>NC_081557.1:157759208-157776856 GCF_022355385.1 Mustela nigripes | reverse complement strand
AAAAAAAAAAAAAAAAAAAAAAGAAACGAGTGTTGGTCTACCTTATGAGCAAGAAAGCCAGAGCATTTTGCAGGGTCTGATAGCAGGGCTCAGGCAGGAACGCCTCTTGTTTAGGCACATGTGGGGTGATGCATGCCAGGCGGGCTGAAGGACCCACGTGCTGATTCTGCTCTGGGCTTCTTTCAAGGGTATACCGAAGAGTAGAAAAGGATCCATCTTATGGAACAGCACAGAGCAGAATCTATACATGAATGCATATAACCGCATTACCTACCTGTGACCAATAATTCAGAGAAATAATACTATGAAACTCAAAATAAGCATTCTAGAAAACCCTCCTGGGTGACAGTCGGTGGAGTAACTGCAGTAAAACTTCTCAAGTTTTTAGCAATAATTACATTGATTCCAGCTGTAAATTGAGTAGAAATATGTTGTTAATGCTGCTAAAGCCAGTAACATCTCTCTGCAGTTTCGTGCCATGCTTTCTCTTTTATTTGTAATTTTTCTACTTTTTTTTTTTTTTTAACTGGTCCCACATGTGCACAACAAAGCAAATGTTTGCTTGGGATATGTTGTTTTCCTAGCATCATTATGGAGAAAAGGTAAGAAAAGGACATTTGTACTGCAGCAGTGTGAGAAGCTGTCCTTTTCAAAAGCATTTTTGCAATGTGGCCATTAGCTGCTGATGGAGTTGCCATGGTTATAAGAGGTCCACTGTGGGAGAAATCTTCATTTATTATCAGATTTTGACAGCAGCGGTCAGAATGCTTGATGTGGGGAAAAACAAGAACTACAACATAAAAGAGCCTTGGCCATTTTAGCCACACAAAGAGTTGAGTTATAACATTAAAAAAAAATATTCAACGATAAAGTCATGGGTGAGTTGAGTGCCAAGAAAAATCTTGCTTTTGAAATAAAATGTATTCCTGTAAACAGCAGAGGCAGAAAATGATAGCCTACTGAAGAAGCAGGAAAGAATGGCAACAGGCATAAACCTACTGAGTTGAACGTGATTAAATCATGTCGTTGTGATGGTTTGCCGCAGTCCTGCTTTCTCAGGCATTCCTCCTCATGCAAAAATCTGGGTGATCTAAGCTACGACTTTAAGGGTTACTGAGCTTCTGGTGTTTTGGTACTTGAGTACAAGGAAAAACCTTTGTACTAAATGTACCTGAAAGCCCTGGAAATACTATTCTCACATAAAAAGTATAAAAAATTCCATTACATGGGCCTCACCACGGTGTGGATTCACATCCTCCATGTCAGTCTGTGATACGCAAATGAGCATTCTTCTGTGGTCTTAGCGCTATGAATTCGATGTGTTTGCTTCTTTGGAATAACAACTGATTTCTCTTGATGAGGGTCAGTGTTTACAGAAAAAAAAAACAGTATGTCTCTAGTCTCAACAAAAGTGCAAATATGTAATAGATCGTGTAGTATTTATCTCTGGTCGGGGCAGGAGAAGGGCAGAGACAGTATCGCTGCTGGATTGCTAAGCGGACAAGAGTCTGAGATGCTTCTGTCTGATGATCAGAGGCAAAGCCTGCTTATTAGAGAAGGTGCACTGACAGGGATAAGGATAGTCATGGCTCAGGCTTTGGGGATAAAAGCTGGAAGATGCACAGAAAGAGGGCTGGTAGCAGAGGAGAGTGCATGTTCCTAGAGGCAGCATCAGGGATGAGTGAGGGAAGCCTTGGGCCCCTGGAAGGAGTCCCCCGGGGGCAGGCCCAGCGCTGACCCAGGAGCTGCCCCTCCTGCAGGACTCAATGCTGCCATCACCCACGCTGATAACGTTTTCCACTCTGATTCTCCTCGTCTTTACTCCATGGAAACTACTTTCTGGCAGTTACTAACGACTTAGTCCTCAACTGCAACAGACAGCTTTCAGCGTGACCTTCTTGACCTCTTCTCTCTCAGCCCAAAGGACCGTCCCTCCCATCCAACCCGCTCCCACGAAGTGATCACTGATGGCTGCATCTAGGTCAAGCCTTTAGCTAGGTTTTTGTAACAACTCATGGGGTAGGCTTAGGTCAGGAAACGGAGATTAAGAATTCAAGGAACTTGCTTGAGGAGTCTGGCTCCTAACACTCATGAGTGACTTCTGGGGCCCACCATAGGCCGTTACAAAGTCTTTGCCTGGCAGGCCAAGTGGAGGAAAGCTGCTCTCCCCACACTGGACTTAATGTGCAGCCAATAGGCGGCAGTCTCTGAGGGGAGCTGCCCTCAAGGGCTCTGGCCCCTCTGGCTGGCCATGCTCCTACCCATTTTTTGCATTCTTAGTAGAGGTGCCCTCATTTGGGCTTTTAGTAGAGGCCTTCCTCAGGCTCCTCTGGTGGAAACCTTTAAAGGAATGAAGGGAAAACGTCCATTACCAGCCCTTTCCCCTTGACCTCTTCCCAGCATCCCTCAGGTCGAAAAATCTACAGTAGCCTTCTATTTGTGGATCCCTCAGCAGTAACTTGACCTGAGTACTGTCCGTGCTGATCTAGCTGATCCTTGACCAGTGTGTCATTCCATGAGGGAAAATGGGACGTCTCCCAGGGTATGGGGGAGAAGGTAGTACTTTTTCCTCTTTAGCCTCTCGCTTATACAATTGCTGAAAGTGACTTTAAAGGCTTCACTACTTGCCTGTTACTTTCATTTCTGGTTTGTTCTTTCAACTAGCTATTTCAACAACTGGCAGCTCAACTCCCTTCCACTCGCTGAGCTCCTGGCTATCGTCTGGTTCATACAGTAAGAACTGGAGCTGGGGTTACAAGTCAGCCTGTCTGACCAAAACAATCTGAGCTCTTAACCTCCATCCAGACTGCACTCTACTTCCAGAGAAAGTTTTCTGAATTATTTTGGCGGACTCCATATCCCTTGTGTGCCTCTAGTCTTGTGCAATTTTGCTCTTCCTGGAAGATTTATTCTCTCCTATGAATTTCATCACCACCTGTAAACTGGGGACACTTCAATCTTTAGTGCCAGCCCTAAACTCTTTTCTGAGCTCAGAATGATAATCCAGGTACGAGACATATCTTCTTGGATGTTCCAGAGGCAACTCCTTCATTTATTCGTTCACTCATTCATATATTTAGTAAGCATTTCTTGAGTACTTCCAATGTACTGGGCTCTGTATTATGCCCTAGAAATACAACAGAGTGTAAGATACCACAATCTCTGCTGTAGTAGAGCTTGCCCATACACTGTTATGAGGACAGATACTGAACATGAACATGTCTGTGTTGAGCATGAGAAATCCAAGCACAGGACGCAATAGAGTGTGGACAAAAGGCGTCCCTACCCTCACTTTGTGCTTTGGAAAATGCTTGTCTGAGAAGCTGGTTGCTAAAAGGGGTAGGGGAGGAGGAAAGAGTGTCCCAGGCAGTAAAAATGGGGTTGAAGGAGAAAATATGGGCGCATTACAGAAGATGGTGTGATTCTGGCAATATTTAGAAATCCAGAGGCCTTTTTTTTTTTTTTTTTCCCCGCCCTAAACCCTAGCTTGAATGGGTAGGTTTCCAGCCTTGTCTCATCCTGGATCTCTAGCCCATATTCTGAAATCTATCGATAGATCTTGCCATTTTTAAGCCTGCTGCTGCCTAAATGTTCCCAACTTCAGCTCTCGCACGTTCGTACTGGGGATCCTAGAACAGGCTGCAGGAATGGCTTCTCTCTCCCACTGAGAATTAGACCAACAAACACTCTTCTGTCCCCACCTGTTCCTCTCTCAGTTTCTTCTTTCCTCACCTAGGCAATTACAAGGTTTTGATTAAAGGATCAATAGACAACCCAGGATGGCCTATGGAGTATAGAAATGACATATAATTTTGGATTGTTTTGATGGTTGGCAAATAATATACTTCACAAGCCAGCTACATAATCTTTTCAAAAGTAATTATTATAAAATCTTTGATACTTACAAAAGAATATGTACAACATGTATTTAAGTTAAAAAGCATAATATGTAACCACTTGTGCTCCTACCACCTGATATAAAAATTATAGGCCATCAAATCATGATTTCAGTTCTATAAGGAAGGTTGGCTACCACGTCTGCACTCCTTCCCACTACAGGGAAGGTTTCTCCACGACCTCCAGAAGATGGCAATCAAGTTTCTGCTTGAACATTTTAACTAGCCGACATGGCTGCTTGGAAATAGCATGCGGAGGTTTAAAGTCCGGGGGTGGGGAAAATCTGCCCTTTATGAATGTTTTAGAAGTTTGAGAAGTAAATTTGGATGATAGCCAAACTTTCATAAGACCCATTTTTGTTCTATTAAAATATATCACGTTTTCATTGTTCAACCCTAACTGCTTTCACTGACAAACTACTTTTAACAAGGTGGCCTATTCTAGTAGTGAGAATGTTTATCCATTGACAGTATGTCGTGGAAGTGGTGGTAGCAAGTTTTTAAAAATGGACTCTTCTTTCAAAGAGACCAGTCCAATCAAAAAGATTATGAAGAAGTTTATTAAACATGTCTTTAATTTAATTGATACTTTGATCCATCACCTAATTTATACTTTTTTTGTTACTATAATCTGTCCCGTTGCACTAATTTTAAGAGCTACATGAACCATTTTGTTAGCTTCAGAAATACCACCTCAACTTGTGAAATGTATTGAGAAGGACCTCTGAAATATACATTAAAATGGTTAAGACTTAACAAAGTTTAACTGCCATCCATCATTGAAAACAAGGTCTTGGGTTCCTTTTAAGACTGCATCTGATAATGGAGTGTAATCACGATGGTCTGAACTTTTAAAAATGGGGAATAATAAAGGACTTGAAGTCTGCTTTACTGGCAGATCTCAGGATGCAAACATTACAACCTGTGCTTACCCTGTAAATCCCAGAGGATGACAGTTCACTCGGAGGGAGAAAACAATTATGTTGCTCTTGCTATGGTCTGTAAACACAGAGCGTTTGAAGAGGTCTATAAACCCATCAAAGGTATCATTTATCTCGACAGCTGTAGAGATGTCAGAAGTACCTTAAGTTTAAGGGGAATACTGTCTTAAGAGATTATTACGAAGTGGTTAAACTTTCCTCTTTTTTGTCCTTTTGACTTTGAGCCACAAAGAGAGGTCATGTTTGGCTGATTCCTATGTGGCTAAACAAAATCCTGACAGGAAAGCTTTTGGTGGTTTCTCTTGCAGGCAGGGCTAACTTAATGTGTCAGTGTGTGAAGTATCCAGATGCCTGATTCCCACGTATGCTAAATTCTCCCTACAGAGCCTGGCTCAGACAGAAAGCATCTGGGATCATTTTCCTCGCACTTGTTCCGTATTTACTTCCTGCATTTCACTAGTTATTATTTTATTCAGAGGGTGAGCAGAGGAGATAGTGGAAGATAAAATTAAATTAGCAAATTATATGTGCTTTAGCATGTTGGGTCTAAAGTTTTGGCAGGGGAGGAGATTAATATAAGGTTTTTGGACCCTCTATGGGTTTGACTGATCCAAATCATTGTTCTCTATCCTCATTAATGCTTTACCAAAAGTAGACTGAGGCTGTCTATTATTTAGGATAAGATAGAGGCCTAGATACTAGTAGGGAATGCCTACAACAGAAAGTTCTTTTTAATGTGCTCTTTTGTCTTCTTCTTGCAGTCATTTTTGCTGGAATCTGACTCTCCAAGCCAACTATTAGACTTTGTTCTTTTGTATCATTAAAATCAAATGTTATACTCAAAAACCAGGTATACTTCCTTTCAAGAGAGTTAGTCTTTAATGATCCTGTGGTAAGACAGACTTCACCAAAGAAGAATGTAGGATGGTAGGAAGTCAAACATGTGGTTTGGGGGAATAGAGATAGCAGCTGAGAGCAGGGGGAGAAATCTGAAGTTTTGAATGAGGGAGGGAAAGAGCAGCTGAGAGCAAATGGGAAACATCAGGGAGGCAATCAGACTACACAGGAATGTCCAGGAAAAGATTTTTTTTCTGTCCACTGGACCTTCCCACAACATACTAAACAGTGTGTCCGGGTTAGCAACCTGACTTTTGTGTCTTACACAGATTATTAGAGCCACATGGGGGATATACCGGGTAATATTTGTTATTAGGTCTACTGATGGATGAGTATGATGTCCTCATTACTATTACTTATGTCTGTTAAAGGTGTGGTAAAACTACATCTCATGGTAGAACCTTAATCTTCTTATGGATCTGACCGATATGATATTATTCTTCACTGTCTGAAGATATATAATAACACTGCCTTGTGAGGGGAACAATCCCTATTGAGAATGGAGAATGAAAACCCAATATACCATTATAGCTGTGATACAGGCAAGGAAAAAAAATATTTGCTTCATTTATAAACAGACTAGATTTTGGAGAAATTTAAAATTTATTTAAAAATAAATAAATCTCTTGGATTGAAATAAATTCTACTGTGGTCTTCTGGTTTTATTCTGAAGTAAGACTAGGAAAAAAACAACTTGTCACAACTGCATAGTCACTTAATCCACATAAATTTAATCACATTCTTCTGTTTATCTTGTCAAACTTACAAGATTGGGTTGAGTAGGTTCAACTCAATATAAATAGAATTTAGTTAGATCTACATAGAGGAAAATAAACCTAAAGCATTCTTCTCTTTATTAAGTGCTTATGTTAATCTGAAGTATTTGCAATGTATTATCGAAGTTGAAAACTTCTGGGAAAGACAAAATATTACTGGGCTGAATGGAACTGTCCTATTTTTCTTCAACACTATATAAACATTATCTGAAGGCTTTCAATGAGTTTTTATATTTCCTCACTTAATCTTCCATGATCAGGTATGATTTATCTTTGGCATAAGGTCAATTTGATGCACGAAAAGCTTGGGTAACCTTCTATGAATTTTTAAGAGTTATGAGTAGGGCTGAGAATAGATTCATCCAGTTCGAGAACTGGAAATGATGTTAGTCAGATGGAGGTATTAGAGAGATTGAGTGAATTGACCATCATTTTACCAGAGGCTCTGAGCAGTGGAACCTGTGTCCTACTCCCAGTGTTCTGTTTTATCCTGTGTACCGCCCTGACTCCTACTGTGATCTGTTTTTAAGAATTCGGTCTATGACGCTGACCAGTCATCTTAGTTTTTGTTGACTGACAATGAAGCATGAATTGAAACTAAAATTTGTGCCTGGAATTCCAAAATTTGTCCACTAAGTATTTCCTGAGTACCTACTCTGAATTGGGGCTATTCTCAGTGCTTTGGATGAATAACTAGAGAAAAGGTGCTGCTGTCATGGAACTTGGACTGAAATTGAAGTAAACTCTACCATCCAGGAAGGTATCCTTGCATCAACTGAAGATTTCTGACCACTCAGTTCCTGGAACTTGTCCTGAGCATGGAGTACTGCTCAACAGTTGCTATTTTATTCAAAATGGCTCTCTCAGCAGTCTGACTGAGCAATTCCTTAACTGACATAGAACCACTGGTAGAATTCTAAATTGCCTCTTCCTTCTCCATGTCCAAACATCACTGAAAATGTCATTTGATCTCCATAACTTTATTCATGAGGCATTGAAATGCGTACAGGTGCACACACACGATCACACATCTATATGTGTTTTATTCTGAAACCTTGAAGCATTTCATGGGTCAAATACCAGACCCTGTGTTTCTGAAACACTTTGTACTCATTTTAACAACCATCATATTCTTTCTTAGATTGTACAATCACTTGCATATATATCTGTCTTTTACTCTATAATTATAACTCCCTCAAGATACCAAGTAGGAATGCCCAGAATGTTCTCACTCAATTATGGTTGAATTGTTTTAACCTTTTAACTGTCCTCCATTCTAACAATCACAAAATAACTTTTTAGGATTCCTTATTCCAGAATTTGATTCTATAATCATAATAAGTCACTTTTGCAGGGACATTTTCTGGCTAGAATATATAATTGGAATAAGGAGCCCACTGCAAACCAGATAGAACATATAATTATTATGATCTTAAATGTATGTGCTTGTGAATATAAATAGAAATAGACACAGAAAAATGAAAAAAATTGTGTCAGGGAGGTAGGAAATGACACTTTTTTCCTTCAAATTTCTTTGAACATTATGGCAAATTTATTTGTAAAAGATAGCATAATAGTGTTTAAACAGTGGTCATGAGGGGAATGCAAGGGCTCAGAAGGGTTGAGTTTCAATCCTTCACTAGTTGGTTATTCTAAAAAACTCATTATAGCATCACTATAAGCATCAGTGAAGAGATTTTCCTTTTTACATCCATTTACCCCAAAGATATTTACGATGGAAAAAGTGACAATAAGAAACTGACTTCAAAAATGAAAACTGGGAAAATATACTTCCTCCTACCCTTCCATAAAGTCCCAACGGGACACGAATGAAGAAAGAGACAGTGTTGTCATTGAATTACTTATTTTCGTATTTACATCCAATATGGCAAAAACAGAATGAATAGAAACAAAGAAGGTTTCCCACTTTAATTAGAATTTTCAAAGGAAGAGATAGGAAGAACTGACTGTAAAGCAGGGCTACACAGAACATTCTCTGAATAGTTAGCAGGAAATCTTTTAATTACTGAAGCTGATAAAGCACTTTGCAAAGCTTCCTTTATCTAGCTGAGATGGAATGGTTTTCACTGCACACTTCTTAAATAGAGGCAAAGAGAACTTCATTTTTACTTTGACACTAACTAGATTAGTCATGATCTAAAGGAAAGAATTTACATTGATTCGGCAATCTTTCCATTGACTACATGTATGAAGTTCTGGTGTGTCTATGTAAATTACTGAGTTTGAGCAATACCTTTGAAATTCCTATTGAGACTGATGAGAGATTCAGTAGATGTAAGGCGTTGTAGAAAGACTAGTAATAGAGAAGGAGGGGGAGCTAACTTGTTGATATTTAAGTATGTATTTGATTTTTAAAAGGTAAAACACTCATATATCTTGTAAATAATGGCTGTTTTAAACAGGTAACTTTTAAAAACTGCATCGAGTATGGCCAGTATAAAACTGACCCCATTATTGCTTAAGTACAGAATATGGTTAGTTGACAGTAGTGTTGAAATATTTGTGTATGTGTCTGGAATATGTTAAGTGATTCGTTCAGAGATTACCAAATAACTATAGCTGACCCAGAGGAACAGTTCTGAGCTCTGGCCCCAGCTGTGTTTGGCTCTGTAAAGATAACTCAATTTTAATAAATAATTCCTTAGAAACACCTGGCAACATTCAGCATAATTTTTCTCTTCATTTTCTTATCTTTTATTCCTAATGCACATGTGTGTATAAAGTTCTGTCTTATGTACACAAACTTAACTCCTGTACACCCAAGTATATGCATACTTGAATAACTATACAGAATTGCATAGTACATGTGCGTGGGCACATATTTAAGAAGGAAGAAGGTTGAAAAAAATGGCAAAACATATGAATACCAACATAGATTGAGGGTTCCATATTAACTTATAAAAATACATAGATGCAGAAAATGGAATTGTGTGGAGGGGTAGAGAAAGTTAAACAAGAGCTTTGAGTGGAAAATTTCAATCTGAGTGTATAGGGACTGTTCACCAGATTGGCTCTTAGCCTTGTAAAGAAAAACAGAGTAAACCTCTTATTTGAAGGTTTACCTTTCTCTACTGACTTTATGGGTAGCCTTATCTGAAATAGCACCCTTCCTGTCACTCTCTATCCCATTACTTTGCTTACTTTTTCTTACTACCCAACATTATATAACACATTCATTTTACTTCTTTAATAACGTACTTCTCTGGAACATATAAACTCAACAGTGCATGGATTGCATTTTATTTTTTTAAGATTTTACTTATTTATTTTGAGAGAGAGAGAGAAGTAGAAGAAGAGAGAGAGAGAGAGAGAAAGAGAGAGAGAAAATGAGCAAGGGAGAGGGACAGAAGCAGAAGGAGAAGCAGGTTCCCCACTGAGCAGGGATTCCAGATATGGGACTCGATCCCAAGACCCTGGGATCATGGCCTGAGCTGAAGGCATACACTTAAACGAGTGAGTCACCCAGGCACCCTACCAGAGCATGGATTGTGTCTCTCTTTTTCACCATTTTGTGGTCCCTACCATTTAGAGCAATGACTGGGAAATGGTAGGTACTCATTAAATATTTGTTGAGTGAATTAATAAGTAAATGAATTCCACATCTAAAACCTCACTTTGTTAGAGTTATGAAGGCCACCTCAACTTCCCAGCTATTTTTAAAACGGAAGGCAATGAAAAAGAAGAAGCACTATCAAGGAGAGCATTTAAAATTTCTCTATTAGACAGCCCAGAAGTCCAGAAACATTAATGGGCTTCAGGCTAGAGGTAAGTAACTGGTTCTGAAATGAACTTCTATTCTTTATGGAAAAGGAAGAGATTATTGCACACTCTATTTCAAATCTAAAGAAGTAATCCCCTGGAATCATTAGAGAATCTTTTTAGCCTTATTAAAAACTTGAGGTATGAGAAATGGAAGCAATTTTAATTTAAAAACATTTCATTACTGAAATGAATTTTATTTATGTATTAATTGAAGAAGTAAGAATTCACCTAGTAGTCACTTATTTTCAACCAGGGACCATGGTGGAACTAAGCTATAGTTCTAAGTAAGAGATGGTTTATATCCTTGTGAAGTTGATAGTTTTGGTGGGGAAGCAGAGTGAAACTAGAAATTAAACAAGTAATTACATGAATAATCAATTATTTAAAATCATTTTAAATTCTAAAAAGAAAAATTACAAGGGGTTATAGTACACAAAACAGTGGGATATAACTCAGTGGTAATGGTAGAGAAATTCTGCAAATGACATGTAAGTGGAAATAAAACCTGTATTTTAAAAAAGTGATAGGATAATTTATTATCTGCACAGAAGAAACTTAAAATTGGATCGCTACCTCACACCACATACAAAAACAGGTTCTAAGTAGATTAAAGATCAGATGTGGAAAACAAACAAACATAAGAGTATTGAGAAGAAATATTTGGGATAGGGAAGGATTTCTTAAACAAGACACAACAAATACAACTTACACAAGAAAAGGTTGATAAATTCAATAAAAGAAATGGCAAAATTAGAACTTCTGTGCATGAAAAGATATTATGAAAAAAATGAAATGTTAAACCATGGAGATATTTGCAATACATTGAAACAAAAAAGGGAAAGTATCTCTAAAATACGAAAACAACTCTTTTCACAGGGATATAAGAAAGTAATTCAGTATAAAAATGGGTTAAGTTATTAACAAGCAATTCATAATAGAGAAAACCCAAATGGAAACAGTAACATGAAAATATGCTCAATATCAGAATAAAAACCAAAAAGTTCAGTGACACTTTTCTTTTCATTACCATGTTATTTAACACAAATAAAAAGTATGACACCAGCAAGTATTAGTGAAAATGTATGGCTTTCCCCTCAGCGCCTTTATGTCTTTGTTCAAATAGCAGTTTCTCAGTGCAGTTTTCTCTCATCTCTCTGTTTAGAATTGCATTTCTCAACCTAGTAGTCTCTATCCCTATTTCTTGCTTTATTTTTATCTATAGCATGACTCCCATCTGACATATTATATATTTTATTTCTTTTCTACCACATTTGAATGCAAACTCCATTTAGGCAGAACGTCTTATATATTTGGCTTACTGTTAAATACTCAGTGTCTAGAACAGTGTCTGCCACATGGGATAAAATAGAAATGAATAATACACTTCCGTAAATCGCTAGAGGCACTACTTATTGATACACTTTGGGAAGCTATTTCCAATAATGTTGAAGATATGCTTACCATAAATTCAATATTTCCAATTCGGGTATATTCTTTCAGATAAATTCTTGTGCACTTGCCAAAGGAGATACGTACAATACTGTTCATTTCGGCATTATGGTAATGGCAAAAAGTTGGAAGCAATACAAGCACCCATCAGTCAAATTATAAGCACATTTTAATGCTTTCCTACTTTGGAATACTGCACAGCAGTTAATGCAAATGAACTAGGTCTACTTGTATTTCAACATGGATAAATTTCAAAAACATAATGCTGAGAGGAATATACAAGTTGTAGAACTATGCATACAGTTTGATATCAATTTGTAAAAGAACAAGATCCTGTTTTTGAATACATTAATAAATAGTGCAAGTTTATAAACATCATGGAAATGAAAAGCACTGAATTCAGGATGGAGGTTACTCTGGGGAGAGAAAGGAGAAGGAGTCAGGTTAAAATACAGTCAAGTCTTTTCATCTGTAATGTCTGATTTCTTAAGCTGACTGCCGAGTAGATGGGTATTTGTTATTTGTTTCTCTCCACATTTTGGATAGATCTGATAAATATATATGAGGTTTCAACAACAGGATTTAAGAATGGATGGGGCCAGGGAAGAGTCGGTGAATGAGATTTAGATATTCTAATTCATTCAGTTTTAGGGAAACTAAATATAGAAGTACCCAAATCAGCAATTACTATGGAAAAGAATTAAATGTTTTATGAAGAACTGAAGGCAGGATTCCTTTAAATCTAGGCATCCTTGGTGAATGGAATCTGTTCACAAGAAGTCAGTTTATATATAATAAGTTCAATTATATTGAGCAAAATCTATCTAGAGGTAAAACTTTCTGCAATGTTTATGTTCTCAGTAATCATTTGGAGAAATAAGAATTTAATAATAAAATGTCTAATAAAGCATCAGCGAGGCTCAGAATAACCGTTCTTTGGGAATAATCTAGTAAAGAATAAAGTAAAAAAAGAATAAAGTAAATGAGCTCCATATAGAAGCTTCTTGCAGTTAGAAATTTAAGACCAAATTTTACACCAGACTCCTTAATGCATCATCTAAATATTCAAGTTGCTTTTGTGGAATATAAATTAAAAAAATGTCTTAAATTTGCGGAGTTTTTATAGTTTTGAAAGTAAAACCCATCGAGGATTTTTATTCAGAACTCGTAAAGAGAAAACAGTTAATAATCTTGAATTTAATAAAATGGTAAATTTGGAAAATTTATCTTTTCTGTGTTCAAGAAAATAAACATTATAATAATCATCATGGATCAAATTCCTGTATTCTCTTTTTTAAATCAAGTCACAAAATATAAAGTTGTTTGCTAAGCATTACTCATTCTAATCTAGAAAGTGAGTTGCCGGGATAAACTGATTTATATAAAAGGAATCAGTCTGAAATGACTTCCTTGGTGACTTTTAGTTATTATTTTTCTAGTATGTGCTCTTGAAGGGTTTGTAATTTCTTTCTTCTAGACACAACTGATTTCAAGGAAGTTCCTATGGAAATCAGATCTTCAATCTCCTCCAGATAGCATTGTAAGCTTTAGCTCTAAGACCATTCATACTTTTTCAGAAATAAAGTTCTTGATCTCAAATCATTCCTTTTCCAATTTTCCTGGTAGACAGAAGTAGAGAAGGCATGTGGTATCACTGCTCAATGTAGCAAGGGATAAAATATATTTAATACCAATCAAATTACTTTTTATTTCTTATTCCTCTTAGCATGCATTCACTGAAGGAAGCTTCCTTTAGTGGGGATAAGTCTATATCTAAATGTCAAAATCTATAACTTTCTGTGAAGGTTGCTTATTAGGAATTTGCTATGGTTCATTTTACAATGACACCTTCATATTCAGTGGTGTCAGTGTTTGGAACAGCAATCCAGGATCAATTCATCTTGGCATTAAAAGGAGAAGAAAAAAAGCGAGAGAAAGAATTGGTAGCTTTACAAGAGCATATGGAGTCATTCAAAGATGAAACATTCATTATGGCGCACCCACGCAATCTCCTCCCAAACCATCCTTCCTACCCCCATCCCAAGCTGCAGGCAGCACCACACTGTCAGTGTGAACTCTGAGAGCCCACAGGAATACAAAGCAGACTGAATGCCTCATTTGCTTAAGCAGCAAGACTATTTTCTATCCTCAGATCATGTGCTGAACTCTTAGATATATTTGCCTGAGGGGCATCGAGCATGGGGTGAGAAAAAGAATAGAGGAGTTGCTTCAAAAATATTTTCTTTCCAGAGTGATCTCCTTTTCAACTCTAATAAGCCTTTGCAAAGACAGTGTTAATGTAGCTTGCAGAATGAATGATGAGGTACGGAAAGAGCTACTCTTTGCGAGGCTACCCATGGCATTCCCAGATTACAATGGCCGTCCTTCTTATTCAGAAGTTCTCTAAGGTGATTTTAAAAAATGACAATTAGTTGGGGTCATTGAAATATTCAAGAGTGAATTCTTTATAGTGGAACTTGCTCAGGGATTATTAATGAAAAATTGCCAAAAAATCCATTCAAGGTTGGGATGGGTTTACTTCTATATGGCCGGGACGCGATGTACAATATGGTAATTTATATGTAGAAATCTCTCCACTTGCCTATCTGAGAAAGTCCAGGAAAAGCCCATTCAGTATTAGAGTCATTCATAATGCCACACACTTAGAAAGAGTGTTCAGTTATCCACATGCAAAGTGAGACACTAGAGAATTATAATAAGAGCACAGACTTTCAATTGGTTTTGGAGAATTAAAAAAAAAAAAAAAACCTTGTATACCTAATCCTGTTGATTTTCTAGAGTTTTGCTGCTGAAAATCTCTTATCTCCACTGCATCATAAATTTCTGCCTGATACATTGAATACAGTAAAATAAGGTCTTATATCTAGAAAGTCACAGAACGTAAGTTGGTGAGAAGTCTAGGTTCTGAGCAGATATGTCACACTTCAGAATGCATACTTAGTGGGTATTAATAATGCTGGACTCCTGGTTCTGTAGCACATTAAAAGAGATAGAGTTTGAATATCATGTAGTGGCTTGAACTTGACTTAATTAATTATAACCAATTTTTAAGAAAGATTATTTACATAAGACACAAAAGCCTTCATTTTTTCACCTTTTCATTATTTTAGGGCTTTAATTTCTCACACCCAGGGTTTTCACCTTCAGAGTTATGTTCCCAAACACAGCAGTGTAAAGTGCTGTGGCTTAGGAAAACCTGGGTTTTATTTTTATTTTTATTTATTTATTTTTTTAAAGATTTTATTTATTTATTTGACAGAGAGAGATCACAAGTAGGCAGAGAGGCAGGCAGAGAGAGAGAGAGGAGGAAGCAGGCTCCCTGCTGAGCAGAGAGCCCGATGCGGGACTCGATCCCAGGACTCTGAGATCATGACATGAGCCGAAGGCAGCGGCTTAACCCACTGAGCCACCCAGGCACCCAAAACCTGGGTTTTAATTCCAGCTTCTTCAACTGACCAGTTGTGTGACATCTGGGCAAGCAACTTGGCCATTTTGAGTCTCAGGTTTTCATTTGCAAAAGAGAGGCAGTACTATCTTACGGGACTCTCCTGAGGAATCAATGGCCTGCACAGTTCTTGCACAATAAATGCTCAGCCCCGTTTACTTCTCATAATTTCACTTCTTAAGAAACTTTGAGAAAACATATACATCTCCCTCCTTAAAGGTAGCAAATATCTTAATTAACCCATAAAAATGGGTTAAAAAAACATTAATGTTTTTAAAAGATTTTGTTTATTTATTATTAATTAATTAACTAATTAATTTGGGAGAGTGAGAGAGTGCACGTGAGACCGAGAGAATAGAGGGGAAGATGAGAGGGGGTGGGAAAGAATATCAAGCAGATTCCCAGCTCAGCCCAGAGCCCGAGATCGGGGTCAGTTCCATGACCCAAGCCAAAAATAAGAGTCGGGTTGCTCAACTGACTGTGCCATCCAGGCACCCCCAAAATGGTTACATCATGATTAACAATTCAATTAATTTTCAACATGTCCAAATTATATGTTGAATTGTTTTTATTTTGTCCAAACAATTGAACTCACTCCAAATGCTTTAACTGTATTTTCTTTGATCTAAACATACATATATTTTTAAAAATTAATTCTCTTTACAATTGTTTTGTGAGTGGGCTTCTCAAATACTGCTTGCAATGACCGCATGTCTTGTTATACTTTCAAATATTTATTGCAGTATTTCTTATAATGCAACATTTCTTTATTGATACCACATTAATAATAATAAATGACAGTAATAATAGTAGTAGATAGCAACAGATTGACAATGGTGACAGGTGTTGACAAGTTGATAAGCTAATGTTCACATGAGGGTCACTCTATTTATCACTCTACCTCTTTTCTTATGTAATTTTCATAACCACCACAAAAGTAAAAGCTCTTATGGTCCTTTATTTGTAAATGAGGAAATTAAGCCTTCCAAAGCCTTTGGACTCTAAAAATTTCCCCATAGTCACATAATAAGTGACAGAACAGGGCTTGAACCCAGCTTTGTTTGCTGCCCAAGTATTTGCTGTTGACTGATTATATCATATTACTTCTGTTAAATAGGATTCTCTTAGCACATAGTATGTGATCCTTAAATAACCTGGTGATGAGTACTTTTGTTTGTTAAACAGAGTAACACAAACTGCCTTAAACGATAAATAGAAACTTTAAAATGAAAAACTGAAACTTAGCTTATTCTTTTTTTTTTTTTTTAAGATTTTATTTATTTATTTGACAGAGAGAGACACACACACACACACAGAGGGAACACAAGCAGGGCGAGCAGGAGAGGGAGAAGCAGGCTTCCCACCGAGCAGGGAGCCTGATGTGGGCCTCCATCCCAGGACCCTGGGATTATGACCAGAGCTGAAGGCAAATGCTTTTTTTTTTTTTTTTTTTTAAGATTTTATGTATTTATTTGACAGACAGAGATCACAAGGAGACAGAGAGGCAGGCAGAGAGAGAGGGGGAAGCAGGCTCCCCGCAGAGCAGAGAGCTCCATGCGGGGCTCGATCTTAGGATCCTGAGATCATGACCCGAGCTGAAGGCAGAGGCTTTAACCCATTGAGCCACCCAGGCGCCCCTGAAGGCAAATACTTAACGACTGAGCCATCCAGGTGCCTGAAGCTTAGCTTATTCTTAATGAGATTGGAATTTGCTATGATTAAACATTACAACTTTTTTATAATGTTAGTCTATCATTGTTCAGTCTTTAAGCATAATTTGGCTTTCCTAACAGACTGATTCAGAACCTAAAAACAAAAGTGCCTTATTAAAAAAGAAGATTTTATTTGAGAGAGAGAGAGAGAGATTGAGTGAGAGAGAGAGAGAGAGGTAGAAAGAATCTGAAGCAGACTCTGCACTGAGCACAGAGCCTGGCATGGGACCTAATCCTACAACGGCGAAATCATGACCTAAATGAAACCAAGAGTCATATGCTCAACCAACTGAACCACCCAGGTGCCCTAAAAGTGCCTTTGTTTTGAATGAAACTTCATTTCAAGTTATTATTCCAGTTCACACATTTCACTTCTGTGAGTGTAAATAGAACCTGTATTTACTTTTATGTGTTTATTTTCATGTACTTATTATAAAAATAATAAATATATAGTGGAGTCTCTTCTGTTTTCTCAGACACTGTGGATAAGTACAGTTTACTAAATCCTGCAGAGACAAGCTGTTGTGATGGTCTGTTAAAAATATTACATCAGTAAGCTTGAAGATGCTTGTTTGTTAGTTACATGTACTAATTCTACATATTGATGGGCTGTGTGTATAAATATATAATTTAATAGAATAAAACAAAAACACATTTAGAAATGCAAAGTGAATTCCTGTATAAAGTGTCAGGATATAAAATCAATGCACAGAAATCAGTTGCATTTC
>NC_081557.1:157711006-157758808 GCF_022355385.1 Mustela nigripes | reverse complement strand
AAAAAAAAAAAAAAAAAAAAAAAAAAAAAAAAAAAAAAAGAAATGCAAAGTGATTTATATAATCATTTGGAAGGAGGAGACAAGAAATAATTCATATGGTAGATTATAAAAGCATATGGCAAAAAGTCAAAAAGTGAACTTGGAAAATTTGACTAATTGCTTTTCTTGGGATATGTACAAGAGAGTCATAATTAAGAGTTTTAAAGGTACAGGGACCAAAAATATTTTGTAAACTTTTATAATAAGCATAGATCTAGGATAAATAAACATGGCAATTGTTAAAATGGAAAATAGAAGAAATCTGTTTCTTTTTGAAGTAATTTACTCATATTCTACAACATATGTCACTGTATCTTCCCTTTGACAGTAAATTCAAATATGGGTAGTAATTGATTTCTTGCATTGGAGAAATCCATCTTGACTTCCAAGGAAAGCACTTAGGTGTAAACGAATTCAAATTCCTGAAGTCTCAAGTGAATGTGACAGTCACTTGCTATGTCTGTCTTTTGGCACTAGGTTATAACCTGAGTTCTTAAACATTATATGAAGCCCATAAACTCTCTCTTGTCCACAAGAATCAGAATAATGAGCCTATCAATATACTTTCTTCACCCAGAGAATATAAAGGCATTTATATTTAGGACTAATAGCCAGCAAACTAAGCTACTCCTCAGAAAATAATTCTTATTGATTATGGCAACAATTATTTAATCAGTCATGAACTCATAAAAAATTCCAGAAACACTTGTATGTGCTTTCATAAAATGGTCAGATTAAAATCCTACCTCTAAACTCCATACACCCAGTTTCTTCAGACACTGAGAACTGAGTTGCTTAATATTTGCAAAACCATTGTTCATTGTTAAGATTCGTATCTTTAAAGAAGAAGACACAGTGGATTAATGAACTCTGGCATTAGTTTTTTCTTTAAAAATCCATTCTTGAATATTCAAGTATGGAAAAAGTTTTGTTTGCACGAACTTTGCATAAGCTTGTGAAGGCAGTTTTATACACAAGTAAAATACTACAATTCTGGATATGATATATGTTGTAAAAAAGTAAAAATTTGGAATCATAGGAGAGGGAGTGACTAATGGCGACAGGAAAATCTTTGTGGATGAAGCTGACATTTGAGGAGGACCCTGAGATGTTGAGGATTTTAACAGGAGATAAGGGAAAGAATTGCACGTCTGGTTTCAAATTCGATATGAAAAGTAAATTTGGAACTTCGCAATTATTTGAAAGCTTTCACCAACATTTTAAGACAATTTCAGAGATTTTTAGTCTTGTTCATTCTTCTGTGTGAATGTCAGTTCAGTTTTATTCATTGTTGTAAATGCAAGGGTTGAGAAAGCTTCAAGAAATATCACATCCTACAGCGATGTCAAATAGCATGAGTACTAGAAAGAGAGTATTGAGGAAGACAATGAGGAAGTCATTTTTATTTTTGCAGAGAGACATTTGAGAGGTGTTAGAAGTGATGAAGTTGGTTATTGAGGGTGGAAGAAGCTGAGTGTGAGGGGAGGGAATGGGACTGCTCATGCAGAAGTGGAACGGTAGTTGGAAAGAGAAACCCAGCTAAGTGACGAGAATAAGTTGAGATTCAAGGTTGGAAGTGGGCAAGATCAGTGCCAGCTGAGGTAAAGCTTGGACAGTGTAGAAGGGTGGAGATGTGGTTAGCCTATAGATTGTACATAGGTTCTGCTCCGTGAGTTGAGGAAAATGTCTGGAATACATTGCTTTTGACAAGAATTTAATCAGCATTCGCACAGAATGGTGATGGTTATTGATTTCAATAAGGAGCCCACCTTCAGGAAGCAATGTAGAAGTATATTCTTTGTGAAATTAGAGTGCCGTCTTAGAAATCTCAGTATGTTCTCTGGCATGGAATGTGTTCAAACAGATATGGATACACCCGTTTTATGGAGTTTTGTAATTATGGGGCATTTTCAATGACCACATAACCAGTAAAGAGGAAGATGGCATTAACACCTTCTTACACTTAAAGACAAGCTTAGTGGCTGGAGAGGTTTAATGACTTGGAAAGGATGCCCCTCTAGGTAATGGCAACTTGGGCCCTTCTCTCCTCATCTAGTGCTCTCTGGCTGCCTATGGTTTGATCCCTTCTCTCCTAACCATCTGCTGAAGAACTGACATACATAAATGCAGAAATAGAGGGAAAGAATGATAACATATTAATGACTCTCAGCAGAATCTAAAATGACATTACCCCACCTATAGAACATGGCTGAAGTTGGGTGTACTAAGCTATCTTAATTCCATTGTGGAGTCAGTACTGTTCATTTCCTTCTTCTGATTCCTCTGACATATATAAAAGCATACTTGCAGTAATTATTTGACTTGTACAGAAGTAAATGTGCTTTGACAACTGGATATATGTATTCTGGCTTCTTAGTTCTACACTTCTCAATATAAATTACTCTTCATGTATTTTGATTCACTCTATTTGGATTGTGTCAATGTTTTGCAGTCTCACACAAAATGACTGTTAGGTAAATTCTGTATGAGTTTAAAAAAACAGAACCTTGAGGCTGAATGCCTCATTTAGGAAAACTGCATCTAGGTATTTCCAACCTCCACTACCCTTCCATAGCACTCAGTCAATCTCCATTTTTGACATTACTGTCACACAAATATTTGGAGTTTGAGATCTTGGAGGTGAGCATTTCATTACAAATTCATGAGGCCATCATGTATGTGTGAGTCCTTGAGGTGAAATGAAAAGGGAGGTCATCAGATATAAGGAGATGAAGTTACTCTAAAGACTGTTTGATGGATTATCAACATTAATGTCATATAAAAAATGGATGAGGAGAAAGAAAAATTTTGATTCAGTAATATAGCCATGAACTTTAGAATATGGAGGAATGTCAGGAAGGTGATAAGCACTGGGAAGAAACAGTAAAACGAGGTATTTGTATTTTAAGGTCATGGATTTCAAAAATTGTCAAAGCCAAGGAGGTAAGTTAGTGGAAGATTTGTAGAGGATTAGGACTGTACCTAAGAGAATTTCAGAGAAAGAGGTGTCACATATAGGAAGTAAGCTTTTAATCAGTGTGAGGAGGTGGCAGACCTACTGAAGTGAAAGATAAAGATAGATGGGACCTTGATGATAATAAAGTAGAAGACTCCATGGGTTCTGGGGAAGGGACAAGTGAAGAAGTTGATGGGGGTATGTTCCAGGGAATCAGGCAGGTTTAAATGGGAATGAGCACACATCAGTGTATGGGAGAACAGCATCACAGAGAAGCAAGTGCAATTCAGAGGAAGGATGATGGGCTGAGTACAAAGATGAAAGATGTGTATAGTGATTGGTGAACACAGAATCAGATGTCTTGTGAATTGTTTCTTCTCTCTGAGATATTTGAATTTCAGCCCTACTCTTTTCCTTCTTTCTCCAAAGTTCCTCTTCCTTTTGACTAAATTCTCCCGGGGCTTCTCTTATCTTTCTTAGGGCATTTCTAGCCTCAATCTATACAGTTCTTTGCTCTCTGTTTTCCAATCATATTTCCTGTCTTTTTAAAAATCTATTTCTTGGATCTGCTGGGATTGATTATCTCTTAAAGGCTGACTTACAGCTGTTTTCTACTTAGCATACATATTTAAGAAGAAGTTTTCCTCTGTAGCAGGGAGGTAGTTCCACAATATTTTTTCAGGTTCTTATGGTCCCCAAATGATTGGTTGGTCCTGTCACCATACTTGCATATTATTTTGACCAATGACAAAAAAATTAAATCTCTGTTTGTTTTATAGAGCAATATAGTATTAATAATAATTTGCCACAACATTTCAATTTTTAGGCACAGAAAAAAGTATCGGCTACTACTCTTAACCATGAGCAGAACAGTACCATTAAAAAATGTATATATTCTCCTGAAAAAATTACTTAGGCTGTTTTTCAGCTTTTTGCTATATAAAGTGAAGACTTCTCTGGTATCTAACACTTTAAGTAGAAAGCAAAACAGCTTGGTAATTTTACAGAACTACCCTTAGGGGCTATCTAGTTTTCGGGTCATAATTCTTCAACGAATTTTCATTTGAGTCAAACAGATCTGTCTCTGTCTTTTGGATTCCAACATTATATTAAGAGGGTCTAGTTGGGCAAAGCAGATGTCAAAGATGTCAAACAAATGTTCAGTGTACTTAATCCAGACAATGTTGTAAATTATACGGTTTCTAAATGCAACACTAATTTTGGCCTTGTGAGTTTTCTTTTGTGTCTGAAAGGTAATAAAAATAGGTACTCTACCTCAAAATGTTACACATATTCAGGACTATACTTTCAGAATTTCTTGTTAATGCAAAATCAACCTTTGAAACCTTTCACATGCCTATTCAAAAGAAATAGTCAAACTCGGGGACACATGGATGGATTCTTAATTCAACTAATAATTACGAATGAGCTGTCTAACATAACTGTTCTCTCTAAATGAAAAGCATCTTTTCACCATATTTATATTGCCCTAAGTAAAGACCACTTGTAGACAATTGTAAAGATTAATAAATGGGTTAATGAGGACATGAAAATTATAATCTGCCTCAGAAAACAGAGTTAACTATGGTTTAGTGAATGAGGCCAATCTGCAAAAACTGTAGGTACTGAAAAAGTAACATGTTCATTCCCTCATTCAATGAAGAAAACTCTATGAATATTTATCATATGTAAGGTATTACTGTGTGGGATATAGGAAGAATCAAGAACTGTAAATGTAGTAGGAGAGATGGAATGTGTCTTATGAGAATATGTTAATACATTCCATATGATGAAAACCAGAAATAGTTTACACAGTGGCTTATATGGCATGTGACTGAGTATATGAGTATATGGGATTCCAGTCTTTGAATAAAAGCTGAAAACTCAAAACAAATACCAAAGTATTATTTAATTATTATTAAATAAAATGACTAATGCTAAATGATTAATGGATAATAACTAAACTTTACTGAGTTCTTCTTATGCAGCAGATGCTTTCTTTGGTGTGTTACATGTACTAAACTCTGAATTCTCACAATACCTCCAGGAGGGAGTTTGGAGCCCCTCTTCCAGGCATGTCCTTACCACCGTACTTTTGCATTTGCTCTTCTCACTATCTGGAGAATTCTTAACTATCCATGTGGCTTGCTCCCTCACGCTCCAGATCATGACTTAAATGACATCTTGGTAAGGACTTCTTCCCTGATCCCTATTCTAATTGTGCAACCCACCCCCTAGCTTTTTATCCCCCCGCTTTTTTGGGTCTTTTTTTTTTTTTTCTTAGTGTCTACTACCTATTAACATACTGTATGTTTTACTCATTTGTTTTCTTATTCTTCTCATTGCCTTTCCTCCTCATTTGAATGTATGTTTTGTGAAGGTAAGAATTTTTGTCTCCTTTTTTCACTTCTTTATGCACAGTTTCTAGAACAATACTGGGGATGTAGTAAGTATCAATGAGTATTTGCTGAGTGAATGAGTACAGTCAGTGTAGAGGCCACTTTTAGACAATCAACGTGAGGAATAGAAACCTAAGTAAGGTAGAAGGGCCCACAGTGACTCCAGCCCCCCGGCTGAAAATAAGCAGGCCATTAGGTGACCTACCTCAGAATAGCCACAAGCCCTAACTGACCAATGCATTACTTACACCTGGATACAGGTACAAAAAATGAAAATTCCATATGTTCCCATACCTCCTCACCTTCCCCCTTTAACTACAGCTCCACACCTCCGCCTCCTGCAGACACTCTCCCTCACTGTTCTGCCTGCAGCTCCCTTGCAGTATATTCAGTAAACTTCTGTCTCCTTTGTTCTGCTTTGGGTGAATTCTTCCACCTCCTGCACCACTGGCCTACACCCCATGAGGCCACCATTTGGTGACTTGTATCTGATAGGACAGCCCCACAGGCAGAGAGAGCTGTTATAATCATACACACAGTTTACATGTTAATAAAAATCTTTATATTTTAATATATATTTGTAATTGATATCAATATATAAAGTTAAATAAGATACACCTCATTCCTGTGTATATATATGGACCCATGCATACATTCTCATTTTAATATTCTGGGATATATATTCTGTTATATATATCTCATATAAGATAAGATGTAATAAAAATATATCATATATCATATATCATCATTTAATTTATTTATACATATCCTTATATGCAAATGAAAATAATTTCTAGTATGTAATCAAAGGCATCAAGTTCAGGAAATAGCTATTAGGATTTATTTTTTATTTAAAAAAAATAAATGGCACACAATTTTTGGATTCAGACCTAACAATAATATCTATTTATTAATTTATTAAAGATGTATAAATTACAATGGAAAAATCATGGCAATGATTTTCCTTACTTATTTAAGAGGTGAGAAATACCAAAACTTAGCAAAATTAAATAACTTGTTTTAGGTCACAAAGCTGGGATTTGCACTCGTGTTTGTTGGTAGCCAAACTGTCTTCACTATACCTTGCTACCCTCCTTGGTTTAACATTTAAAATGTAATTATATATATATATATATATATATATATATATTTAACTATTTTCTGGGCTTTTTTTTAAGCTTCTGTATCCAGACCTATTGACCACATTAAAGCAAAAACAGAACACTCATAAAATGGTTTGAATTTTCTGATAATTATCTTTTGAGAAAACAAACAAACAAAAACCCATTTAGTTGTCTTTATTTCATGCTCTTAGTAAAATCTATCCTCATAAACTGCCATTTATCAGCATTTAAAGACAATCATTAAGTTATATTTTAGAAATTTTAAAATAAGCAGTTAAAGCACCTATGAAAACAGATATTTGGGGGCAAATTAAAGATTATACCCATTTGTATTTAACATTTGAAACTAATAAAATAACTTGATATTAAAAGTTATTGAACAAGTATTTTGTAATTGGAAAAAAATTTCACAGGCTTATTAAAAGTCAACCAGGTTAAAAAAAAGCCAAATAGGTTAAATACATATTTTTATAAAAAGCTCTTACAAGCACACATTGTGACATTTTAAAAATGAAGGCCTATTGTACATACTTAGCACATTCTATTGGAATGATGATCTAATTTAACTTTCCCAGTGAGAGAAAAGACTGGAAAGAGTTAAGGGCATGTATTTAGAATTGTACTTTAATGAGTCAAGCTCATTTAAATTTATGATGAGACTATTTCTTTCTGGTTCAATTGTTTACTATTTTCCTCAAGAACTTACTCATGACAGCTCATTAGGAAAGTAATTTGCCAGTTTTTATCATAAGGCTTCAAAATGTGCAGACTTTCTGGTTTAGTAATACCTTTCTGGGATTTTATGCTGAGATAATAGTTTGAAATTTAGGAAGAGTTTTATACACAAATGTGATCACTACAGTGTTGTTATTTTATTTTAAGATATTTTAAATTACAGAAATAAAGTATAGTCCTTAAATAATGCAGTATATATAGCAAAGAGTTATAGGGTTTCTTCTCAAAAGCCCCTTCATCCCCACCCTTCCTCAGAAGGTACAGTATCGAACTATTTGTTTTTTATTAGCCTGGAGGCATTAATTATAAGAATGTCTATTGTATATATGCATACCCATAACATAAATAGGACCATATCATATGATCAATGATTTTTATAAAAGCGCAAGGAGGAATGCTTACATGAAGTTTGGTATAGTCACTGAAAGAATTGATACAGGCTTTAAAGTGTTTGCAAAGGATTTTTAATATAAAATATGATTATTCTGTGGTACTAAAGAATAGCAAGATATAAAGTTATATGGAGAATTATAGTTATGTATACACACACATGCATACACATTCCAGAATGAAATAAATTCAAGTATTATCGATTATTTTTGAGGTTATTGGGTAGTTATTTTTGTCGTTCTGGTGTTTTTCATATTTTTCATATTTGCAATGGTGAAATACAATGTTTAGTTAGATTTTTAAAAATACGCTAATTTAGAAAAGGGGGAGAAAGAGTTCATTTCATGTCAAGAAACAGTTACTTTTATTTCTTTATCCAGAATCAGAAATTCTGAATTTTAATCTTTTAAAAGAAATCCATGTGTTTTGTTTTTAAGATTACATTTATATGAGATAACTTCATTTTGAATTTCTTGTGCAGGGGGACAAGAAAGAAATGCTAAATTGATGAGTCTGATTCATATTTTCATGATCAGTTTACAAATCGGTGAAGAATCACTCGAAAACTTTTCTCAAGTTCGGGAAGACTTGGGACAATTGAACAATTACCTTTGTTACACGAACTTAACTTGTTTATCATGCATTTATCCCCAAACTATTTATTAAGTGCTTATTATATGGCAGGTATTATGGTGCAATTGGATTCTTTCCCAGAGGCTCCTTAAAGCAGGTCCTGATATTTGTATCTATGTATCTAACTCAACAGGTGGAAGAGAGTAGTAATCCAACAAGCATTTTTTAAATGGAAAAAAAAAAAAAGAATAAAGAATGGAAAGATCATGTTTAATCAGCACAGTAACATTATTCTATCCATCATACAGATGAGATAACTGAGGCTAAATCACTAAGTCATGGTCTTACAGCAAGAGTAAGTGATCATGTTTCTTATACTAACTCTATAGTATAACAGGTTCATATGTTGAAGTCCCAACCCCCAACACCATAGATTGTGACTGTACTTGGAAGTAGGATCTTTAAAGAGGTAATTAAGTTAAAATTAAGTCATTAGGATGGTACCTAATCTAATATGACTGATGACTGATATTCTTATAAGAAGATGAAGTTAGGACGTCACAGAGGGAAAAACCAGATGAAGACGCAGGGAGAAGACAGTTATCTACAAGCCAAGGAGATGGGCATTAGAAGAAACCAACCCTATCAACACCTTGATCTTGAACTTTTAACTTCCCAAACTGTAAGAAAATAAATTTCTGTTGCTTAAGCCACCCTGTGTGGCTTTGTATGTGGTACTTTGTATGGCAGCTCAAGTAAACTAACACACTACCTCTCTCATTATTGAAGGACAAACCATTGTACATTTTCTACAAGGTGCCAAGATGTTGAATTACTGAGTCAATGTATTAAATTATGTTGCAAAATTAGGATAAAATAATCTACCTTTCAAGGTTATTATAAAGATTGAATGAGATAGCATATTCATAATGCTTCTTGTATTGCCAGGGATATAGAATTATTGATTAATTCCAGAAAACATCAAGCAGCAGTGGGACACATACAGGAAGAAGCAGAAGAAAGTTTCCACATGTACAAGGCACTGTTAAGAGAGCAGTTCGGGTAGATGGACAGCAGTAGTTCAGATATGGAAGCATCTGAGACAGCATCATGTGCTTAGAGGAACAGGTAATAGAACAGTGTCATTGGAGCTAGTAGCACAGAAATTAGGCTGGAAATACATGACTGGGTAAAGGAAACTCAACACAACTCTTATTGCTATTCCACCACAAGGCGAAGTACTATTCCATCCAGCTTAGCGATCTACCCTGTGGCTTTATAGACGGGGAGAAAAACCTTGCAATGGCTCCTCATGTCATTCAGCATAAAATCCAGCGTTCTTCCAGTGGCCTACAAAGCCTCACATTCTCTGGCCCATGATCGCCTCTCTGACCTTTTCCTCTCCTTTTCTCTTTCTTCGCCCTCTCCATTCCAGCTGTGCTGGTCCCTTTGCCATTTCTTTGGCACACTGGTATACTCCCACCTCACTGGGTGAGTCCTCTGGGGCTTCCCGCAGTTATCTGCAAGGCTCACCCCCTCATTTCCTTCGTCTTCATTCACATGCCGTCATATCAAAAAGACCTTTACCCCAGGGGATAAAAATATATGTTTATAAAAAATAAAAAATTAAAAAAAAAAAAAAGACCTTCCCTGACTACCATTTTTAAAATTGCAAACGACCTCCCCTACTCCCTATCACCCTACTTTTTACTCCTCCTTTACACAGCATTTTATCTTCTGATGTTTTATATAATTTACTTATTTGTGCCATTCAAAATATCTTTGTTTCCTCTCCTCACTGAAATGTAAGTTCTATTAAGGATAGCATTTTCTATTGTTGTTGTCATTTGGTTCTTGACGTTAATAAGCTTTCACGTTTCCATTTTAGCACACACTTAAGAATTTTATACTTTTACAAACATGAATTTACTCAACACATTTCTTGCCATTAGGTGATTGGTGAACATAGAGAGTTAATTGATTTGTCCAAAGTCACAGGTTTTCAAGAACCATTTTCATGCCTAAGAATAAAAGTTCCATTGGTCTGTTGAATTGCTCTAGCATTAGTAGCAATCAATACTGATGAACTGTGGTGTGCAGGGTGCTGAACAATTTATTTTGAAATATGGTAACTCTTCTGTGTTGTATTCACAATCTACCTACTTCAAATTACTCTTGAATTTCAAAATACTGTCCTGTCTTAAGCTATTAAGTGCTAATAAACATTAGCATTATTCAGTTGAAGGGAGCTATTTTTTAGTGATGCGTGCAAAATATTCCAACCTCTGGTCAGGAAATGCTTTGGGGTGGAAAGCATAAGCCATTATTATTGCTTGTACAATACTGTTTTTACTTTGCAATTTAACCTTGAAAAAATGATATGTAATACATGAACAAGTGTATAATACTTAGAAGCTGAGTGAGTAATGCTTTATATGAAGTTGGAGAGGTGCCCTCCCTACCGCCCCCCCAACAGTGAAAAGTAGTCAGAATGAATTCTTTCATGACTCCCAAGAAATGGCAGAGCAGAGTAATTAGATGTTTGAGCTATGGCTCCACTGAGCCATCCTCTGAGGATCCTCTCAGTACTATTGCTATCCTTATCCATGAGAAGAGAGGGTAGTAATAATACTTATTTCAGAGGGTGGCTGTGCAAATTAAATTCCTACAGAAGAAGCACTTAGAAGAGTATCTAATACATAGTTAAGTGCTCAATAAATCTCACCTATCAGTATAACTTCAAAAGCCATATACTTTTCATGATTAAAATTCTTATGGAAAATTTACTTTTATGGTATAAGATACTCTTAATAACTGCTAGCCACAAATTATTATTATGCTTAAGTGATTATCAGGTGATAGGCTGTCCGTTAAAAAACTATTAGATAATGTGATATAATTTTAGTTATTTAAGTCAAGGTCCTTTCCAAGTTACTCTAGACTTCATTTCCTTCTCTAAGCAATTTAGTGCCCTTGGTCTGTAGGAGGAAAATACTCACTCACACACACACTCACACACAGACAACATGCAATAGGTCCACGTTATTTGAGATGCTTAAAAAAGTTGAAAAACTAGTCAAAAATCTCTTTGATGGGGCTCTTGGGTGGCTCAGTCAGTTAAGCATCTGCCTTCAGCTCAGGTTATGATCTGGGATCCTGGGTCCTGGATCGAGTTCCGCATTGGGCTCCTTTTTCAGCGGGGAGCCTGCTTTTCTCTTTCTCTCTCCCTCTGCCTCTGCCCCTGCCCATGCTCTCTCTCTCTCAAATAAATAAATAAAATCTTTAAAAAATCACTTTGACTTTATTACTTATATTTCATGTATATAAGTCCCCTTGTTATCATTCATAATAAGGTAATAGATAAGTCCCATGTGCAGTAATAAATATACCGACAAACTGAGATAAATCTATGGATCTGTCCCTCCATCCAACCATCTATCCTCAATGTTGCTTGAGAAGTTTTCAGCATAAAAAACTCTAATTATGTAGGAGATAGGGTATATAGCTGAATATTTTTTAAAAATTGAAAATTCAGTTTTTAGATCCCTAATGGGATTATAATCTTTCTTTGAAGATTATCAAGACATCATTTGAACTTTTTTCTTGAAGTGAACTAAATTTCTTATATAAGAAAAGATAACAGTAAGGTGACCTATTGTGCCTCATAATATTTAAAGGAATTTGAAAAAAAACTCTCATTTTTTTACCCTGAAAGGTCAAATGTGATCACTCTGTTTATAATCCGTGATGGGAGAGTTTAAATTCAACTCGAAACAGGGAATGAAATGTTAATGAGTTCTTATGCATTCATACTGATCACTGATTACAGAAGAAGGGTTTGGAGTCTGAAATGGAGCAAATTTTGTGCCCAGGATTTTTTTCTCTTTTAAAGAAAAAGGATCTGGGGTGCCTAGATGGCTAGGTCATTAAGTATCTCCCTTCAGCTCAGATCATGATCTCAGTGTCCTGAGAGCGAGCCATGCACTGGGCTCCTGGCTCAATGGGAAGCCTGCTTCTCCCTCTCCCACTCTGCCTGCTTGTTTTCCTTCTCTCGCTCTCTCTCTCTCTGTTAAATAAATAAATAAATAAATAAATAAATAAGGATCAATCTTGGAGATTTTAGACCATTGTATTTCACTGCTATACACTAAAATACATAATTCAAACATGGCCTGGCATTTAAATATGAGTAATCGAAAATAAACTTGAACACTTAAATTAGTGATATATTTTAATTAGGTTTGTAATGATCTCTCTCTCTCGCAAATGTGGGTGGAGGACAGGGATCAGAGCAAAGGGCAGACCCACCATAGGTGCCTATAGCTAAGACAGATAAAATTAATTTTGAGTCTGTACTTCAGAGGGCAACAGCTAGGAGCAAAAGCAGGAACATAGCTAGAGGACTCCTGCAAACTCCATTGGAAAGTTAGAGTGAAAGTGTCAAAGCTATAGAAGCCAAATATTCCATGACTCCAAGGAGGAATTCTGGCACCCAAATGGAAGATAAAGTCAAAAGCCAAGAGTTTGAAAACAAATCCAGGGTTGAAGCAGAAGGTGTAGAAGAAAAGCAGGAACAAGGACAGCTGCGGGGGTAGGGTTACTAGGGTTACTAGTTGGTGCTCTGAAGGGTGTGTATTACTCACAGAATTTTAAAAAGAAGTGTAACTAGGCAAAATGGAGTCTGGTCACATAAAAAGAGCCTAGGAAGAGCCTAGGATTTTATGGTGTACTTAATAAATTTTAACTGCTACTCTTTGATGTCATTTGAGTTTGCAACCCGCTGGGGATTATTGCATATCCAAGGCTATTTTGAGCTGAATGTCTGTGGCTTGTTTCATGTATGGCTTGGACTTACTTACAGGACAGCTTTGGGGTTTGGACACAAAAATATCTGTTTATATTCATCAGAATTATTTGGGGGTGGGACACCTGGGTGGCTCAGTCGGTTAGATAGCCCAGTCTTGATTTCAGCTCAGGTCATGATCTCAGGGTCTCGAGATGGAGCCCCCTGTTGGGCTCTGCACTTAGCAGGAGTCTGCTTGGGATTCTCTTCCTCTCCCTCTGCTCTTCTACCAACTTGCATTTATATGTGTGTGCACACGCTCTTTCTCTAGAGACAGAGATATACATATATACATATAAAATATGTAAATTTATAAAAAGGAAAGAAAAGAATTATTTGGAATGGCTCAGCTGTCAAAGAATAATGGATAAAAAGAAAAGAGAAGATGGTTAGTGACAACAGTAAGGTGACTGAGATATTTATGTTAAGAGTTCCTCAACATAGGAGTCACTTATGGTTTGTCTCCCTCCCAATAAAAATTAAAAAAAAAAAAAAAAAAAAGAGTTCCTCAACATAGGGCTATCACGGTGCAAAAAATGAGAAAAGGGGTGTGAAAGCAAAATCTTGGAATAAAGGGCTTTCTGCAAATACAGGATACAGCAGTTACGGTGATGTTTTTGCAGGAGATGAGAAGGTATTTAAGGTTTTGACATAATCCTTTAAGTTAACTTAAATAATAGATAACTAAAATATTTTTGCCGAACATAAAATATTTATAGTAGATTTTCTGCTTTCCTTGGGTGCTTGTAGTACATACAGGACTTCCCGATGTAGGGAAGTACTGAAGAATAAAAATGATAGTCCCAACGTTAAAGAAGGAAGCTGCCGAACAGACATCCTTCTCTGTTTACTATCTCATGTTAGAGTCTGGATGACGAATACAGGTAGATGGGTGTTGCTGCTGTTTGCCCAGGCACCGATGGTGCAAATGCTGGTGTGTAGTGACTTCAGTCTCCTCATAGTTGTCATCAAAGCTGAAAGGAGGGGCACCAGGATGGCTCAGTTGGTTAAAAGCATCTGCCTTCGTCTCCTCTCAGGACCTCAGGGTCCTGTCATGGAGCCCCCGCATCTCAAGAAGCCTGCTTTTCCCTCTCCCTCTGCCTCCCACACATTCTTGCTTTCTCTCTCAAATAAATAAATAAACAAATAAAATCTTAAAAAAAAGCTGAAAGTAATTTTGATCAGCTCTTCTGCTGATATATAGTATCCTATACTATTTATGGTATTATACAAAGTTTTTACAGAGATTCCATACAGAGACAATTTCTACTATGAAGCTTCAACTATGTAATCTCCTTATCATCCTTTTGCATTCAACATGTAACATTTTATAAAGGGTTTACTTTTGGCTATCAAAGAAGAAAAGGGATTATACTTTCTTATGCTTCAAGATCATGTGAGAAGGGGATTGTGCCCATCAGGCTACACTGTCCTGGGCTGAAACAGAGAATGTGTAGGAATTGGTGAGGCAGCCACAGTGAACACAGGAGTGCAGTGGGGGCATAATAATGGAGAAATGGTGGGATTTTGTCCAGAGTAAGGAACTCAAAAAAGATTTCTGTACACAGTAGGCTATTTTCTTCTCCAGGGTAAAATATTTAACAATTATTAGTCCTAAAATTAGAAAAAAAATATTTGTGGGAATAAGTTGCAAATCCACAGAATGATTCCTGATAGCAACTGTGTAACAGTTAATATTTGTGTAGCCTCAGGCAAAAGTAGAAACGATGGCTGGTGTATTGCATTTCTAAATATTTGAAGGTATAAGTCAAGCTATCAAATTATAAAATAAAATATGTTCTTCAATCATGCCTGCATGACTCTCTTTCTTTTTCCACTTTCAGCTTTTTCCTGCACTTTGAGGGCCTTTGCCAATATGCATGTGACATGCTGGGGGCACATTCACACTCAATCCATACTCTCACAGACAGCTTTCTCTTAGCTCCCCTTGGGCCTAGGTAGTTGTACCAGTGGTATGGAGAATGAAGTGTGGATAAGTGGCCTCCAGGCCCAGAAGACAGGACCTTGGAATATGGTGCACTAGTTCATGGTGGACATGACTGTTGGACTCTGAAAACTCCCCAGTGGGTTAGAAAGGAAGGAACACAAAGAAGGCCAGGAGGGGAACTTGAAAGAGCAGAGCTCAGGGCAGGAGTCTCTCCTGCTTACATTTAAGGATGGTACTGCTCTGATAATCTTAAGAGCTAATGTACATAGTGCTTTCTATTCACAGTTAGCTGCCGTGTTCCTAATCTCATTTAACTTTGCCAAACATCTCTGTGAGATAGAAAGAAATTATTACTATAATTTTACAGTTGGGGAAACTGAGTCTCAGAGAGATTAAATGATGTATCAAGACCCCACAACCAGTCAAAAACAGTGGCTAAATGCATACCCAGGTATTCTTAGGGTAGGTCTGTCTTTCCTTCTTTCTTTCTTTGGAAAATGGTGTTTATTATGAGTTATAACATCAGGTAATAACTTATTTTTTAACTGAATAAAGTTTAGAAAATTAATGCAGGTTGATTTTAATCATCAAAGCTTTGCTAATGGTCTCAACAGTTTATTCAAGCAAATCAGTGTAGGATTTTTCCACTGTACTGTCCCAGGCAGACACTGGCCAAGTTTGCCATGGGTTCAATACCATACAGTCGATGCAGAGCTCATGTCTTAAAATTTCTGAATGTTTCACATGGGGGTAAATATCTTTGATAACACATTTAACTTTCCTAGGCTGTCAGAATTAAGGAAAAATCCTTCCATACACACCAAATTGTCTAAGTCTAAAGTTTGGACCCAGACCTTTCTCTTCAATATGGAGGGTTTTATTTATTTATTTATTTATTTGTTTGTTTATCTATCTATTTATTTATTTACTATTATTTTTAAAAATTTTATTTATTTATTTGAAAGAAAGATAGCAACAGAGATAGTGAGACAGAGAGAGCACAAGTGGGGAGGAGAGGGAAGAGCAGGCTCCCTTCCAAGCAGGAGCCCAATGTGGGAATTGATCCCAGGACCCTAGGATCATGACCTGAGCCAAGGGCCAATGCTTAACGCACTGAACTCCTCCCAGGTGCCCCAACATACAGAGTTTTAAAAAATCGTTCTACTCCATGTTTTCCGCCTTGCCTCAGTGAAACATAGAGGGGCACTCTGGACCCAGTTCTATTATGCCTCCTTGCCAAAGTCTCAGCATCTTCCCTGTTAAATTACACCAAAGTATAGTTTCAGATTTGGGGTGTATTTTCCTTAGATACTTTGATTCCCTCCCTATAAGTTTCTAGAACAAAACCAGACCCCAAACCAAAGCAAAACTACCTTGTTTTCCTATCTTATTGATGTCTCTCAGGTCTTAGCACTTGTAAATTCATACATACTCTTACAGGATATTTGCTTATAAGATAAATATACATGGGACTGCTTTCATCAAAGCTTGATTTCCCTTAAAGGTTTTGATTCATAGTGTTTTTTTTCATATTGTTTCTTCTAAAACATGGTGGCATTGGATGGACTCAGCGATTTTCAAATGATATTAGTATCATTTCAAATGAAACCTATTTGGAAAATAAGTACATCTAAAATAAATATGAATAGACTTGTTTTTAGTAGAAACATGGGGATGAATGCCTAGAACTTGGTGTAGCCATCTCTAGTGATTAATTTTATCTGTCAACTTGACTGGCCACAGAGTCAGATTGAGCATCATTTCTCAGTATCTCTGTGTGTTTCTGGATGATATTAGCCTTTGAATCGGTGGACTCTAGTAAAGTAGACTGCCGTCCCCAATGTGGGTAGGCATCATCCAATGCACTGGAGGTTTGAATAGAACAAAAAAGCAAATGAAAGGAATTTGCCTTGTTTCCTACCTCATTGCTTGAGCAGGGGCCTCTCATCCTTGCCTGGCATTGGACTGAAATTTATGTCTTCCCTAGTTCTCAGGCCTTTGAACTTGGACTGAGTTTTACACTGGCTTTCCTGGATCTCCAGCTTGAAGTGGCAGATACTGGGACTCCTCAGTTTCCATAATTGTGAGGGCTAATTCCTCATTTATCTCCCTCCCCTCCCCCACTTTCTACACACACACACACACACACACACACACACACACAATTAGTTCTGTTTCTCTGGAAAATCCTGAGTAATACACCATACCTTTCCTTGCTTCTACCTTGTATCAGCGGGGCAGACACTGATACATCCTAGAACTCTTCTGAATATTGTGTAAAAGTATGTATCTATGTAGCCCACTTATTATACAAACAAGTAATTCAACATCTGGACATTCAAACTTTTTGTTTTGATACATCATAAAATACATCATACAGGTAGGTTTTATGGGGTCAGGATTTTTTGTGATGGGCAAGTAAGGTTTGGTTATGACTTGGCCACTACTGATGGTTGCTATTCTCTTCATCAATATGTTAGAGGCCATATGTCTTTTGCTAGTCTCTCTTGGGTCTCTGTTATTGTATAGGAAACAGTAAGCTTAAAGACATGAATTTATTATAAGATTTTAGTTTCCTTAAATTCAGCTTAGTATCACCTTAAGTTTCAGGGTTCATAGAAATGGTATCCTGAAATAATCAGATATCAATGCTGTGAAGTTCAAAACCATAACATCATTGGCTCCAAAAAATAATTGTTCCAGAACTGTAACTGGCTCAGGGGAAGAATGACTTAATGATAATGTTGTAAAAGTGCAAAAGTGCAAAAACTCTGTATGACTCTAATCACTAAGGTCACATTTTGCCACTAATTTATCCTGGGGAGTTCATCAAAAACTTATACTTCTAGAAAGTAGATGTTTCAAGGTATATCAATGGGATTTGAAAATAGTCACAATAGCCAATTAGTAACTAGTGCTTTGAAAAAGTTCCAGTCCCAAAGCATCTTCAGATTTTATAGTATGATTTTCTTATGAGCATGTGTAAAAGAGGTGGTTCAGGAAAAGTAGGATTCCAGTGGAAGAAATATGGAGTGCAAATATAAAAATTTTGATAAAGAAGACTTCCTACTATACATATGACCTGGAGAAACAGATGTGTACCTTCTCTATCTATTCCCTTTAAAATCATTACATGAAGCAAAAGATGTACTTGGGAGTATGTTATGCGAGTATTATGGAAGGGAATGGGCAAAGTAGACAGAAGTCTGACCTTGAGGTTAAACTGAAATTCAGCAAGCTGAAAGACTGACTATATTACAGTTTATTTTCTTACTTTACTGACATTAGTGTAATTAATTTCATGTGTATCACTAAAAATTTTTTCCTGAATGTAGGAATTTCAGTATTTCCAAAATAATGCTGGTGGCATATTATTTTTAATGATAATGATAATAATACTAAGTAACCAATATTTACTATACTATGCACTGTGCTAAGAATGTTAAATATGAGAAGACAATAAATGTGTTTGCTACTAGAAATTTTTGGTAAGTTGACTATTTAATGCTCAGGGACATATTTTCCATGCATGATTATAAGGTTTACATACAAAATTCCATCATAAGCACAGACTACCTCATCCAGAAACCATATTTAGAAATATGACCTCACATTAATTCAAAGGCTATCTGTATATCTAATACTATTTTTGAATATTTTCATTAGGAAATACTAACTAATAATGCAAGGGTAGTAGTGATAAAACATGATGTACTATAAGAAAACATAATATGACATGATACAACATAAATTCTCATAGTAAATGCATTAACATTTCACTCATAGGGATGTAATTCATTAAACACTTAAACCATTTTATATTTGCTATAGAAACAGAAAGTTAGCAAAATAAGACCCTAAGTGGTTAAAACAGATGTCACAAGTAAATATGCAAAACTCATATACTAGGATAATGTCCTTGGTCTTACTAAGAGTAATTTCTTCTTATTTTAGACAAAATTTTTACCAATGTGTTTGTATTTTATAACATATATTTTTCTTCATGAAAGATGCATTACAAACAGCTCTGTTCTGAATTCTGCCCTAATCCACTGATGCTGAGCCTGTCAATCCTACCTCAGGCCATACCACAGGGGCAAAACCAGGGAAAAGTGAAACACATTGCCCGTAGAATAAAATCCTATTTGTCACAATTAACACAGAATTGTAATCACTTTTTTATACCTCTATTTCTTTTTTGCTTGATAGTTCTTTAAAGGCTGAGACCTTATTTTGTTTATCATTTAACTCCTCGCAGTTAGTAGAGTGACTAATACATAGTATATCCTCAATTAATATCTACTTAAACAAGTTTCACTTGAAACAGCATTTCATAAAAGGGAGCACTGAGGGGAGACGATGATAGCAATTACAGAATTGAAAGCAAACCGTCAGATAGCAAAGGAAAAGACGCAATATGAAAATCAGATAAAAGAACTCAAAGGTCATCAAATGTAGAAGAAGATAGGCACATCTCAGTAATGCCTAATGGCATCATAATATAAAGACCCATTAAAGGAATACATTTTCATAATGATCATCCCAGATTAAAATAGTCTGTAAAGACAGGGAAGGATAGAATATTTGAAGGGAAAGTTTTAGGTATATGGAAAGTAGGTCAGATTACTTGAAGGTGACAGAAAACCTAAAACAACAGGAAGCTTTTAGCCATAGTTAGTACATAACAATCTTTGGTCCTTGGATTGTATGAAGACAAAATGCTAATTTTTAAAGCACCCAAAGTTTAAAGAAACATCTTAAAGACAATAAAGGTTAAAGGCATGCTACACTGATCATCTTGAAAAGAAATAGTGCTACAGTGGACCACTGTCGTTCAATTTCTCAGTAAGAAATTGTTGGTATGCATCTCAAGGTACTGTGTTGGTCCTACCCTGTATTCTGTTAAGTGTTGGGTCACAGGGTGAATTTAAACAAAAGAAACGATGGTTCTGTGGCTCAATAAATTCAGTTGCTTGATCTCATCTTTATCAGAGAATAAAAGCTCTTATGATATTTATAGGAGAACTTTGTAAATTTTAAGGCTAAAACTTTAATCAGTATATTAATGCAAACCCTCATAAAAGCATACATTTTTTTTTGGAAATAGAAGTAACACTCATTTATTTTCATGACACATTTGTGACAAGACAAGATGGTTTAACCTGGGACTTGCGACCCTTAAAACCACTGCTCTCTACTAATCCCTCTCAGCAGACTTCTCTTTTGATCATGTAAACCCATAAAAGGTACTTCATGTTAGAATTATGCTTCTTCAAAGGCAGTGGAGATAAGCCCGCTACAAAGGTGGTACCTCCTGGTTATCACTAAGACCAGAAAGAGCATAAATTTTAGAAAGAAAGAAAGAAGAAGAAAATCTTTTATAATGTGAATCTACGTGCATTTGGTCAAATGCTTCTACTCTCTTATAGTTATGCCATGTTAGCCTTTGCCTTTCAAAATCAGTTTCAACACACCATTCTTTCAAGAAGCCCCCTTTGCTTTCCAGTCTGATTTAGATCTTTTTCTCTGTTCTTTTTAAAAACCAAAATACACCTCAAACTTAACCTTTCCTGTGATTTACTGAATTGTTCTAATTATTTATTTCTTAGCTGAAATAAACCAGTTGGAGATAAGAATCATCTTATTTGTCTTTGTATCTCTGGATCCTAGGAAAGAAACCATCACCTAATAGGCTTTCAATAGATGTTTGTTCAATGAGCAAGTAAATTACTAACTGATGAATGAAAAGTTTTTATTTCATTATAATTAAAATTACCAACCTGAAATTTGACAATCATTTGAAGAAGTGTTCTAATTAAAAATAAAATTCATAATAGTTTTGTTTCCTTCTTAAATTAATGTTATAGGTCCATTCTTAAAGGTAGCTATGTTTTTTAAGGAAGATTCTTGAAACTACTGTTAGGAAGCCATCTTAATAATCTGGAAAATTACTTGGTCTCATTCTTTTCATCACCTTATGTGAGACCCAGGGAGTCCTCCGATGAGGATACAAGTTACTGAAAGCTGTGGTCTACGGTGAGGCAGGAAAATTGTATCAACATCATAATGTATTTATGGTCCCTTCCTAGTAGCCAAGCCTGGGTGCTGTCCTTTAAACTTCCATTCTAGCTGCTACCATATAATTAATTCAACAAACAACGTTGACTGAGTGCCTTGCATATGCAAAGCACTGTTTTAGGTGCTTAAAATATTTATTTTATTGCTCAGTTGGCCAAACCCCACATAACAACATCCAAGGCCATCTTCCTCGGAAACTCTTTAGGTGCTTAAATACCACTCTGAAAACTATCACTACCATCCCAATATACATGATGCATAATACTTTAATTATTTACTTATCAATTGTCAGCACATATCACGTCATATATTAATTATTTACTTGCCAGTTTTTCCTTCTATATTGTAAGCTCCTCTGTGAAAGGAATTACACATTAATCCATACATTCCTAAGTCCAAATTCATTAGAAGTCGTATAAAAACTCCAAACTGTTGAATTCATAAAACCATTCAGCAGCATAAAACTGACTTGGACTGTCAGTTATGCTAGAACAACGCTGACAATGAAGACATAGCAGATAAAAAAAAAATGACAATATTAAGAAAAGAAGTGTATTATTTCAACAGACACTTGCAGACCATTTATTACTTTCAAGGCATTTTGGGAAGAAAAATATAAGCCATTTATTGTGCCTGCCCCACAGGGTCTTATGGTCAATTGAGGACATGCACACAAGTGCTCTGTTATAAGATTTCCAGTGACGAGTGCAGTAGGGATGAGTCAGTGTAGAATGAAGTGACTTCAAGGAAGAAGCGATATTAGAACTGAATCTCGGAAAATGAGTAAAATTTCACATGGGTGAGGAATCGAGATATTTTAGGAAGGCAGTAGCAAAAAATATGATGACATGGCAATTCAGGGTTTCTTCAGGAATACTGAATGTCCTCCAAAAGTGGAGTCAGCATTGGAATCAGTGTGGCCATGGTGGTAAATGGTGCCAGGAATTTAAGAGGGGGATTTTCCAAGAAGATACACAAAGATGTGGTACCTTCAAACAACTCAGTAAGTGTGAAACTCGGAACACTGAGTTATCAAAATAGGCTTTAAAATGTATTTTAATGGGACCTGACCGAGGTGCCAAGTGTAACAACAAATAACCTGTTTTGAGGAGACAGAGCACACCGGAAGTGAAACAATCCTTATTGCTGTTTGTGGACCAGATTTGTGACAAGAATGGGAGACGAGTGTATATAAAAGCCCTACCTCTAAGTGGGCTGAAACATGTCACATCAACAAGCAGGAAGGACGACTGAAGAAAAGACAGAGTGAAGGGCAATTTGAAGAAACCTGTGTCTAGGAACAGTAGGCAAGCTGACAGGCCCTGGTGCTGGCAGTGGAATGACTGGTTGGAATCAAACCCTGCTGTTGCCCCCCAGGGGAATACATCAGGTCAGTCTGTTCTGAGAACAAAGATGTCTGTTTGGTCTTTCATGCAAGCCAGTTATACCAGACACTACACCAGTTGTAATAATAATCTGATAGGAGTAAACAAGGGGTTTAGAAAGCAGAGTAAGAATTAGTAATTTTGGAGAACAACATGAGGCATATAAATCAGAATAGTATTTTGATGGCTTGATGATCTGAGGCATTACATAAATTCCCAAAGAATAAAACCAACAGAGTATCTGCCAGTTTGTACGTAAGTCTCCACCAAACTGGCTGATGCTTTTGCTTTCTGGATGAGAAAACAATAAAACATCTGTGAAAGAGCACAGAATACTGATGATAGTAAAACCAGAAAAGGAGTTAAAAAGTAAAGGACCAGTTGCTATGGTGAACATAGAAACAGTTTCTATGTTCACCATAGCAACTGGACGATATGGGATGAGGATCCCCTTTCTTATGTGTTTAGTTAGAATCCATCTCTTTAAAACCCAAACTTGGAAAATTTTCTGCAAATAGTTCTCATAATGCTCGAAGAAACCTCACACCTAATCTCATGAAGGAGATTAGGATAAATAACACTTATTAGTCACTTATATATACTTAGTTTTGTTTCATTTTAGCTTCTATTACAACTTTGTTTTATATGCTTGACACTGCCCCTAGTTTGAATCCTCCCAACTCTACCCTACACATTGGGTTCTGTCATCCTTATGACACAGATAAGGAAACTGAGGCTCTGAAGAACTGAGTTTTATTTATTTATTTATTTATTTTTAATTTTTTATTTTTGATAAACATATATTTTTATCCCCAGGGGTACAGGTCTGTGAATCACCAGGTTTACACACTTCACAGCACTCACCAAATCACATACCCTCCCCAATGTCCATAATCCCACCCCCTTCTCCCAAGAACTGAGTTAATGTCAGAGACTGTATAGCTAACCAGCTGCAGAGCAAGGCGCTCTAACCCAAATCAGGTAAACTCCCAAACCCGAGAGGTCTCATTTTCCAGATCCGATCTTCCAATTTTTACATCCCCACCCACCCTACCGTATTCTTCCTGTGGGTCTACCATCTCATTCAATGACAACTCTATTTTTCCAGTTTTTCATACCAACAGCCTCAGGCTCATGTTTGACTCCTCTCTCTCTTTCAAATCCCATAACCACTCAGCAAATTCTCTTATTTATTCAGAATTGAGCACTGCACATATCCCTCCCTTCTACCATTATGGACAAATCACCATGATGTATTGCAGGAGCCTCCAAGCAGGTCTCCCTCCTTCAACTTTGTCCACTTTAGTATGCTCACACCAAAGCATTCACTGTGAGGTTTTTTTAAAAGATTTTATTTATTTATTTGAGAGAGAGACAGTGAGAGAGAGCATGAGCGAGGAGAAGGTCAGAGGGAGAAGCAGACTCCCCATGGAGCTGGGAGCCCAATGTGGGACTCGATCCCGGGACTCCGGGATCATGACCTGAGCCGAAGGCAGTCGTCCAACCTACTGAGCCACACAGGCATCCCTCACTGTGAGGTTTTTAAGCCTGTATTCAGATAGCTCCATTTTTCTGCTCAGAACTATTTAATGTCTTTCTTTCTCACTTAAATTAAAAGTGAAGTCCTGACAAAGTCCTCATAAAGTTGTGTATGATCTGACCCCACGCTACCTCTTTGACTTCAACTTCTACCAGTGTCCCTCTTGTTCATTTTGTTCTACTTCCTTCCTTTACCTTGCGCACGCCAATCACTCCCCAACTCAGGCACTTTGCATGACTAGTCCTTCTACCTCGAATGCTCTTCCCCACATACCTGAATGGCTTGCTCCTTCACTGCCTTCATTTTTCTGTTCATATGTCATCTAGAGAGTCTATATCTTTGATCACTATAAATAAATTAGTAATCACTGACTCACAACCCACCCCAACTGTTTTTTTCTTTACCTTTCATTATTGTTCTCTATAGCACTAGAATGGGTTCTATAAATGCAGGATATTTTTGAGCAGAAACATATGATTAAACTAGGTGACTATGAAAAAGGCTACTCCAAATAGCATAAACCAAGGCATAGACTCTAATATCTTCTCAGTGAGACACCATATGTAACTACTTTCTATATGAGAAAAATTTTCAAGAGAGTCCAGTAATATATTAAAGTTTTTGATTGCCTCCTTGAAATCCAGGAATCAGGAGAACTGAAGAAAAGTATTTTGTAACCATGGATTAAATGGTAAGAATGATGATACATATGGACTGCCCATGGACTAAAGTCTATGTAAAGGCTCCTTCCACCATGAGGTCTTCCCGTATAAAGTCCTCTATCTCCTCCATATTCCAGGAGCATCTTGTATCTTATGGCTCTTACCCTAGGGCCATTTTATAGTTATATACATGTATGTATGTATGTATGTATGTATGCGTGCTTCTGACTTTGCCAAAGTGCATTCCTGTTTGAGGTCTTTACACAGAAAGGTTGCCAGCAGCAGTCAGAAGTGCTGCTCTCACAAAGTGTCCAAGTCTGACCTAGCTCAGGAGAGTAGAATTCTCACTTGGGCTGTAGCATGGCTTGGGCCTATGAAGGACTGTGGGAAAACTGGCTCTGCTCTCGCTCTCAGTGGTCTGCGCCCTAGACGTGGGTGTGTGTTTTTATGATGGATCTTAAGCAGTGAAGATGCTTCTCTCAGGTGGTTTTGATGGACATGAGCAGGTAGAAAATCTTGAGAGAATTCTTTATGCGCACCTGAAATAACCCACATATAATAATGATGTGAAACCCTGAAGGGAGGCTGTTCTATAGGGAATGAACCAGTGAATCTGAATGTTTGAGAGATGATGTGGCCCTGTTTGCACTCCCCAGTTAGTGAGGCTTGGAGACATTTAGATTAAAACAGCATGAGGAAACCACCTGATGGTGAAACTCGGAATCAGAGTTAACACCAAACAAAATGGTCTGTTTCAAAGTTTGCTTGGTGTTTGTTCCATGTATCTGTGGTTGTCTGTGGCAACACGTTACAGCACAGTGAGTTCTGTAGTTCTCTTGCTATCCATTTAGGTGCAGAGAGAGACATGCTTGCAGGGGACCTGCCTTCTATTAATGGAGATTGTTTCTTTCTTTAGGAATTAAACAAGCCATGTGTTCTCAGCTAGTTAAATGAAACCATTCATGTTCTCTGGGCAGTTTAGCTAGACTCTAATTGTTTTGTTTTCTAAAGAAAAAGCACTCTTTTAAGAAATTATAGAGATACAGCACATTTGTAAGTAAGGAGGGTTTTGAAAAATGTCATTGTTATTTTGATAGGCTAGTATCAACTCTCAGGCTACTGAAAACATTGTCAATGGAAAAGAATGAAAAGATTTTCCACTCCTCTCTTTCCAAGACAGTTTGAAAATGCTCTGCTACCTTTTCCTTGTAAGCTTTCTAGCCTTGCTGAACCTGATTTTCAAGCTCTGTCTCTCTCAATGCTTAGTTATTTGTTTTGAAGAAATGTTCTCAGGAGCTTTCTTTGGAAGCAGATTCAGGTAGAGTTTATAGTACTGCAAAGAAAAGTCACTGAAAAGTCCAAGGGGTTTGGAAATTTCATTTATTCAACCAATATCTATTAATAATCTATTATCAGGCAGGTACTCTTCTAGGTTCTGGGTATATGGTCATCAATAAAACAGCAATAATCCCTTCATATTGTGGGAAGGATACAGATAAACATATAGATACTATTTATGCTATGTCAGGTGGTGGTGATATTATGGAAAACAACAAATCAGGGATGGGTGACGGGGTGTCTGAGGGTTGGGAGGGACAGGTTTGAGACTTTAATAGTTTGGTCAGTGATAGCCTCCATGAGAAAGTGACAGTTTAGCATAGACCTTTTAGCAAAGACAGTTTAGCAAAGCGATGAGGAAATAAGTCATTGAGATATCTGGAAAAAGAAAGAGAGCTCTGTAAGTAGAGGAAAAATAAAGGCAGGGGCCTTGAGGCAGGAACCTGCCTGGAGTGTTCCATAAATAGCAAGGAAGCCAGGGTGGTCAGAGCAGAAAAGGGAGAGACAGTGGAGGAAGCTGAGACCAGAGGCCACAGAGGCAAGACGGGGAGCTCAGATCCTGTAGAACCATTAAGACCACTTTCTTTCTTTTTTTTTTTTTTTTTAAATTCTGAGATAGGAAAGTCATTGGAGATCTCAGAGCAGAGCTGAGCCATGATTACACTTAAGTTTTATAAGGCTCACTCTTGCTGTTTTGTTGCTGACAGGCCACGAGGGAACAGGAGCAGAAGCTGGGTTGCTGTCATTACAGTTGATTCTCATTATTCATGGCAGCGATGCTGTGTAGATTTGCTGCATACACCGAATTTGTGCCTACTGAATCATTGCTCCTAGGGGACATTTGGGGTCACGTTCCTGTGAGTCTTTAGTAATCATGTTTTCCTAAACATATCAACACGTAACCTTATTTTATAACTGTTTCTGTTTAATGACATTGTACATAATGTATATTTTTGATTCACTAACTTTTTTTTTATAATTTGTTTTTTAAGATTTTATTTATTTATTTGACAGAGAGAGATCACAAGTAGGCAGAGAGGCAGGCAGAGAGAGAGAGAGAGAGGAGGAAGCAGGCTCCCTGCTGAGCAGAGAGCCCGATGCGGGACTCGATCCCAGGACCCTGAGATCATGACCTGAGCCGAAGGCAGTGGCCTAACCCACTGAGCCACCCAGGCGCCCCGATTCACTAACTTTAAAAAAAAAAAAAGATTTATTTGACAGACAGAGATCACAAGTAGGCAGAGAGTCAAACAGAGAGATAGGGAGAATCAGGCTTCCTGCTAAGCAGAGAGCCCAATGAGGGGCTCGATCGCAGGACCCTGAGATCATGACCTGAGTTGAAGGCAGAGGCTTAAACCACTGAGCCACCCAGGTGCCCTGATTCACTAACTTTTTAAAAAAATATTTTATATATAATAAATTTGAGAGAGAGAGAGAACATGAGGTGGGGCAGAGGCAGAGGGAGAGGCAGACTCCCCACTGAGCTGGGAACCCATATGGACCTTAGGATCATGACCTGAGTCTAAGGCTTGACTGACTAAGCCACCCAAGCGTCCTTTGATTCACTGACTTTTAACTCACGGCCAGTAGCATTGTAACTTGAGCCTGAATGAAGCTTGTTTAACACCACCATTTTCTCCTTATGATGCACCACAGCCTTCCTACACTTAGGAAAACTAGACAGTATGTCAGCAGTATTCGGAACCATTTTAAATAGCAAAATACCCCTTCCCACCCACCAAAGAACACAAAAATGCAAACAACATGACACATAGAAGATGACAGAAAAAGCACCTGTATGCGAGCTAAAACAAGAAGGCAGTGAATTCTTTGTTTGGCTCGAACAAAGGAGCTCGAGTGTCCAGGCAGCTCTGCACATGTCTGCAAATGTCTGAAAGTTCTGCCAGCATTGATTTTAGGGTCACAAATAAATGTCAGTGATAAATGAATTCTCAAATACAGAATTGTAAATACTGAGGTTCTACTACAAGACAATATTTTACACTATTGTAATAGTTTGGTGAGGAGTAATTCTCCATTTGTTTGCACACGCCCTGTTAACAGCTTCTGTCCTCGGCTCTTGTCCAGGATGTTTGCCTAGCGAACAGGCTTGGGGGAGAGAGGAAGATTTTTTTCCTGACTGGATAATAGAGTTAATGCCTCCATCTTGAGCAAAGTTTGGGCAGGTTTTCTAGCAGACCCTGTGTAACACCAGGACTTCCTAACCCCACTTTAAGAAGGATTCATGTGGGTCTGTCTCTGTACTAGTTCCATTGGACTTGGGAGCAGGGAAAACTTGAAAGCATGCAGCTTGTGCTGTTCATCCCACCGTGAGTAATAAAATCCTTCACTTCTGATCCACAAGTCTCGCGTCTTCTGCCAGCATCGGTGAAACTGTGGCAGGCTAGGTTTGTACCTGCAAGTAGTATAAAGTCTCAGACCCTTCGTAATTCTTGACATAGTCTTAATTTAAAAATTTGATCATTACATCTCTTAGAACTGTTGCTTACACATTGGGGGTGCTGGTGCATGTCTCATTTAATGAGTGTTTCTCACATTTCTTGATAGGAGCTCCAACCAAAATAATAAAATAAATTATTTCATCCACAATCATTTCTTTTTTTTTTCTTTTTCTTCTCCTCCTCTTTCTTCTTCTTAACACAGAGAGAGATCACAAGTCGGCAGAAAGGGAGGCAGAGAGAGAGATGGAGAAGCAGGCTCCCTGCTGAGTAGAGAGCCCAATGTGGGGCTCGATCCCAGGACTCTGAGATCATGACCTGAGCTGAAGGCAGAGGCTTAACCCACTCAGCCACCCAGGCACCCCCAATCATTTCTAATACAATCATTTCTAATACCGTCATTTCTAATACAAACATCCACTTGAGTTAAATAGTCTCCCTTTTACTTTTTTTCTTCCTCACTACAAAATTATGGAAAATGTTCTTTTTCCTTAAAGCACTGTCTTGGAATATAAAACTCCTTTAGGTGACTACATGTGTCTACTGGTAAGTCAAAATAACACTATTTAAATGTAGTTTCACTTGAAGAAAAAAAAAACAGTATAATTTGAGAAATAACCATAATTTTACATATATAGAAGCTATTTTGACTGGGATAGCAGTCTAACTGACATTAAAACAGTGAGTAAATGCAGCTGGAAATATAGGATTCCCCTGTTTCTCACATGAGAATACCCTTTGTTAGAAATAATCCATATGGATAATGTTCTAAAATTCAACTCTAATTATTCCAGAGTTTTTTTTTTTTTTTTTTTTTTTTTTTTTTGGTTAGAAAGACTTCCAACTATAGATCAGAAAAAAGAAAAAAAATCACTGATAATGCTTTATTTTTGACACCATTATCATAACAATGCAGATAATGTAAATGTGAAATAAGGAATCCTATATTAAAGCTGCTTTTTTAGTAAATCAGAGATTCTATTATGAAAAGAGGCCATTAAAACTTTAATTTAAAATCATATAGTACAAAAGGTCAAATTTCATATCTTGACAAGATTTTCAATTTGAGAGCTAGCTCTTACATCCCTAGTACTGAGTCCTTTTAACAGTAAAGTCTAATTTAAAATTTAAAAGAGAATGAGGAAGGAATAGAAATTCTCACTGATGATTCAGCTGTGTTTAGGTCTGCAATCTGCCTACTTTATATCTCCTCTTCCTGATGTCTTACTCTCGTCTGCCAATCATCTAGTGCAGAGAAATTTATGGCAAAACGCAAACTCTAAAAAGTCTAAAAAATGGAATGCAAGCTTGCAGTCATCACCCCTTCTTAAAGTATGACATCTATCAAGTAAAAGTTTTTTCTTTTCAAGTCAAAACTTTCTATCTGACAAACTGAATCTCAGTGTGTATAATATTTTTTATTAAATAATTAAATAAATAGATAAATAAATAAGTAGGATAACCATATCCCCCAAATATACAAAAAAGATTATTAATGATTTGTGGGTTAATATGTAGTCAGTTGTTTTCAGCTTATATCCGTCCACCTTACTTCCCTTACACACAGCGAGGAAGGTGTGATGACCTTTTTGGATTCAAGCAGGATTCATCTTGTTCATCCTCCAACTTCTTTGTTTCTTTTCAGTTAGTTTTGGGAACAGCCTGTGAAAGTTCTTTAAGACCTCTTGGACTTTGAGCTGCCATGTGGCCCTTTTCCTCCAGGTCTCCAGTTCTTGGCACATTTTGCCCGATCCGATGGCCTGCAGAACCATGGACGTCTAAAGAATGTGCTTCCTTCACCCTGTTCTTGCTGCCAGGGCTGGGGTCCCCGTTGCTGTGCGTCTTCAAGAACGTCTTCCTGCTGCCAGTGCTGCTACAGATGCCAGGCGGGTGCAGCCTTACACCTGCTCGGCCCCCGTTACAGGGCATACTCCAGTGCCCCCGTGTCTCCGTAGGAGTGTGGAAGATAATCTGATCCATTGTGCGTCTGTGTTAACTAGTCACAGAGCTTTAACATGTGTTCCCACGTTCTTGCACAAATTCTGGGTAAAAATAGTTATTTCACTTGCTTTGTTCAGTTTTTCTATCCAAGAAAAACTCACTCAAGATGGGGCAAGATGACCCACATCGGGTTCTCTGCTCAGCAGGGAGCCTGCTTCCCTTCCTCTCTCTCTGCCTGCCTCTCTGCCTGCTTGTGATCTCTGTCGAATAAATAAATAAAATCTTAAAAAAAAAAAAAAAAAGATGGGGCATGATGGAATACTAAAATTGCTCTTGCCCCCTGATGGCGAGGATGCTATTCAGGTGAACATCCTCATCCCTTACGACTAATTCTTTCCCTAGAGGTAACTCAGAATCTGAAGGCACTGTAATCTAGGTGGCCCATCTCACTAGCCCTCCAGACTGGTAATAGAGTCTAGCAGGTAAAAGCGTGGACTCTGGAGCCAGACTTTCAAGGTCTGAATCCAGATCCATCACTTGCTACTCCCAGGATCTCCGGCAGGTAATGTAACCTCTTTGTAATCTCCAGTATTTTTTGTTCTGCAAATAAGATAGTTGTGAAGATAAACATGGTAAAACATGTGAAGGTCTTAGAATAGTACCTGCTATAGTAGGCCCTATATAGGTTTTTGCTATTAAAATTATTAGAGTGGTATTATTTCTATACTCAATAAAAACACCACTTTAAAATTTGCTAACGTTTCTGTAATTTTATACCAACTTCTATTGACCAGGTGCCAGATACATCTATTTAATTTTTGTCTCCCTTCTCCACTTCTGAAAACTTTGATTCACCACAGCGTACCATCATCATGTTTCAATTACCTACCAAGTGAAGGTGTTAGAATCAGTTCAATAGGTTCAAGTTCAAAATGATAAGGTTTATCTTATGCTCCAAGAGTAATCAAAAACCACATATAGATATCACCCTAAGATACAAGTGGTAAACATAAAGCCTTGTTTTCCACTTCTGAAGATCCCCATCACTATTAGTGGAAGGTAAGAGCAATAACCTTTTTGTACAGGTTCCCAAAGGAAGTAGGAATGAATGGTCCATTTCAGCTCAATACTCATTTTGAAAACGATTCAGGTCACTGACTCAGTACAAATGAAGTTCCTCTCTGCTTCAACTCAATTACTAATGAACATCCTGATTGCCCTCAAAAGTAAATTGGCAGCTGTATTAGGTTCTACAAGAAATTTGTACCTTAGGCGATCCAAGTATAGATTTCTGCCTTCAGTGTAGTTTCCAGATAGTCCCCCAAGGAAAGACTTAACTAGAAACATTTTGCTTTCTGAATATGAGTGCTGGGTAATATTGTTTGTTTGTTTGTTTGTCTAAGTCTTTAGTAGTTTGCTAAATTTAACACCAAAGTGAATCTTACAACTGCATAGCCACATGCAAGGGTCAATTCTATTCCATAAATACTTTCAAAAGTTTACTAGATATGCAGTACTTTCTAAGTGAGGTTATCTCAAGGAAAATGACCAAGAACATGTTTTGACATGCATCATATTACAAACCATAAAGACTGATTGGCTATATCAAATGTATGAAGTCTACAAAATACTGAACTGAAGAGCTTGGTTAATTTAACATTTGACTCCAGAAAGATGATGATGGTATTTTACAAATTCTGGTTGATAGTCACATTCCTGTTACAATATTGTTAAGAACAGTAAAATTAAATGTTAGCAGAGCTTATAAGAAGACTTATTCTTTATCAGGATATAAAAGCATTTAATACATATAAGCTGGAGTTAATGAAATATCAGAATATGGTGAAAAGCCATATAAAATTAAACTTGGAATGTTTAGGACTTAGTGGTATTTCTACCCAAAATAATAATACTTAGAGGAAAAGAGCAGAAATTCAGATATTTATTCATTCATTCAAAAGAGTGTTAGTGGGAGGCACATGCTAAGACTACAATAGTGAATCAACAGATGTCTCTATTCTTCTAGGCCTACATTCTAGTGGGAATGAAAGGATATGGGAAGTGAATGGGAGAAAAAGGATAAAAATATGAATGATATTTTACCTGAAGGTAGGACTAGCTAAGTAAAAATTTATCCTTAAAGAAGTATCTCATCAATTTATTGATAGGTAGAATTACTCAGATATAGACTCCTATACACATCACAGGCCCAAAACATAACAATTGATACAATACTGATATCTTCCCCCACCCCCCCCGCAGGGCAATAAAACATCTATGCGAAAAGTCACACTTTCAAAACTATCTATACAAAGAACTTGATTGTATAAGCTTTTCCGAAACAGTGGGTAGTATAAAAAGGAGGTCCAAGAAACACTGACCTTCTTATGGGATATTTTATTGAAATGACAGCTAGAATTGGTTGTCTCCTTGGCATTCTGGGTATGGTAATTATCAATCAAATATGGGGATGGAAGTGCATGACTGAGAGTGTGAATGATTGAGCTGTGTGTTTGTGTGTGCACATATGCACACATGTGTGTGTGTGTGTGAAAGAGGGTATATGAGTTTGTGTAAAGTGTATTATGTATATGCAGATGAGGAATTTAATTTTGTAATGAGAAAATCTGCTGGGACACCTGGGTGGTTCAGTGGGTTAAAGCCTCTGCCTTTGGCTCAGGTCATGATCCCGGCATACTGGGATGGAGCCCCGCATCGGGCTCTCTGCTCAGTGGGGAGACTGCCTCCTCCTCTCTCTCTCTCTCTGCCTGCTTCTCTGCCTACTTGTCTGTCAAATAAATAAAATCTTTTTTTTAAAAAAAAGAAAATCTGCTAAAAATATCAATTCTGGTTTTTTGGGGATTTATTTTAAAATTTCCACTATGTAATCTACTCTACATATAGTTTACTTAATAAAGGTACTTATATGTTAGTGAACAGCCTAAATTTATCTTATTTGGCAACTTAAACATAATTATCTATAGTAATTCTAAGCTGACACAGGGTTTTTCAAAAATACTAACTGGGTTAATTAATATAAGTAAATTACTTAATACATATTAGGTTTTTTTTGGTCCTCGAATCCTCACACTTTATGGCATTTGTTATTTTTAATGTCTCCAAACACTGGGAAATACAATTAAGGTTGAAATACTTACTTCTTCAATGAAAAATAAATTTAAATTGTCCTCACATAGCTAGAATATATTTATCTCTTCTAACACATTAATTAGGAAGAAAAACACTTCCTTAGAATGACTACTGACTCCAGTAAACAATTCTTTTTTCCTCAGAGAGCAGTAACTGACTCCTAGAAACAATTATTTTTGTTCTTCTAAAATAAAATTTATATTTTAGTAAAATTCTTAATGTTTTAAATTTCTTTGGATGCAGTGAAGATATGTATTTAAAATATTTTTGTGATACATTTTTCATACCTTCTGAGTCATAATGATTTTATAACAAAAAAACTCAAGAGTTATTTTAATATTCTACAGAGTATTCTTTTAATAGAAAACTTGTTTATAAGTATTGAAGTTATGCTAATAAACATGCCTCAAATTTTTCTGAATTCCATCCATATATATTTCACTGTAATGACTTTTTTGCCTATAAATCTAGAGTTATGTGAACGATCAGATGGTCCATGAAGAATCAATAAATACCAAAAACTATTAAATATTTGTAAAAAGTTCATAACAATGAGTAGGTGAGATGACAAGTAACTTAGAAAAATCTGACCTGGGATGCCTGGGTGGCTCAGTTGGTTAAGCAGCTGCCTTCGGCTCAGGTCATGATCCCGGCGTCCTGGGATCGAGTCCCACATTGGGCTCCTTGCTCAGCAGGGAGCCTGCTTCTCCCCTCTGTGTCTGCCTGCCATTCTGTCTGCCTGTGCTCGTTCTCTCTCCCTCTCTCTTACAAATAAATAAAATCTTAAAAAAAAAAAAAATCTGATCTGCCTGGAGTTCTCCAAATGTAATTTTGACATTTCATTATGAGGATTCAAGTAAAATTAAAGCAACAATCCCTCATTGGAGAGCTTTATAATATTCACATTGAAAATAATTTCTTTAGAGGGAATTAAATCTTATTTCTGGAGACAGAGTAAATAAGTAAGTAAAGTAAGTAAGTAAGTATATGACTTCAATCTTTTGGTTTTTAGAGAAAGGGCTTTATAATATCTTCCAAACTGTGGGTTTGTTAGAGGTTTTCAACATCCTCCATAATTTCTTGAGTATTATTTTAGAAAAATATGTTGAGGAATATATGGGCTGAGAAAAAAATTACAAAGTTACATAAGTGCCCCAAAGAAAAGAACAATACAAATATGCTTTTTCTGTTTTTCTCACCTATGACATTAATAAAAATGCTTTAGATTATATATTTTATTAATTTACTTTTAAGAAGAGATTTATCAAACTAATTATTATGGTTTATTTCATTTTCTTATCTTATGCTTTATGCAAGACTTGAGATTTAAATAATTCTAAAGGAGATCCATCCCTATCGACACTAATGCACTCTGACTCTAAAATAAACTTTTCTGATGCTTCCTGAGTGTGCAGTTCTGAAATAGGGTTATGTTCAAAAGGTGGAGCAAAGAGCTGGCTAATGGGACACAGGTCTTCCGTTGGGTGACAAGCTCAAGAAAAAAGGTGTAATGGGTCTGAAGTTCTGGTTATTTCCTTAGAGCTTTCATTAAGTTTATTTTTGGTCAAAGCCTGTGTTTTTACTATATTCACTGTTGTTCAGTTGTGGATTTCATGCTAGAATTCAATGACAGCATCCATTAGCAGAGGCTACTTAAATCTCTGATTACTGGAAAGGAAGTATGCAATATAAACTTATTTGCTGACACTAGGGGCAGTGGAATTTTCAGTTGGCTCCTTATCTTCGGCAAAAAAAAAAATATATATATTACATTTTTCTTCATGGGTTTTTGAATTCTCTATGCCTATTTTGTAATCCTACATTTTGCTGGTCTTCTAAAGCATCCATTTATATGCATTTATTCTATTTTTATTCTCTTGTATCTATTGTTTTATCAGGCAGTTTTAATATTCTGGTACTACATATGCTTTTTCTCTTTACTCAGGCACTGTAGTCTATAATAAGAGCAATCAAGGCAGTTCATTCTGACAAATGTGTGTCAGAAAAAGCCTGCTGTGACTTTGAAATATTGAAAGTGACTGATAACATAATGTGTGAAGCGGAATAAATGCATACAAATGGAAGTTTTAGCTGAGCAGTCAAAGAATGAACTAAATACAGTGTCAGAACTCGGCCCTGAAAGCTCTGGGTGTCAGTGGTTACAATGGCAAATTACTAAATGCACTTTGCAAAGTGTTTTATGAATAAAGCAGGGGCTGGACCTTTATCATTTCTCTTTGTGCTTGGGCTTCTGCAGGAAGCACAACCAAGTGATGTTCCCTTAAAAACTTTCTGGTTTGGGAAGTCACACGGTGTTTAAAAAGAAGACAAAGGCACTAGCCGGCAGTTGGGAAATATGATAAGAGAGAGGATGTGATCACTAAATGTAGAACATGAAAACCTGGCTTCTGGACGGACAGACATCTGGGCTACAATAAATCCACTTATGAAGAAACACCCGGGACATAGAAGAATAAATCTTGATTGGCAATTTGCTAAAACCTGTCCTTATTTTTGAAAAGCACACTGACATTTAAAATGGAGTGCTTTGAAGAGAGGGATAATGAAAATAAATCCTCCCATTATTTGAACATGGCATAGACGGCAAATAGAGTTTTCTCATGTGTGAGTCTCATCGACTTTCCTTATTCCTTGCTAACCCCTGCTTGCCGGTGAGCAGAGGGCCTCACAAAACCAGACACATTGACTTCATATGGATTCAGCAGGGATTGGACCCTCACCCAAGAGGGGAAACTCATTCTTTTGCGCTACAAGTAGATTCTTTAGAGAAAGAGATTGGCTAAGCAGTCAAACTAGTGGGGGAAAAAAACCAATCTCTCTCGCTTTCCCTCCACCTCCCTCCTTCCTCCTTCTTGTTTCCTCTCCCACTGCTTTCTCTTAGCTAACTATATTTAGCAAGCAGTTTATTCTTCCTCAGGGATGTCAAGGCTGGAGGTACAAGTTAAGAGGGTCTGTGAGTAGTCTGTTGGCAATTTTCACACATACAAAATAGAACACTTCTGGGGGAGTGTTATAAATATAGGTATTAGAGAATATGCCTCAATCCATAGTCTTTTTAGAAGTGTGAATAAATTTACTGTTCTTGAGTCTCAGAGTTCAAGAGGATAAGCCTGAGATACACTGGTGTTGGCAGGTGCCTTAGGAGATGTTGCCAACTGTATTAGCTAATAAAAATGGAGTTTGCTTTCTCTGCCATTATAAATGTGACTACTTTGATAAGGCTAACCACTGGGGTAGAAATGTGACAGTGTGGGGGAGGCTCAGAGATGGTCCGAACAACTTTGTTTTCATCTTCTGTTCTACAGCCTTTTTTGTTTATTTTGTTCCACATTGTTCTTTCGTGTCTCAAGTTTACTTTTTTTTTTTTTTTTTCTCATTTCCACTGTATTTTAGGTTGCTGTCATTTCTCATCTGGATTATTGCCATAAATTTCTGATTGGTCTCTCAGCTACTAAAGTCTTGCTTTAAGATAATTGATAATCAACACTACATGCAGAGAAAACTTTATATAATGTAAACTTTTACTGCGTAATCTCACTTAAATCTCTGACGGTGCCCTCTTGCCCTCAGGGTCAAGTGTGAATGTGGTGACCTGGTATCCTGCAGGAAAGCTCTGTGTTCCTCCCTAGCCTCTTTTGCTGCCACTTCCTGCTTCATACTCAGAGCCACATGGGTGACTTCTCCTCCTGTTCCTTCTGTTGAGAAAGTACTTTATTGACTGAATGAGTCTGTAAGAGGGGCCATAGCAAAGTACCACAGACTGGATGGCTTAAACAACAGAAATTTATTTCCTCATGGTTCTGAAGGCTACATGTCATTGATCAAGAGGTCAGCAGGGCTGGGCTGATTTCTCCTGCAACCCCTCTCCCCTTGGCTTGTAGATGGCTGTCCTCTCCCTGTGTACTCACGTGGTCTTTCCTGTATGTGTCTGAGTCCTATTTTCTCGTCTTATGAGGACATGAATCGGACTGAATCGGGCTTTCCCTACTGACCTCATTTAATCTTAATTGCTTCATTAAAGACCCTGTCTCCAATTCACATTTGGAGGTACTGCGGGTTAGAACTGCAGCATATGAATTTTGGGGGACACAATTCAGCCCATAACAGCAATCAACTTCGACTGTTAAATTGTCTGTTCAGATCCATTCCACTAGGAAGCCTTCCCGGTACTTTTCTTATGAGTTCCACACTGATTCCCTGTGCTCCCTAAACACTTCTTGCACAGAATAGGAAGTCACCTATTCATTCATTTATCTTTCCTCCCAGAGACTAAGCAGGGTGAAGGCTGGGGTTGTATGTGGTTCACTGCTCTAAAGCCACTGACTGACAGACGGTCCAGCACATAGTATGTGGTAAAAAAATACTTGTTGAGTGAGATGAAGTATTGCCTCATTTTTTTTCCTTCCCTTTTCAAATCTATTTGCACTAACTTGAAACATAGTAAGTACATGGTATCTGGTTGATTACACTGGTTTCAGTATAAATTTTCCTTTGAGGTTGACTATAAAATTTTTACTACATTTTTAAACTTATTTTTCATATTAGCTCTGTAGTGTGACTGTTTCAAAACAGGTATACAAGTGGGAATATTGAGGTGATGTAAGGCCCCACATTACATGTTCTGCCTAAGAGCAGCTGCATGGATTTCCAGAGGGTAAAACTGGAGAAGAAAGGAAAGCTTACGAATGCAAATACACTCTTTACCAGGTGTTTCATTGTGGAACCTATCTGTTGTGTACAGTATAAGCTGCACCAAGTGACCAAATCCTTTTGGAACAATTCCTGTGCAATTCAACAGTTCTGAATTTGAAATCCTGAGTTATCAAGAGAATGGATCCCTTGTGCTGCTTGTAGTACTGGTTGTGCACATGAGGTCATTTTTGGTGGAGAAAAAAGGAATATTCTAAGCTGTGGGAACACATCAATTGGTTGTTAAAATAGATTTTCAGTGTTGGCAAAGCATGTGAGAAACTCTGAAAGTGGTATGCAATGGTCCGTTGTTACTTAAATCTTTCCTAAAGGGATTCTCTACCTATCTTTTGTAAGATTATGCAGAATCTGTGTCCTAGAGGTAGCCAGTTTTCAGAGAAATGATTTTACAGATGGTGGTCACAATGGCTATTTGAGACCTCAGATGGTCACCTTCCCATCGGAATAAGACACAGGGTCTGACCATTCTTGTAATGAGTAAGCAGGCTCGACCAGCCTTTTTTTCCGAATATACATTTTTGGCATTATATATAAAAAAAGTTTGAGGGACGACTCCTTTTAAACTTTCGATTTGTTACTTTTTATTTTAACCAATGATAACACAGAAAAGCTCTGCTAGAACATTTGTTTAAAAGCTTCTCTTTGAATATGCCACTTTCTCATTTATTTTTTACATTTTTCTACATGCACAGAAGGTCAAAAAAGTTCTTAAAGTAGGACATAGAATTTTGCATAAACCATCCCAAAGGACTTATTTTTTCTAATGTAAAGAATGTGAAAGCAGAGTCAAGGGCATCAGCTCAGAAACCCCAGTGTTTCAAACTCTACACCAAGCACTTACTTGCTTAAAGAAGGAAGCAAGAGAGAGGGTCTTCTCCAGCAAATTGCTGACATGCCCATGTTTCTTGATTCCTTCTCCCCTTTTCACTTCTTCACAGTAATTCTGAACAAGGGATATGCAATTCCAGGACTTTCAGAATTTAGGAAGAGAAAAACATATTTAGGGGTTTTGATCAAGATGGCTCAATTTTTATTTCCCGAAGGAAGGACATTAAGCAATCTGTGCTCATTTCCTGAATGAAAAGATATTTAATTCTCCAAATGTAAGATGGATACCAAGTCAGAACAAAATATAGTTCTTTGAACTGAGTTCATTGAGTTAATATCTGACTACATTGTCCTTATTTTTATTTCCTTTCTCAATTCACAGCCTTCTTGGAGCGGGTATCTGTGGAAAGGCATTGGCAGCTGGCAGTAACAGTGACTGGATTTCTCCTTATGGGGAAGACTGTTTAGACTGAGGCGGGAAGTTGAGCAGAAGTTAGCCAGAGGAAACGTGAATGCAAGAATAAAGGCCCTGAGGCAGAAGGCACCAGGAGCAGACCAATGCCTTGGGATGCAGCTCATGGGGAAGTGTAGCAAAATGAGGTGGGTAGGGAGAGGCAGAAAAAAAAAAGTCTCAGGGAGCCTTTTAGCTTTTCTTTTTTTCTTTTTGTTGTTATGATGTCTGATTCAAAATTCATATACTGCACGTCTGGCTGGCTCAGTTGAAGTGTCTGTCTTCAGCTCAGGTCATGATCCTAGCGTCCTGGGATAGAGTCCCGAGTCAGGGAAGGGTATGTGTGGGGGTAATCTCTGCTCCTTGCGGAGTCTTGCTTCTCCCTCTGCCTCTGCCTCTGCTTTTTCTCTCTCTCTCAAATAAATAAATAAATAAAATATTTAGAAAAAAAGATACCTGGCATCTAAAAAAAAAATTCACATATCTCCTTCAATTTTGGACATCTTAGAATTTAGGAGCTGCTCTAAGATTTTAGGGTTATTAATCTATGAGATAGAAGGAAGTAACACAAGACGGATAGTAGGGAAATATGGACTTTTCTGTAATACAAACTCTGCCAGGTATAACTATGTGATTATAGCTCATCAGATCTCCTCTCCGGTGTGGTGTTTCCTCACAGTAACTTGGAGAAGGATGGGTAGAAAACAAGTGACAAATTATCACTGAGTTTCAAGAATCTATTGTTCTCTGATTTTAAGTTACCTTAAGTTCTATAGACTTTATAATGTAAGGTAAAGGGGTAAAAAAAAGCCCATTAAAAATATAGCCCTGAGAATACAGGAGGAAACTTGATTCCTTTTTTAAGCAAAACCAAGCCAAAACAATAAACAAAATTTATTAGTAAATTTTTCTTCACCTTCCATGAAAACCAAAGAAGATTTTGTGACAATGAAATCAATTGTCATGGGACAATAATCCCTCTCAAGGGATTATTTTGCTAAATAATGATATTTTACTAGTATAAGGACAATGGCTAAGTAGAAGGTAGGTTTAGCTAACAATCTGGAAGACTTCTATTTAATACACCAGTTAATACCATTTTTTGAAGTCCCTATAGGCAAAGAACTGTGCGAGACTTCATCAGGTCATGGAAAACCTGATGGAAAAACGAACTGATTTAATTGCAAGGATTCTAAGAGGACAAAAAGAACAACTGCCACCACAAAAGGATTCGAAAGATTATGATTCGAAAGTTATGAAAAGTGCTGTTGGCTGTTGAAGAAGATGTCTGGGCTGATGAGGCAGAAGAAATCAAACAAGTGCAATTGAAGATGAAGTGTGAAGGGACTTAATAACTTTAACTCCTTACCCCTGTATAATTTAGTATTAAAGAGTCAACACTTAAGTGTTTTTTCCCTTATGTTTTCCAAACCTTCATTTCTTAATCTATAGAAGAGGCACAATAATCTTTCCTTTAATGATGTTTTGTAAGAATTAAATAAGGTGATATAGTTAGGGAATGATCTGTACGTGATGAAGGGGAAGGTCAAAATACTCAAGACAAGGGCAAGAAGCAGAAAACAGGTGCCAGGGAGAGCGCCAGAGGGAACAGTAAGGGAGTCAGGAGCGCGTGTTAGAGCAGCAGCTCTCCAAATGTGGACTCCCAATCAGCAGCATCCAGCCTCATCTGGAACTTGTTTGAAAAACAGATCACGTTTACATAATCAGCAACTCGGGCTGGGGCCTAGCGATCTGTTTTAGCCTTCCTGCCCGGGAATGCTGATGCTTGCTCAAGTTTGAGAACCATGGAGGTCGAGTCAGCCGCAGGATAGCTGGGGGGAGTTTGGAGTAGCAGTTCATGAATTCTTTTAAGACATCGCTGTCACAAAAAAACAGATAAACAACAATAAGAGAAATAGCTGTCAAGTACCAGCTCTGTGGCGAGGATGGCTCTAGATCTTGAGGATAGAAAAATTGAGTAATTTACTGTCGTTACCCGTGCACTCTTCCAGTCCCTTCTGTCCTAGTGGCTCTTCCTGTATTTCCTCTAAATTCCAGTCCTTGTTGCTGGGTTTTCTTTTTGCTGCATATATTTTCTCTTGATTTCCCCCACCCCTTGTTGCTTTGTAATGATAACTCCTACATCTGTAGCTCTCTCCCCTGTCTAACCCACTCTCCTGTCTCATATTTCCAACAGTTTTCAGACACACCTCCTCTTGATGTCACTACAAATTCGGCACAGGCAAAACCAACAGCATGCGCTCCCTTTCCATAACGTCCCCTTCCCACATTCCTATTTACAACTTCTCAACTGAGTATTTGCTATCATCTCTCTTTCAGTTTTCCCCCTTTAGCCGGAGTGTATTGGTTAAGAGAGTGATCTCTGGAGTGAGGGTTGAAATCCCAGTTTAGCCATTTATTAACTGTAACTTGAGCAGTTTACTTAATAGCACATTTCTCTTAGGGTGTTGTGAGGATGAAAGGAGTTAGTCCATGGAAAACCTTTAGAGAAGTAACACAAATAAATGTGCAATAAATTATTGTATTATACTGAGTATTATTAATTCATTCTTCTTCGTTCCTTACATTCTCTAATACCTATTAATTCTTTCTTCAGATTTGTTGTCAGGGACATTCTAGTTGACTCTTCAGGGTCTCGTCCATCCCATTAGACAGGGAGTCTAAGCTATAAATACATATTCTTGTGGGGATCTGCTCAGTCCAGTGGTAAACACATGACCTACCATGAACTAATTAACCCAAAGGGATAGATTTGTATTCATGCTTGAGAGGAGAGAGTTCTCATTTTCTTCCCTTGAAAGGAAACGGGGGAGCACGTTACCTCTGCTGCTGCTAGAAGCATCCTCTGTCACCAGGCAGGTCAGCCTGAGGACAGTCCTATCTCACTCACCAAGGATGGATGGCTAGAGACGTGGAAGGAGCTTGGTCTTTGGTCAGAGTCCTTCAACCAGGGCCTATGACTTTTATAACTATGTCTTTTATAACCTCCTACCTATCAAATTGTAATTCACAGTATTTTGTTTTCTCTCCGAAATTTCACATTGATATATTTAAGTTTCTAATAAAAATGTGAGTTTACCAAACCCAAGGCCAAAGTCTTAATTCCTCTGGCTTGTAACCTACTTCTGGCCCATGCTTGACCAACTCCGGCAGTGGAACCAACCACTGTACACTTACTTGTTCAGAAGAAAAGGTTATCTTGGTTCCTCTGTTTACCTCAGCCATCATGACCATACCATTTGCTAGTCCTATTAGTTTTATAGCTATGATGGATTGGAACCCGTCACTTCTTACCATCTTAATTTTATCACCCTCCACCTAGCCATTGCTGCCTCTCTCCTGGATTACTGTACTAGCTTCCTAACTGATCTTCCTACTCTTCCTACTCTTCTTACTCTCGCTCACTGCCTCTGTTGCTCTCCCTCTTTCTACTGTATTTCCTTCTTTACCTGAACAGCTAGAGGTAAGAAACACTCCTCTTTTTAAAACTTGTAATAGCTTGCCTTTGTTTTTTGGAAACAAACAAACAAACTGTAGTTTTTATTATGCTTTTCTAGGTTCTGTAATACATCTGGGCCTAACTCTTTAATTTCCTTTCATACTACCCTCTTGTCTGTTTGTCCTGCCATGCTGAACTCCTTGCCCTTCTTTAAATACTCCAAGCCGGTTCTCACTTCAGAGCCTTTGCCTTTCTTGTTGTTTATACATGGAATACTCTTCCTGCACATTTTACATTCAAGGTTGTAATCGAAGGTTGCTTCCTCAGAAATATCTTCTGTGACCCATCTCAACATTGATCTGTTTTTATTCTCTGTCCCAGGTATGTTTTCTTTATAGCATGTTTTCCAATGTGAAATTACCCTATTTGTTGTCTAATTTATTATGTTTTCTCCTCCAACTCTCTAGTATAATGTAAGCTCCAGGAAAGCAATAACCTTGTCAATCTTGCCTGCTATTTTTTTAATCTAGAAAAACAGAACTGTATGAGGCACTAAGTAGTTTCTCAACAAATATTTACTGACTGAATAAATAAACATGAATCCTACTCTCTAATACGTTGTTTGCCTTAGTAATCACAAGTGAGAATAGGATTCTTTCCCCCCTCAAACATTATTTAACAAGAATTTATTGAATACCTAATAAGGATATATTTCCTAATCGTAGAAGATTAGAAAAAGAAGGAATAAGAGGTTTTGCTATTCTTTTCAAGCTAAGAATTTAGAACATATTGGAAATGTCAATGTATAAACACAATAAATGAACACAAAAGTGACATATGTGGTACAGAAAAGATAAAATACAGGATGAAGGGTCTGATAAGAGCTGAATTTGCTAGGGAGGACTTATGCTGAGGATGGATTATGAGCTGGAACGCACAGCTGGAACCTGTGTAAGATCTGAGTAGGTTTAAAAAGAAAGGAGTAACTGTGTTCCTAGGCACAATATGCTAAGATTCAATTATGTTTGTGACTGTGGAATGGAAAGGAGAGGAAAGCAAAAAAAGGGACATTTGAAAGCAATTTGCCTCAACCTTTTCTTATTTATGTCTATGCTCTTTCCATAAGCTACATCTCTGTCTTCATTATCTTAATGGGGAATGTGCCCAAGTCTATATCCATCTCTCTACCCTCTCCCTCAAGTTTCCACCCTGCATTGTCATTTGTCCATCATTGTCTGTACATTTCCCTATATAAAAACATCATCTTCTGGTGCCTCCAACTCAACATGTCAAGCCCGAAATTAGCTCAAAATTAGTTCATCAGTACAACTGGCTTTACTCTTAAGCCAGCTTCCCCTCCTGGCTTCTCTTCTGTGATTTCCCCATTTCCCAGCCAGCAAGGCTAATGATTTCATTTGTGTTCAGTCCCCCTTCGCCCCCTCTTTCTGTCTAGTTAATGGCCAACATTACCTTTACAATATCTTTCTTCTTCCCTTCATTTCCCCTGTCTTCAGTCTACTTCAGGCATTTCACTTTTTCTAAAAGATTCATTCACCCATTCATTCAGTTAATACTTTTCAAATATCTACTATGTGATAGGCTTTCTTCTAGAGGCTTGTATTACATCTCTTAATAAAGCAGAGAAGAACCCCTGCCTTCTTGGAGTTTATGTCATGGATATGATAATGGCTTCCTAACTGGTAGCCTCCCTTCTAGTCAATTCCTCCTTTACTTCATTGTATACATTCTTCCAGACTGGCCAAAAAGCATACGACTGATTATGACTTGTCTTCCCAAATTCTTCAGTGACTTCCCATGTCCTAAATCCACAATGCTTAGCTTAATATTCAGGAACCCCGGGTTTTATGCTCTTCTATCTCAACAATCTTAAAGAAGTATTCACTGCCACTCTACTGAATACATTCTGGTTGGGAGGTAAATTGTTTGACAAATTTCTCTGGTTGCTGAAAAAATAGAAAAGAAGAAATTCATATTAGTAAAATTCAAAGACCATGAGAGTTTGCTTAGAAGGACCATGCTTATTTTTATGGGGAATGCTAGAGCTATCTTGGTTAATTGCTGCAAAAAAGCCCCCAGAAAATTGATAAAAATCCTAAGAACAAAAATGTACCTATAGAGAATATTATTTTGGAAAGAGAGAGAAAACCTTATCAGAACAGGGAGCCTATCATGTTTTCTTCAGTTTGCTGGTTCCTCCCATCTTATCTCCACGTCTGACCCCTGAAATATTGGTAAGAATATCGCAGGGAGCACTGGGTGTGGTGCATAAACAATGAATTTTGGAACACTGAAAAAAATTAAATTAAATTAAAAAGAATAAATAAATCTTAAAAAAAGAATATCATGTAGCATGGAGGACATGGGGAGTTAGAGAGGAGAAGGGATTTGTGGGTCATTGGAAGGGGAGGTGAACCATGAGAGACTATGGACTCTGAAAAACAATCTGAGGGGTCTGAACTGGCGGGTGGATGGGAGGTTGGGGTACCAGGTGGTGGGTATTAGAGAGGGCATGGATTGCATGGAGCACTGGGTGTGCTGAAAAAATAATGAATACTGTTATGTCGAAAATAAATAAAAAATAAATTAAAAAAAAAGAATATCACGAAGGCATAATTTTTATATACATACACTGAGATCAGTTATATATAAAATAAAAATGTTGGATTTCAATGATTTTCAGTAGTTATTAACATTATTTCAAACATAAATAGCTTCATACAATGATAGTTGTAAAATGGATTATTAAGGAAAAGAATGTACACTTTGAGGTATATCTATCTAACTCTTTTTGAAGTTGGTGCTAAAGCAGGAAATTGTGTTCATTAAGATAAAAATCATTAGTGCCTCCATTAGATTTGTCATTTTGGACTACATGAACTTATAAATGTCATTCCATATGGAAATCATGTTTTTTAAATTTAGCCATACTTTAGTTTTAGAAATAGTCATTTCTATTTCATATTAGTAAACATTTGATCTGTGAATAGACAATCTGACCAATTACGATGTTAGTTTTTTGAGCTGCTCAAAGAACTGTGACATGGGATAGTAAGAGGTGATTACGGAGCTCACCAAACAAAAAGTCATGTAGAATGAAGACTTCTATGAAGGAAGAATTGAAGTTTTGGCCTAGTAGAGTCTTAAGCCGTTTGTGACAAAAGAAGATAAGAGAGGGAAAATAACAATAGTATCCTTCATAGCCTTCTATTTTTAGAAGATCCAGGTTTGAACAATACTTTTATTGTTTCCTTCTGATCAGCTGACAAGACAGCTTCAGTTTCAAGTGGATCTTCCCCCACTCAAGGAGGACTTTTGCTGCTGGCATGCTGTTTAATCTCTGGAAATCACCCGTAGGCATTTTAGTGTGCAAGAAGGTGGCTGCTTCCACAGGCATGAGGAATATTATTCTTATTAATATTATTTGGATGCTTATTATTCCAGTGCATGCAGGCGCATGTGCTTAGACCTACGGTATTAGGATCTCTGGTGGCATTGTGTTGGACAGCATGGGTTCAAACCTGGCTCTACTACTTATTAGCTTTATGAACTTGAAACCTGAAAATATTTCCTTGACTCAGTTTCCTCCTCTGTAAAATGTGACTATTCATAGTATTCACCTCATAAGTTTATTGTGAAGATTAAATGACTTAACACGGTGAGGGCACTTGGAACAGTACCTGGCACATAGGAAGTCTTCAGTGATTATTAACTATTATTTTAAGCTACAGGACAATTTCTCTCTAAGTTTAGGGATAACACAATCCACAGCACCTTATCCATTATTTGTGTTACTTTTTCTGTATGTCTATAAAGTAATAACAATTTTTAAACAGATGTTCTATTTACGTTTATGACCCTGTTAAACATTATTTGCTGATACTCCTGTTCCTTTATAGTAGACATAACTACGCTTCTGAAAAATTTATTTTACTAGTAAATTCTAGGGATACAAAACTGATTTTTTTAAACAAAGAGAATGGCAGGACAGGAGGAACCCTGGACTGGGAACCTGGATTTGAGATCCCCAGAGCGTGTTCTGACCTAAGTTGTTTGTTTTTTGACCTAAGTTTAAACTCTGGGCAGGGGACCCCACTTCCCCTCTCGGTTTTACATTTGTAAAATTAGGGAATTCATCTAAATGCATGCCAAAGTCACATTCTTGTCTCATCGTCTACGGTTGTTCCCTCTATTAACATAATTACCATGCAAGCCCAGTGCTTATTCCCATGCTGTTACCCTTCTTACAGTATTTTAAGAGTCTATTAAAAAAGAGCCACATTCTCTGATTATCCTCAAAGCCATCTAATTTTCCCTTTAAAAAGCAGGTTGGGCTAAGTCCCATGAGTAAAGATGAGTGTTTTGGATAGAAAAATGCGATTTAAGTAAAATAGAATTAGAATAGAGTTCTATAGTATTTTTTTAAAATTTTTTATTTTTTATAAACATACATCTTTATCCCCAGGGGTACAGGTCTGTGAATCGCCAGGTTTATAGTATTTTTGAGAGAAGCTTATAATTGACTCTCAGGCATGTGTGTGTGTGCACATGTGTATTTTCAAGTGCAATGCACACTTGCAGTTTTAAGCTCTGAAAAGTTTTGTTAAAAACAGCCTTCAGGGATGCCTGGGTGGCTCAGTTGGTTAAGCAGCTGCCTTCGGCTCAGGTCATGATCCCAGCATCCTGGGATTGAGTCCCACATCGGGCTCCTTGCTCAACAGGGAGCCTGCTTCTCCCTCTGCCTCTGCCTGCCT
>NC_081557.1:157626895-157710906 GCF_022355385.1 Mustela nigripes | reverse complement strand
GGGATGCCTGGGTGGCTCAGTTGGTTAAGCGGCTGCCTTCGGCTCAGGTCATGATCCCAGCATCCTGGGATTGAGTCCCACATCGGGCTCCTTGCTCAACAGGGAGCCTGCTTCTCCCTCTGCCTCTGCCTGCCTCTCTGTCTGCCTGTGCTCGCTCTCTTTCCCTCTCTCTCTCTGACAAATAAATAAAATCTTAAAAAAAAAAAAAAGAAAAGAAAAACTCAGCCTTCAGTCACACCTACTTTATACCACTATCATAACCATGTTTTTTTGTAAAACAACCACTTTTTGAATGAAATCATACTTACTAAGCTCTAGAACAGCCCAAATCTTGTAAAATAATGAAAGGCCGATCCAACTTCTTGCCAAGCGGCTTGGTCTAATGTCATGGGCTTATTACTCAGCTGAAATACTGCTCCGCACTTCGCACTAGTCATTTATCTTCCCTGTACCTCAGTACTTTTTTCCAGAAAATCTAATAAAGATGTTTGTTTATAAAAGGTACTCTTGTACCTTGGATGAAGTATTCCCCAAATGCTGTGTGATGCAAGTGCAAGGAAAACAGAATCTTGTAACACTTTGAAATCTGCTCCATGGGGTTGCATTGTCTGATGGTTGGGATTGTGTTCGGCATTGAGAATGCTGTCTGCCCCTTGACAGCAAAGCCTGGCAATTTTCGTAAAATTTGGCTACTGCTTTACAAGATTAATAGAACTAATCTCAAATCCAATCATATAGTGCCATTTGATAAATATTTTTGAAATATTTGAAATATCACCAATTGTACTTAAACTCCCATTTAATTAGGCCGAATGCTGAAACAAATGCAAATTATGTAGATTCTCCATCAGAAGCAGCAGTCAGGGTGATGGGTAAAATCCATAGAATATTAGGCATAAGGATAGCTTCATGAGAATTCAGGAAACAGAAAAATGACTGACTAATAAGCTACTTCATATTTTTTTCTCTTTTGTTGTAGTTCCCTAAATTCAAAATTCTAAAATTGGAATTTTAAAACAAATGTTTTAAAAGGAACCGCTCTGAAATAGTTATGATATATTACTTAATGGCCTCCAGAAGCTAATCCTTATTTAATATATGCATATGATATGAAAAAAGAAAATAATTTCCTTTAACACTTTATAGGTTAAGAATGTTATTTTAAATAAAAATATAGGGGCAGGGTACCTGGGTGGCTCAGTGGGTTGAGCCTCTGCCTTTTGCTGGGGTCATGATCTCAGGGTCCTGGGATTGAGTCCCACATTGGGCTCTCTGCTCGCATGGAGCCTGCTTTCCCTTCTCTCTCTGCTTGCCTCTCTGTCCACTTGTGATCTCTCTCTGTCAAATAAATAAAACCTTAAAAAAAAATATAGGGGCACCTGGGTGGCTCAGTGGATTAAGCCACTGCCTTTGGCTCAGGTCATGATCCCAGGGTCCTGGAATCGAGTCCCGCATCTGGCTCTCTGTTCAGCGGGGAGCCTGCTTCCCCCTCTCTCTGCCCCCGCCTGACTCTCTGCCTACTGGTCATCTTTCTCTCTCTGTCAAATAAATAAAATCTTAAAAAAAATTAAATAAAAATATATATACAAATATATATTATTTTATTTTACTCCAGTCTCTATTTGAAAGTGAATCTTTCATGTCCTCTTGCTTTCTTTTTCAAGTCCTGAAACATTTTTTCTTTACTATTTTATATACACATGACCATCTAAACTATCTTGTTTTCTTGATCCAGAACAGAAAACCAAAAGATTTCAGTGGTGTGTGTGTGTGTGCGTGTGCTTTCTAAAATTTATTTACTTATTTATTTTTAAAAATAGTATCTGATGTGTGAGACAGAATACCACTAGGGATACATTAATGTAATTTGAGCAACTATGGAACAAAAGTCTGTAAGCTGAAAAATCATTTGAAATAAATAACCCCTGGGTAGTGCATTACATTTTTTTTAAAGATTTTATTTATTTTTTATCTCAGAGAGAGAGAGAGAGAGAGCGCACGCACGCAGGTGGAGAGGCAGGCAGAGAAGGCAGAGGGAAAAGCAGGCTCCCAGCCGAGCAAGGAGCCCCATGTGGGACTGGATCCCAGGACTCTGGGATCATGACCTGAGCCGAAGGCAGTGGATTAATCAACTGAGCCACCCAGGTGTCCCAATGAATTACATTTTTAAAAGATCATCACCACTTTTCTAGAAATCATTTTCCAGTTGTTTTTCTCCCTGGAGGTGAAATTGAGCTGATGCAACACTTCAAAAATGACCAAAAAGGAAAAAAAAATGAGAGTTGTAAGGAGAATGCAAGAGAAAGCTGTTGTGAGCACTTGAATCTGAACATCCTTTCCCCTACAGCTTCCTGGATCCTCTGATTGCCACCAAATCCTCTCTATCCCTCCTCAAATGGTACCTTTTTTCTAATAATTTCTCAATCTCATTGAGAACATTCTCACCACTTCACAGTTGGAATACCACAAGGGCCTTGTAATGGCTTTTCTCAATTAAATTCTGTCTTGTTTAACCCAGTACCTTGGATTTCTCAAATGCTCCTGTGTCCAATGTTCTCCTCAGAGCCTCGCAAAGCTGGTGTGGGGTCCTGAGTCAGGACACAAACCCCGTTTGGGTTTGAGTCCTAGCTCCACTTGTCATTACTGTGTGACTTTGGTAAGATACTTAGCTCTGAGTCTCAGTTTCCTTAAATTTTTAAAACACAATGAATAAGTGACCACTTTACAGACTTGTGGCAAGTACTACATGAAATATTTCACATGTTCAGCACTGTGGGTACCTAATAAGTAGCAGCTATCAGTACCCTGGTCACATTTAATTTTAGCTTCTCTACCTATATTCACCTGCCACATAGTTCCTTCTCATTGTCCTTTCAACACAAGGTAACTTTTTGTTTTGATGACTTCCTCATGTTTTCTTGAGCACCTCACCCGGACCAATACCCAAATTCTACTTACCTCGAAGCTTTCTAGCTCAAGTCTGAGAAAAATCTTTCTATTCTACTCAGCAATGACTTCCTTTCCTCAAAATGTTTCCAGCATTTATTATCCAAACCAGTTTAATGGATAAGTTCAGATTGCTTAATGTTTACATAACTATCTTGATAATGTCACTCCTGTTCTCAGAGCGGAGGGACTGCATGTATTTTGTATATCTAAAGAGAAAACAATTATTTAACTTCTGTTTATAAGCATCTACATGAGAGCTCCTTCCAGCTGACTGAGAGCAGAGGTCAAGCCAGTTGTTGACTGATTTTGGAACTGCTAACTGGGCAATCCGTTTCTTTCACTTCCTGAAGAGGCAAGAAAGTGGTTTAAAAGCACTTCATTCTTATTGGTGAGTAAAAGGATTAGGGCTCTGTGCTTTCAAGTTAAAGGAATCTTTCCTACCTTCCTTTTGGGCATGAAAGCGTAAAAGTTCTTACAGCAGGGAGCTGGAAAGAAAGGTAGACATGTGCTGTGTTTTTTTTTTTTCTGAGTTTTTATTATTCATTATATAAAAAAATTGGAGAAACCAAGAAAGAAAAAATTGTCATGTAAGAGAAAATAAAAGACTTTTTCTTTTTTTACTAACAAGCACAAAGAATAGGTATTTAATTTATTGGGATATAAGTAAACGGGATGATCTTTGATCTAAAAGTTGGGTAGATCTTTTTTCATCAAATATTTATTGAATGCTTACTCTGTGCAGGCACAGAGGTAGCCACTAGAGATGTAGAGATGCACATCTGAACTCAAGGGGCTTACCAACATTAGGCAGGACCCAAGAATAAACTGTAAGAAGTCTTAAGACAGAAATAGAGGAAAAGATCTCATGTGCTTTTTCTGAATCCAGACAATAATCAGACAAGGAAAAGACAAAAGAAGCCTTCAAATTGGTATAGCAGATGACATAAAACTATTTACAGAAGACCCTAAAGATTCCACCAAAAAACTGATTAGAACTAGTAAATGCAGTCAGAGGATACAAAATAAACATACAAAAATATTTCGCATTTCTATACACTAATAATGAACTAGCAAAAAAAAAATTAAGAAAACAATTCTATTTACAATTGCACCAAGAAGAGTAAAATACCTAGAAATAAATTTAACCAAGGAGGTGAAAGACCTATTCTCTGAAAACTGTAAGACATTGATGAAAGAAATCGAAGACTAAAGATGGCACATACAGAAAGATACACCACGAACAGGGATTGGAAAATTAATATTGTTAAAATATTCATACTATACCCAAAAGAGTGTATAGATTTGATGTAAACTCTACCAAAATGCTGAGAGCATTTTTCACAGAACAAATAATCCTAAAACTTATAAGGCATCGCGAAAGACCCCAAATAGCCAAACCAGTCTTGAGAAAAAAGAACGAGCCTGGAGGTATCACACGCCCAGATCTCAAACTATACTGTAGGCCTATAGTAATCAAAACAGTATGGTGCTGGCACTCAAATAGACATACAGAACAGTGCCTGTGCTTGTCTGGTCAATTAATCTACAACAAAAGGGGAAAGCATATACAATGGGAATATACAATTTTTTTTTTAATCAGCAGAAAAGTTTTCTTTCTTTTAAAGACAAACAATTTAACCACATCCAAAGACTTAACTTACGGATGCATGTCAGTAGCCATTTAAAGCATTAGCTATTGAGGTACAATACATAATTTGGGGGAAAACGCTTCACCATCTGAAGCTTATACCAAACATTGCTGAGTTGACGGCTGAGCTCTGCTAGAGCTTGGGTGTGGCTGAGGGGAAGAGCATATCTGCAGAACCAAAGGAGAACAGCTGTGTTCCATAAGTATGGAAGCATTTTGGACTGCACTTGTTGGGGTAGGTTTCACACAGAAGGAAGAGAGGGGGAAAAGAAGGCTACGTTTCCCCCTACACCCCCGGGGCAATAAATGGTGAAGGAACACTGGACAGCTACATGCATAACAATGAAACTTGACCATTTTCTCATACCATAAACAAAAATAAACTCAAAATGGATTAGAAAATTAAATGTGAGAACTCACAAAAATCCTGAAAGAAAAACATAGGCAGTAAACTCTTGGACATCACTCTTAGCAATTTTTTTTTTTTTTTAATATCTCCTCAAGCAAGGGCAACAAAAGTGAAAATAAACAATTGGAACTATAGTAAACTAAAAGACTTTGCAGTGGAGGAAATTATCAACAAAACAAAAAGGCAGTCTACTAAATGGGAAAAGATACTTGCCAATGATAGAGCTGATAAGGGGTGAATATTGAAAATATGCAAAGAACCCATACAATTCAACACCAAATAATTTGATTAAAAAATGGGCTGAGAACCTGAACGGAAACTTTTTGTTTTAAAGAAGACATACATGGGGTGCCTGGGTGGCTCAGTGGGTTAAAGCCTCTGCCTTCGGCTTGGGTCATGATCCCAGGGTCCTGGGATTGAGCCCCGCGTGGAGCTCTCTACTCAGCATGGAGCCTGCTTCCACCTCTGTCTCTCTGCCTGCCTCTCTGCCTATTTGTGATCTCTGCCTGTCAAATGGATAAATAGAACCTTAAAAAAAAAAAAAAAGACATACAGATGGCCAACGGATAAGAAAAGGTGCTCAACATCACTCATCATCAGGGAAAATGCAAACCAAAACCACAATGAAATATCACTTCACACCTATCAGAGAGGCCAGTAGCAAAATGTCAAGAAATAACAAATGCCAGAGAGGATGTGGAGAAAAGGGAATTCTCATGCACTGTTGGTGGGAATGTAAGTTAGTGCAGCCACTATGGAAAACAGCATGGGGGAACCTCAAAAAAGTAAAAATAGAAATACCCTATAACTTAGCAATTCCACTTCTGGATATTTAACCAAATAAACCGAAACCATTAATTCAAAAACACACCCCTATGTTCATTACAGCATTATTTAAAATAGCCAAGATGTGGAAGCAACCTAAGTGTCCACTGACAGATGAAAAGGTAAAGATGGGGCATTTATATAATGGGATATTACTCAGCCATAAAAAAGAATGAAATCTTGCCGTTTGTGACAACATGGATGGACCTAGAGGGTATTAATCAAAGAGAGGTAAGTCAGACAGAGAGAGAAAAATGCCATATGCCTTCACTTATATGTGGAATCAGAAACAGAAACAGAAACAGATGCATAAATACACAGAATTGGTGATTATTAGAGGGGAGGTAGGTGGAGGGATGGGACAAATAGGTAGAGGGGATAGAAAGGCACAATCTTTCAGATATAAAATAAATAAGTCATGGGGATATCAATGTAATAGCATAGGAAATATAGTGAATAATATTGTAATAACTGTATGGTGACAGATGGTAATTATACTCACTGTGGTAAGCATTTTATAATGTAAATAAACACTAAATCTTTATTAATATATCTGAAACTAATATAATATTATATGTCAACTAAACTATACTTCAATTAAAAACAAAAAACCAACAAAAAACGCATGCCTGGCCCATCCAGGTTATTCTGGAAATTAAGGCCTTGGAAATTCAAAAACAAAGTAGAGCATAGGTATTCTAACAGTTAACCATGCAAAGGGAAGAAACAACAACAGAACAGACTATATTCAAGGAATTTAAAAGTAATAAAATAAAAGTATTCATTTGTGGACCAAAAATGAAAGTATTTCATATGTCAAGGATTACGATGAATTCTATTCTGTGCCCCTAAGAGGGAGTGGGAGGGGGAGAGAGAGAGAAGGGCAATCCCCAAGTATTTATTTGAAATACAGATTGTTAAAAGTGTATGACAATTTTTGGAACCATACTGTCTGGATTTGAGTCTCAGCTCTAATACTCAGTAGCTTTGTGAACTGGGACAAATTGCTCATTGTGTCTCAGTTTCTTTGTCTATAAAATGAGGGTAAAAATAGGACCTCTCTCATAGACTATCAAATGTAAGAACTCAAAATCGGGCACACAGTAAACATGATATTGTCTTTAAAAAAAAAAAAGATTTTATTTATTTATTTTTGAGAGAAAGAGAAGGGGAGAGCAAGTGCGAGAGAGAGCATGAATGTGGGCGGGTAGGGGCAGAGGGAGAAACAGACTCCATGCCAAGCTGGGAGCCCCTCCTGGGACTTGATCCTAGGGCTCTGAGATCATGACATGAGCCAAAGGCAGATGATCAACCAACTAAGCCATCCAGGCACCCAATATAGTCTGTTTAATATGATTCATATATGCCTTTAAAAGAAAGCTGTGAGAAGACAGGGTGCATGATGATGAGAAAACAACATGGAGTGAACTCTTGAAAATTTTCCACTTTTATTGTTTTTTTATGATTCTAAGTAATTTATCCCTTTGGACTAGTTCTATCCCTGATAGTAAGGGAAGTACTGATCATTCCATTTTTAAAAATTCTGAAAATCCGTGACTAAATTGAAATACTATTTTTGCAACTGTACCAATATCATGAATCCAACATGAATCCATTCAGTTTGAAGTATGCCCTTGTTTTTGTGACTAGGTGGTTCATTCTTGAAGTTTAAGGACAGAAGCCAATAAGCAAAAAGGGACGTTTTTATTGATGAAGTATAAATTTAAACTCATGAATTAATTATTCCTTGATATCCACTAAGATTTAAGAATGCTCAATAAATATTTTTTTTAATCACATTTTTAGTTTTATGAATAGTTAAGATTCTAAAATCAACACAGGAGTTTATTTTATTAAAAGCATAATGAGGTTACTGAAATAAGTCAACTGGAGAAAGACAACTATCATATGATCTCCCTGGTATGAGGAAGTGGAGATGCAACGTGAGGGGTGTGGGGGTAGGAAAAGAATAAATGAAACAAGATTGGGGGGAGACAAACCGTAAGAGACTCTTAATGTCACAAAACAAACTGAGGGGGGCTGGGGGAAGGGGGGTAGGGAGAGGGTGGTGGGGTTATGGACATTAGGGAGGGTATGTGCTATGGTGAGTACTGTAAAGTGTGTAAACCTGGCGATTCACAGACCTGTACCGTGAATATAATACATTATATGTTTATACATTAATACATTATATGTTTATAAAAAAATTAAAAAATTAAAAAACACATAATGATATCACTGAAAAATTCAGCTCTCTTCTACTCTTAAATGTTTTTAATGTAACAACTTTTGACTAAATAATTTTTGAAAACAAAGAACTATTAAAAGACAAGGGCCACATAAACATTTAATGAACCGTGCTGGAGAATTCACTGCAAACATTACTCACCACCGTAGAACTCTGACCTATCGGATGAGATTGTAGAAAAACTTTACCTTCTGCTGCCAAGTTACCTCGTATTTACGCAGACCAAAGAAACAAAATTCCTCCATCCAAATCTATGATTATATATACTATAGCACTTACTGGTCTTTAAAAGTCATCCCTGCGTGCAGAAGTGTAAAAGTGAATATATCCCTACAGCCCATGTTTCTGATGCCTAACCTAATGCTTGCCAAAGCTCAGGCCCTCTACTCAGTGTATACATTTGTAGTATAATAGTTGTGCTCTAATATGCAAGTGCGTAATAGGCAAATGTACAACATTTCATATAATTGTTTTGGAGTGTCATTAAAGTATACAAGCATATAAGATACTGGGCAGATAGCTACTATATCCACATATAACATTTATTTTATGTATTAATATTTATTACATATTTAAATACTTTAATGTCTTTTAAGTTGTGGTATAGATAAATAGTCACCTGAGAAATAATTAGTGATTACTACATAAAAATCCTGTGGGGGCACCTGGGTGGCTCAGTCGGTTAGGCATTTCGTTTTGGCTCAGGTCATGATCTCTGGATTGTGAGACTGAGTCAGGCACTGGACTATACTCAGCACAGAGTCTGCTTGAGATTCTCTCTCTCCCTCTGCTATTCCCCCTGTTCCTGCTCTCTCTAAATAAATAAATAAAATCTCTAATTAAAAAAATCACCCTGAATACTTTCATTTTCATCAAATGCAATTACAGTAGCAATCGGTGATCTAGTGTAATCAAGGGCCTAGGATTAGTTGATGTATTAAAGTTATTTATAGTAATTTCTAAGGTGTACTACATTGATTAAATTTTATGGTCTGTATAATTTTTTAAGATCAGTTAATAAAAAAGAGATCTCTTTTCTCTAATAGCTATAGCACAGGAAAATGAAAGCAGATATTTTCTGAATTCAGGAGGAGAGTCTGGGTAATGACTGCGGCACTCGTGTGAAACAAGATGAGTTGTGTATCAACAATTGCCAGATCATTTCTCTTTCCTGGATCTCTCTTCTTCCAGGTGTCCAGGGAACCAGAATGTAGATGTCATTATTAAGGAACTCCACAGAGAGGGACAATTTAAATTGTCTGTCTCCATAATGCAAATCAAAGGAAAAAGAATGCTCAATGTTTAATATTATTTTTCAGCAGTTCACTGGAGTGGACTTCCTCAGAATTAAAATCTCTCTTAGGTAGGGCACCACAGGGAACACTTCATGTGATTTATTAAACGTTTCTTTAATTGCTATTACATCTGCGTATTGATTTTATTGGGTTCTTCTTTTGCATATAAGATCTAGAAATCAGGTCTGGAAACGACAACAACAAAAATCTGTAGTGAAGCAAAACCCAATTAACCACAACTAAGGAATAAAGAATCTTTTTTTCAACAACATGGTTCATGTTCAGTATCCATTAGACTTTTCTGCTGGTCTTTCTCCATGGACCTTGACATCCTCTTCATTCTATTATGCTTTCCACCCAACCTCTAAGTTAATGAAATCAATGCTGTGCTTCTTTGTCTAGAAGTGTCTCCTCTGTCTGTTCCTTCCTTCTCATTCCCCATTGCCCAGTTCTGAACTCAGTCTTCCTTCTCTTATGCTTCTAGGTTTGCTCTAGTCTTTGCCAATCCTAATCCATCCTTCTTCTCAAAGCTAGATTAACCTTCCCTTAAATACTGTCTTCTAATTTTACTCCTGGGCTCCAGAATGGAAATAAGCCCTCACAGGTATTGGTGGCTTACTGTATGATTCCCAAACTTTAAATTTCCCCTCAAATTAGCTTGCCACCCTTATTGCTCTTCGACGTGTTCTGCTTTCTCCAACTTCAATCCTGCCGTCTTCATCATTTCTCCAAGATAAATCTCTTTTATCCTTTCAGCTTGACTATTCTCTACTCATCCTTCAAGATCAAATTCAGGGCTCACCTTCTCTGGAGAGCTTTCATTCATGTTTCCTTTAACTCCTTATTCCATTCAGTATTCAATTCTTTTAATATCTCAACTACACAATTTAACCCAATATAAATAAATCATACTGATTTTGTATATACATAAATATCAGCACACATTTATAGAAATGTCTGCATTATTCATTGTTTCATGTGCATGGGCCACATATCTGCAACTAGACTGCAAGTGTCTTCCAGGTAAATTACTACCAGGTATTCTTTCAGGCATAACTGATTTTCCAGTTTGTTCCTCTTAGAACATACTCCTCAATAAGTGTGTTTTGAATGATTTTGAATGATGCTTGTTTCATTTTTTGTCATTGTAGATTTTTAAATTTTATTTCATTTTTTGTCATTTTAGATTTTTAAATTTTATTTATTTATTTATTTATTTTAAGAATTTATGTATTTATTCATCAAAGAGAGAGAACGCAAGCCCAAGCTGGGGGAGTGGCAGGCAGAGGGAGAAGCAGGCTCCCCACTGAGGAGGGATGAAGCTGAGGAGGGATGAAGCTGAGGAGGGAGCTTCATCCCAGGACAGATCATGACCTGAGCTGAAGCCAGATGCTTAACCAACTGAGCCACCAAGGCACCCCTATAATTTGGTCATTTTTAGATTTTTTTAGATCCATAAGGGACCACTGGTAAATTGTATTATCGTTCATAATTATTTGCTCCCTTCTTCCCTTTATGTGCATTACAGTTCCTCGCTCTATCAATTTGGGCTTGACCATGAGACTCCCTTTCATTAGTGGTTTGTGGGCAGATGTGACATATGTCACATCCATGCCAGAAGCACAAGAAACACTGCAGGCTTCTGGCAGCCCCTTCTGTAACTTCTCACTGCCTTGAGGACAGCTTGTCTCAGGGCCGCTTTTCCAGCCTGGCCCTGGAATGAGAAGCGGCCCAGGAAGACCCGTAGGTGACCTGCAGCTTGCTGCACAACTTCGCCAAGTCACAGCCCTACGTACACTTCACGAATGCAAAAAAGGCATGGATGTTTTGGGGTTATTTGCTACACAGAAAGGCCAACTAATATAAGACCTTGGGGTTAATCTAACTTCCACTTCTGCAGACAAGCAGAGAGGCCTAGATTTTTTTGCTAGCTCTGGAAGAGTTTTAACATAAATTCTGGATGTAGTCCAGAATTTAGGTGTTTGTTTTTTGTTTGTTTTTATTTTTGTTTTGTTTAACACAAAATACCTAACTTTTTGCTGTCTTAAAATTTGGAGGAATGCAGCTCAAATAGTTTGAAATTTGGGGCTTACTGTTACCTGGTACTGACCTCTTGATCTGGCATTAGCTTTTAGAGAATAGATAGAAAAATTTCTAGAAAATAAACAACATACATTATCACTGTGAAATGAAATATACTCCTGCCTGAAAGATACTACTCTCCGTTAGGCCCACACTTGTTTGGTAGTAGATAGAATGAAATGCAGTGATCGTTGGAAGTGCCTCGCAGACCCAAGTTTTTCTTTTGTTTTTGTTTTTTTTATATTTATTTATTTATTTTTTAAAATTTTTTAAAAGATTTTTTGTTTATATTTTTGACAGGCAGAGATCACAAGTAGGCAGAGAGGCAGGCAGAGAGAGAAGAGGAAGCAGGCTTCCCACTGAGCAGAGAGCCCAATGCGGGACTCTATCCCAGGACTCTGGGACCATGACCTGAGCCGAAGGCAGAGGCCTTAACCCAGTGAGATACCCAGGCGCCCCAGCCCAAGTCTTTCATATACATTGTTCATCTAAAGTGTACATTTTAAAACCTTTTTTTTCTTAAAAAAATCATATAAGAAAATTATCATTTGGGAGGGGTGTAATTTCTTAATAAACCATCCCCTTAATTCCATGACGAAGTCTCACGTACTTTGACACTACATGAAAAACTTTAAAACTCTTTTTTTTTTTTAAGATTATTTATCTATTTATTTGACACAGAGAGAGAGATCACAAGTAGGCAGAGAGGCAGGCAGAGAGAGTGGGGAAGCAGGTTTCCTGCTGAACAGAGCCTGATGCATGGCTTGATCTCAGGACCCTGGGATCACAACCTGAGCCCAAGGCAGAGGCTTAGCCCACTGAGCCACTCAGGTGCCCCAGGACTCTAAAATTCTTATCCTTTTCCTTTGCAAAATTCAGAAGGAAACATTCCTATCATTATGTGCCTTAGTACATCAGAACTTTGACTTGGACCTGAAGTTTATTTTATGCTTTGATGTTCTTGAAATGAACTAATTTTTCTATGATATTTAAAATTCAGAAAGTAAACTGCTAATTAAGTTCTAAAGAAATTATGAACATACTACTTCCTTTTTTATATTAATTTTTAAAAAGTAAAACCAGTTTATATAGCACTATTTTTCCCTTTTTATGGAAAAACAATTTTTCAGTACATGCGTTAGGAATTCAATGTCTTACTAAATAACATTTATAATCTTTTATTGTTTTTTACTATGCTTTTCTAAACAAAGAAAATAAAATATAATAAAAACTACATGCATAACCAAGGGATTTTCTTTTTCTGTTTTTTTTTTTTTTTTTTGTCTCTCCTTATTTGGAGCACACACAAATCTTACCTTTGTGAAAAAACATCCCTGTAAGGACTGCCATGTTGCAGTGCGATTCCATATCCTCGATCAGCAACCGTGTTCCCGATGGTGTAAAATGAGCAATCTGGGTCATTGATAGCCACGTATTCCAACACGGCTGCATCCCACACAAAAGCATAATTTCCATATTTTACCTGTAAAATATGGAAAACAAAAGAAGAAAATAGGATTTAAGTTTGGAATTTTAAGTTATACAGTTAGGGTAAGACATATTACAGTTGTGTATATTTAATTGGATAAAAGGTCATAGGACCTATCTTTTTAAATATCTATTTTTTGAGAATTTGGCATTTGGTTAATTTATAGCTCTCTTATGGAAATGTGATAAAGTTAGAATGTTAAATATGTTTCCAGGCAACAAAGTTTATTGTAAAATGACCCCTGAGTGGTAAATGTCACCTGGACTGGGAAAATAATAAATGTATGGAAAGAAGCCATGTCTTTGAGCTTCTCTGAGTGTAGTCATTCCTGTAATTAGACCGTTGTCTTTGGGGACCTGGAAGTAAAGCTTTTTTTTTTTTTTTTTCTCTTAAGATTTTATTCATTTATTTGACAGAAAGAGAAATCACAAGTAAGTAGAGAGACAGGCAGAGAGAGAGGAGGAAGCAGCCTCCTTGCTGAGCAAAGAGCTCAATGTGGGGCTCCATCCCAGGACCCTGAAATCATGACCTGAGGCGAAGGCAGAGGCTTAACCCACTGAGCTACCCAGGTGTCTCTTACTTTTGAAGTTGTTACAAGAGATACTGGCTCCTTTAGGTTACTAGGCTTCTAAGCTAGGTAGGCTTCTGTACCCACACAATATAGGTATGATCTCCTTGAATGTTACCTATGTTCCAAATGAATGCTGCAAGTCCAAGTCACACTGAAGAAAAATAATCAACACTACCCTGTTGGCAAGATACATTTCCTAACTTCTGTTATTCTGAGGTAATCTGTTGCCAAGTGTGGTCTATGGCAATTTTGCATATTTTGCCCACCTTTTGGTGGGCATTGCAATGAAGAACAAAGAATTATACAATCTTCTCTATCATTATTTAGGGAACATAACTTCATTCTGAGTTGTTTACCTTTTAATGATTGTCTTTTATTTACAAGTGTGACTTCTTCCCCTAAACTACAAAGGTATCAAAAATAAAAAGCAATCTTAATAAAATTAATTAAAAAATATTATATAGGGGAGCCAGGTGGCTCAGTTGGTTGAGTGCCCAATTCTTGGTTTCAGCTCAGGTGGTGATCTCAGGGCTCATGAGTTCAGGGCTACATAGTGCTCCCTGACCATCGGGAAGTCTGCTTGGGGATTTTCTCCCTCTATCCCTCCCCCCCACTCTAGTGCACACATTCTCTTTTTCCTCTATCTCAGATAAATAGATCTTTAAAAAATATTATCTATAAATATAGAATTTAATGAGTTCATAAAAATAAACAGAACTAAAATTAAATCAAATATCCTGTTTGTTAGCTAGTTTGTTTATTTATTTGAGGAGAAAGAAATTTCCTGGTAAATCTGATGAGGGGAAAGAGAAAAATTTCTTTTCAGAGAGTTCATTGTTTGTGTATAGCAATGCTACTGATTTTTGTATGCTGATTTTGTCCTCTGCAACTTAACTGAGTTTACTTATCAGTTCTAGAAGGGTTTTTTTTTGGTTTGTTTGTTTAGTCTTTAAGATTTTCTGTATATATGATCTTATCATCTGCAAAGAGAGATAATTTGATATCTTCCTTTCTGATTTGGATATTTTTATTTCTTTTTCCTGTCTAATTGCTTTGTCTGGGACTTCTGGCACTATGTTGAACGGAAGTGGTAAGAATGGGCATAATTCTTTTGTACATTTGTAGCCTCAGAATTAAGTCTTCAGGGTATAGGCTGCTTTCAGCAGGAATGTAGACAGAACAACCGATGGTTGACCAAGCACTGAGATATAGCCTGCTCTTAAAATCATTCTTTTTTTTTTTTTAAGAGAGAGAGAGAAAGGGGGAAGGAGGAGTAGAATGAGAGGGAGAGAGAGACTCTTAAGCAGGTTCAATGCCCTGTATGGAGCCCGATGTGGGGCTTGATTTCAAGACCCTGAGATCATGACCTGTGTTGAAATCAGCAGTTGGATGCTTAAGTGACTGAGTGACTGATGCGCCTCTTGAAAACACTCTTATTCAGTCTTAGATTCTGCCTGGATTTCACAACTAGGATTCTGAAGTTCTCACAAAAGGTATTTTGTTCATGGATGGCTGTCAAATTGTTGTTCTGTGAGAGGACCTCCTATTCCCTCATGCTGCTGATACTACTTCCTCTATCTGTAATCATATGTAAAATTTTTATCAACATGTATGTCTCATGTATACATGGGAGATACCCTGGGAAAAATGAGTAATTCAAAGAAGTGGCTTTAAAATTCACGATTAAAAGCCATCTAGTTTGGAAAGTTAAGGGATGAGGGAAGTAGGCCTCTTAGGGGAGAGTAAATCATATTTATGAAAGATGAATGGCCTTTGGTAGAATACATGGGAGTTGTGGTATTTTGTGACAAAGTTTGTCTGAATGTGTGCCTCACTTCTAGTCTCTTCTCCTGGGATGAGGGTCATTCCCTGTTGATGAAACTCCCAGGGAGGGGATTTATGACACTTGAGGTCCTTTTAGAGGATTTGTGTTTAGGTCAATAAGAGTTATTTAGAGAAAACCTCTCCCTGCATTTGCTGTTTTTCAAGTGCTTCCAGCTCAAAATCATCAATATACCAAAGCAGCATATTTTGGGGTAGCATATTCTGTTACCCTTAATCACTAACTTTCATATTTGCTTTTAGCCTCTTGAGTCTAAACCTATAGTAACGGAGAGATAGCAGTGACCCTGAAGCTTCCTCTAACAACCTACTTTGGTTTTTTGCTATTCTCTTCTTTCAAACAGCCACTCTGGACTTCTGGATCCCCTTGGACTTCTATAGCCCTCAAGGGACCTTCCCAGTTGGGGACATATTGCTTTGCTGTTAGCAAAGTGTTCTAGCATTGCTGTTACTGCTTTGTGAACTGTAAAGCTCTATTTAAATGTATATTAACATCATCATTGCCATTTTATACATATTTCTAATAATTCTAATGTTACAAAGCATTATGAATTCATTTTTAAAAGGAGAACCATTAAAATAGTATGATTATAGCCTGTAGCAATATCAATGAAATGTTGCATAATAACCCAAACTATTTTAGCTTTTAAAAATATCCCTGATTTTTCCTTTTTTCTCCAACAACTAAAATATACAATCATTGTCTTTTGGATAGTTTTTAACTATTAGATTAAAACTATCTAGAAAATACTCATCAATAAAACCTAACATCACTCTCCAACAGAATAACAATTGAAGGCTTGAAATTTTCAATCCATCTGAGTAGGTGAGGGATATTATTTAAAAATTGCAACTAGTCTTTGCTCTTGAAGTCATATTTGGGTAAGGAGCTACATTGTGGGGGTGCCTGGGTAGCTCAGTGGGTTAAGCCTCTGCCTTCGGCTCAGGTCATGATCCCAGGGTCCCAGGATTGAGCCCTGCATCGGGCTCTCTGCTCAGTGGGGAGCCTGCTTTCTCCTTTCTCTCTGCCTGTCTTTCTGCCTCCTTGTGATCTCTGTCTGTCAAATAAATAAATAAAATATTTTTTAAAAAAGGAGCTACATTATGGGCCATTAACTTATTAACAGTGGATTCCATGCCAACTGAGTGCTTCTAGCAGGTTAAACAGAGGGCAAAAGTACACCGGAAGCTTTATGTCATCATATTCCAGCCTCCATTTATGAGAAAGGCAAAGAATTCCTAAATGGCATCTAACTCCAATATTATCAATGTCTAGTTCCTAAAATAGAGATACCAGAATGCTGTGGTGATTAATGGTTAATGGTAGCTGCTAATACTTAACACCTGTGTCCTTATAATAGAGCTGAGATGCCAGTAGCCTTGATGGATTTCTCATTGCTGAGATAACTCAAGACTTTGTTTCATTTCCACAATATAATTACAGGAATCTTTCTTTGAATTCCATTTTACCCACAATCATTATGCATTAATCTGAAGATCCTAAAGGGATCTGTAAGGAACATAAAGGTAAGACTTGGGTTCCTTCCCTCAAGCTGCTTACAACTCAGTAGTGGAGGTAAGTCAAGTACTACTTGCTATAACATAAAACACATTATGGTAAGTACCATGCAAAAAGCTTGAAATGTTAAAGTGGTTTAAAGAAAGGGAAACTTAATTTTCATTGGAGGAATCAGGACAGCCTGCTTGAATATTTTGGTAAATGAAATAGTTGCACAAAAAACCCCCAAATACTTACATTCCTTATCTCTAGTGCTTGATTAAACACAAATACTCTTTGGAAATCTTCTAGTTTTCTGTAATTCTCCATTAGGTGAATAGCTATAAACATTCAATATTGTTTTCTTAAATATTTGCATCTCCTGCCAAGTAAGTGAAGGATGGGAAAATGTATTTTCAAAACCTGCACCTGTGCTCCTCACCAGGTTATGGATTACATCATATTTCCTTTCCTTTGTGGAATCCTCTTGTCCTGAATACCCCTGCTCTGACACCTCTATCATAACCTAATGCTAAAAGCATTTTTCTTTTCAATTCATTAGGCAAGCATCTTCTGAGAAAATTGCAGAAGCCTACACCACAGACAAAAAGACTTTCATTAAAGTTATCCCAAGGACTTCGGTTTTAATTGAGAAGCCACATTCTTTCTCACACAAATCTTTAATTTAGCAAATTCCTTAAAAGCTCACTTCAAAATCTATAGCTGCAGAGATACATCAATGATAATCCTTTTTTTACTAAAAAAAAAACAACCCAGTGGGACAATTATAGAAAGATTACATTTAAACAGAAGAGTAAGATGAGATATCCCTTCACTGAAGAAAGATTATCCTGCCTCTGTCTTCCATTTCTTCCTCATGATAATAGCTAATATTTATAAAGCATTTTTTCCATTCTTAAAAAATGCCCTTTACACATAAATTTATTTGCTCTTTACAACACTGTGGGGCAGCTGATATTTTGATGCCTAACTCACAGATATAGTAATAGAATCTGTTCTAAGTCATACCAATGACTAGTGGTAGATGTGAAGCTTGAACTCAGCGTCATCTTCTAGGCTTTTTTCACTGCACTAACGATCAAATTCTGGGAGATACTTGCTATAGGAATATAAAAATACGTGGAATATGGTAGTCTTTGCCTTTAAGGCATACCGAATCTAGTCTGAAAAATAATATTTATATAAATAAAAATAATGCAACATATTATAAGGCAAGAGCCAAAGAGAAGAATGCAACTTTTTTAATGCAATGTGATCACATTATTAAAATAAATTAAAGTTAAGCTTTTAAAAAACAAGTTGCTTATTACTCAGCCATAAAAAAGAATGAAATCTTGCCATTTGCAATGACATAGATGGAGCTAAGGAGTATAGTGCTAAGTGAAATAAGTCAGCCAGAGAAAGACAAATACCATAGGATTTCACTCATATGTGGAATTTAAGAAACAAAACAGATGAACATAGGGGCAGAAAAAAGAGAAGCAAACCATAAAACAGACTTACCTACAGAGAACAAACTGAGGGTTGCTGGGGAGGAAGGTGGGAGGATGGGCTACATGTATGATGGGTATTAAGGAGGGCACGTGTGATGAGCACTGGGTATTGTATGTATGTGATAAATCACTACATCCTACACCTGAAACTAATATTACAGTGTATGTTAACTAACTGGAATTTAAATAAAAATTGGGAAGAAAAAATAAAACTTGTTTTAACTAAAAAAAAAAAAATTGGAATGAATGAATATCTGAATTATATGATTTTTGGACCCCTGAAGCCTGTTGATTTTGTCACCATTGCTATCTGTTTCAGGTTTTCAGGATTAAAACCAAAACAAAGCTTTATAAAATTCAAGTAAAGACTGCAGTATGGAAATTTACTATTTTTGCCCACAAAATAAAACCCAAAAGGCCTGAGAATAACGTGGGAGAAATAAATTCTAACTTTGCACACTAAGCTGCTAACTTCTTTACAATTTAAACTAATGGTCAGGAGGGGATAAAGTGATAGTGAATTACAGGCACAAAGAGTTATGATTAACCCAGAATCGATCTACAGTGGTCCTTATAATTCATTACCCACATAAGTCCTTAAGATGGGATGGCTTTAATATTTATGACATATGGTTGTAGGTGGTGGCCTCTCCCACTTTGAACAAATTAATAATTTAGCATCATTCATCAATTCTTCTGAATTTATCTAGCAAAGTAAATCATGCTCAAGTCCATACTTTAGTGCTTAAGACTGACTTTTAAAATATATATGGCTTTGTTTACTGCTATCTTAATTGTTGGCCTACCATATTTTACCTGCTATTATTTTGAAATTTGAATTTGTGCAGCAAAATAGTCATCACAGGACACAAATTTCACAAGGAAGATATGAATGTTTTAAAAATAAATATCAGTTATTTATAAAATATTTTCTTTTAACCTAGAAAAGAAGCAGTATATCTATCTCTAAATTTTATCTTTGCCTCTATTTTTTGACTGTATTGGAATACCATTTTTGTAAAGTTTATTAAAGCATTTTGGGAATGTGGAAAACTAAACACAACTACCTTACCCTCTACTGACAACTTTCTCTTGAAACAAATGGCCGTTAGGGTCTAGAATACAGAAAGATAGCAAGGCCTGGAGTTCTGGATAGTTCTGTGTGGGGAAAAAACTGGTAAATCCCTCCTTCAGGGAGGATGAGTGCCTAAAAACAAAACAAAACAAAACAAACCCCCCAAAAAAACAAAACAAATCAAAACAAAAAAACAAAACAAATCAAAACAAAAAAACAAAAACAGTTGCTCCTCCAGGAAAGTTTGGGGGAATGCTTGTTTCACAATTTGGATCTCAAAATATTTCTGCTCTCCTTCCTTAGATATTTGTTCCCATGAATATGTCTCTTCTGTTGCCTTTAAATTGACTAGAAAGGAATTGAATAGGTGGGCAAAGATCTCCCGTCATGGACCCTGGGACAGACAAGAAGACTAGGAGAGCCCCAACTTCCTCCAATTTCCTCAAGGGGGAGATATGTGAATTACTTTTTTCTATACCACTAGCCCACAAGGAGAGAACCCCTAGGATAACCCAACAATCAGAGTTGAGTTCCCATAAACTAACAAAGAAAAATGACAACTCACAGAGTAAGTGCCACACTTAGAAAGATGAATCAGAACAAGTAGAACATATTCTGGGAAAATAGCATTGTGGTATTAGTAAGACTCTAACTAAAAAAAACCAAAAAACAAAAAACAGTGTCCTTAAGCAGATTCAGTTGTGAATCTAAAAAGATCTATGCGACTACCAGCTGATACACCTACCTCAATTTCTCAACCAAGAAATTGAACAGATGAATTGAAGGAGAAAGTGCTCATATGTCCCACAGGCTCAAATGGAAAGACTAGGATGACAACTGTCCCAATTGGGCTGGGAGACCCGAGTCGTAGCACTGGAACTTCTACATCAAGGAGAACTTCCAGGTGTTTGGCAATGGGTGCAGATGGTTGTTATTGGTGGTGGGGTACAAAATCCATACCACAGCTTGAAAGATAGGGACTGAGAGTGACAATTTTTGTAGTAGGGGGATATGACATAGCTTATCGGCCTTCGGCAGTTGCCATCAACATTTCTCCCCCTGACCACGCATGTTAGCAATTGTGACTTGCTGTTCGCGATCATCAGTCATTCATTGTTATATCATTGCAAGTGCTGAGATGTAAGTGCGCCACTTAAGTGCACGGTCATCATGATTGCTAACAGCCCTCTGCCTGTGGATTGATTGTTGTTCTTGGCATCAAGATGATGTTAATTTAATTTTTAACATTGTGAATACTGAGATGATTTTTTCTAAGAGTACAGATGATGAAGATGAGAGTGATTGTAATACTAATACCCGCACGATCCAAACATCTATGAAAAAGAAAGCTAAGTGACTGTTTTTTATTACAGATGGTAGGACACAAATAACTGGAGTAGTGAGATGCATAACCGAAGCAGCATACTGCATAATACGGAGAAAAGAATTTGGAATTGAGCATGATGGAAAAGGAAATGAGAAAGCGCATAACAGAGACTGAATCTTACAAGTTGGGGCTGAGACAGGTAATGGTACTAAATCGATCAAAAGTTTTTAGGTCTCCTAAAAGGCGCCAATGCTCAGTTGAAGATAGCAGCGACTAAATTAGTTTGGGCATACCACAGTGAACAAACACACATTATCATATTGTTCCCCTCGTAGCTCTCTGTTTCTTGATTCTGAGGTTTCTTTTTCTTTTTCTTTTTAAAATTGTTTGTTTATTTATTTATTATGTTCAAGCATCCAGCATATAGTACATCATTAGTTTTTGACTGTAGTGTTCAATGATTGATCAGTTGCATGTAACACCCAGTGCTCATCACTACTCATGCCCTCCTTAATACCCATCATCCAGTTACCCCATCCCCCCACTCCCTTCCTTCTGTAACCCTCAGTTTGGTTCCCAGAGTCCAGAGTCTTTCATGGTTTCTCTCCCTCTCTGATACCTTCCCATTCAGTTTTCCCTCCCTTCCCCTGTGGTCCTTTTTGCTATTCCTTATGTTCCACATAGGAGTAAAACCATTTGATAATTGTCTTTCTCTGTTTGAATTTTTTCATTTGGCATAATTCCCTCCAATTAATCCATCTCGATGCAAATAGTGAGTGTTCATCCTTTCTGATGGTTGAGTAATATTCCACTGTATATATAACTACATCTTTTTTTTTTTTTTTTTTTTTTTTGTTTTACTATAGAGGCATTTATTTACAAATTCAGCTTTCAGGACTTACTGGGTACATAGCCATTTTTTACAACTATGTCAGTAGTTAGACGAGTGCTGGGTATGAAGTCATTATCACACAAAGACTTACTGTTGCCTCTAACCAGAAGATTCAGATTCTTGTCCTTTGTTTTCCCAAGAAGGATCATAGGAAGGAAGGATTCTTCAGAACTGATTGTTTTACTGTCAAATAATAGTCATTATGTTGGTGATTGGTTCAAGAGTGAGTTATGGAAACCTCTGTAGTGCCCCCTGAGGGCTGTGGGTCAGGATAGCATCAGGGAAGCCCTAGGTCATCTTTCCAGGCACCAATTGTGTGCCAGCACTGAGAATTATTCAGAAGCTGTCTGCCCCACTTTTCCCCTTTTCATTCTCAACATACTTAAGGAGATAAGTTTGCCCAGAGTCTATGGGGTCCTTAAAAAAAATAAACAAAAAAAACCTCTTCATTTTTAGGAACTTTAGTATCACTACCACAGTCTCAAGGAAATAATTCTACAAGGAGAAAGTGGTTGGAAAGTAAAATTCAGTGCCACTGAGTCCTCTAGCTATAGAGCAAATTTTTCCATATAACTCAACAATTTTTCCTGTGAAGACTTACATTCTTCTAAATTGATAGTAGACAGAGAGACTTAATGCTTCTCTTGAGTTTCTCCATTGACACATGTAAGTCCTTGGTCATATTTTCCAGGGATGGGTCATCCACCCCAAAGTCAGTCAGGTAGAGGTTTAAGGTTTCCTTTAGCTCCTCCATATCCTTGTCATTGATCAAACCCTCAAAAGGCACAGGGACTGTAGCTGATGCTCCAGCCTTCAGGGCCTCCAGCCAGATCTGTTTCAGATAATTCTTCTTTTGGTCAGTAACAGCCTAGGTAGCTTTAAGGGTGTATTGCCTGAACATGTGGAGACTGTGGACTGAGAAGTTTCTCAGAAGGGTGGTCTCCAGGCTTTGGAAATCATAGGCAGACACATTGATGTTGGAGACTAAGATTTGAAGGTCACTCAATTGTTTTTTAGCAGGCATCTCACACAGTCATCATGGATCATTTGCAGGGTTGTATCCTTATGGAATGTCTTAGGTTTACACATCTGTAAATTACGTAAATCACTGGCCACTTTAGTTTGAATGAAGCAGAACTTCTTCCCAATTTTTCAAATTGCTGTAGCCAGTTGCACAACAGTTAGTGTAACACATCCATCAGAGAGAATAATAAACATGTCATAGTCACTCAATTTCATTTTCTCCAGATAATTCTCTGTTGGAAAGATCTCTATACCAGGCAGGTCCCATAATGTCATATCGGGAAATTTTGGATGGTTATATGGAGTTCTCCTGAGGGTTGTCTCCCATACCCCAGTCGGAGCAACCTTTTCTTCCTCATGCCCCATCCCCTACAGGACATTGATGAAGCTGGACTTCCCTGACCCAGGCGCCCCAGTCACAGCAATGTTCACTCCGACATTCTTAGTGTTCCTCAATGCATTACTGATGGCAGAAACCGTTTCCTCATGGTCCCCCTTCTCCAGATGTGATTCAGCAATCTTGAGAATTTCCTGAGAGAGGATACTGCTTTCCATATTAATGTCTTTAAAAAACTCAGCGATGGAGTTGAAATCATCATGCTTTGCATTAGAGGTTGTGGAAGAGGAGGACTGACATGTGGGCTGGAGCCCCCATGACACAATTTTGCACCAAAGCTCAGAGTCCAAATGTAAAGACTCACAGCCCCAGGTTTGGGCATCAAATGATGAAGATCTAGAATATATGTGAGGTTTGGTGGGGTGAGGTCCAGAGTGGATGACCAAGAATGAATTCTTGAGACATCTTTGGTGCAAAATGGTGGTTTATTAAAGCACAGGGGCAGGACCCATGGGCAGGAAGAGATGCTGCCCATATCTTCTTTATCCATTCATCTGCTGAAGAACATCTTGGTTTTTTCCACAGTTTGGCTATTGTGGGCCTTGCTGCTATGAACATTGGGGTACATGTGCCCTTTTAACTACATCTGTATCTTTGGGGTAAATAACTAGTAGTGTAATTGCTGGGTCATAGGGTAGTTCTATTTTTAACATCTTGAGGAACCTCTATACTGTTTTCCAGAGTGGTTGTACCAGCTTGCATTTCCACTGACAGCTTAAGAGGGTTCCCCTTTCTCCACATCCTTGCCAATACTTGTTGTTTCCTGCCTTGTTAATTTTTGCCATTCTAACTGGTGTAAGGTGGTATCTTAACTGTATAAAGTGGCTTTGATTCTGAGGTTTCAAATAAAATATGCTGTGGTAAACAAAAGGATGAAATTTTGTTAACAGATGAGTTGATCCTTTATAGTGTACAGCTGATTCTTTCAGAATTAACCTGAATGATCATGTTTTCTATAATAAAGTGAGGTGTCCCATAATGACAATGACAAAAAAATGTTCACCCTAGGTCTTAGATATTTTGATTTAAAAAATGTAGTAACATGAGAGACTCTTAATTATGGTAAAGAAACCGAGGGTTTCTAGAGGGGTGATGTGTGTGTGGAGGTAACTGGGTGATGGGCATTAAGGAGGGCACGTGTAGTAATGAAAGCTCAGTGTGATATGCAGCTGAGGAATTAGTGAACTCTACATTCGAAACTAAGGATGTACTATATGTTGACTTATTGAATTCAAATGTAGTGTCAAATCATCTTCTTGATTTCTATGAAGATTTTAATAAAACTGTGTAAAGCATAGAACAAAATCAACTGATAATTTATCCAAATACAGAGACCTTAAATCATCTATCTGCATATTCTGCAGATATTGCAAATGTAAATTTTGTCAAATTTCATTCAGTAGGTAAACATCAAAGAAAATTAAAAGATCTTATCTGCAAAATATTCTGTACACCTTGTATGTAACACAGAGAAAGGGGCATGATTTGCTTACCTGGGATAGTGAAGCTTTCTTTATTTAAAATTTTGATCATTTTTCAGTTTTGTCAAAATGTGAGATGCTGCATTTGTGAGAGTTTACTTAATAGAAATGGAAGGAGATATTAATTTTTCAAATATTGGATTTCTATAGAATCACATTTTCAAAATGTGAAACAAGAACGATGAATGTTTTTCTCTAATTTGGAAATATATTGATGATAATAGTGAAGCAAAAGATTTCAGTAAAACAGAAATTTATGTATTTGTTCCAAAACTGATGATTTTTTAAAAAGAAACCACAGTGTGTGGAAAAAGATGAACTGACTGCACCTGAGTTGTTCCATTTTATGTGTAGATTATGACAAAAACTCATAGGGAAAAAATGACACGTTTTTTGAAACAAGACCACTTCAGAATAATAATAAAAAAATGGAAAGTTACCAGGAAACAGAAAAGGCAGCCAAGTTAGAGAGGATTTTCTCAATCTCCTTATGAAAACTGTCACTTCTGGAATTCAGCATTGATATCACACATTCAAATTACCTCTGTGCTTTAAAATCATTTTGTTAAGAAATAGAACTTTAACTTAGGATGACATCCCATGTGCTTCAGAGTGTTTAAAGATGATAGACATCCACATAGATTTATAGATGCAAAGGTTATGATTGGCGAAAAGCTGGTCTTTTCAAAGCAAGCTTGTAGAGCCAAGGTGTATGGGAAGCTAGAACATAATTCCTACAAGTTAACATACCTGCTATTGCCAATAAATAAGTTCGTGTGCTCAGACATTTTGTTAAGAGCATATTTAGCTTGATATCACACTGGAATGACACCAGAATCAGTGTCATTCTGGGTTACAAGTCAAGCACAGCGTTACAAGTCAAAGTGAATTTTATGTTTAATTATATTTGGTTTCACCACTGTATAAAAGAAGGATGTTCTCAAGGTTGCAGGCGATTTAGAGAAGTATTTTTGGAAAGGGAGATAGAAAGAGTAAAATTATTATACAGTATTATGGGACAGAAAGAAACGTGCCATTGTTGTTATTAAATATACTTAGTGTTTAATTATATGTTTAAATTTACTTATGTTTAATTAGTATTTTTGTATTTATTTCCCTTTTAAAAGTCTTATCATAATGCATCTTAAATATAGCCTAAAATTTAATACAGAATTTAAATAACTTTTTTTTTTTTTTTTTTTTTTTACTGCTTTGTTAGAGGACAAAAAGAAACCTTGTTAAAATATTGTTATATTTTATTACACATATCATTAAATTAATAACACTATAGTGATATATAAATATTTATATATAAAATATGGTATATAATTATTACTATTTGACAGCTAACTAGTCCTATTGTTTTGTTTAAACAATAGCATTTTTTAATAAGAAATGAATAATACATAATTCCAAATAAATGCCTAGTTTCATGTTTTTATGTTAAAGTAAAAATGCATGTATATAATTCTTTATCACATACATATTACTATGTTTTTGAAGTAGTGTAGCTGTGTTCTGGGTTGTCTCTCTAAAAATTTGTTCAGTATATTAGGAAATATTGTTGGCATAATTAGCTATTTGTGAGAAAATAAAATCAAACTTCTTTCTAGCTCCTCCCAAAATAATTTCCATTTAAAGTAAGTTCAAAATAAAATAGTAATAGCCCTGTAAGAAAAACTAGGGGAGCATATGCGATACATGTAAAGAAAGACTTTATAAGTAACATATGAAATCCAGAAAATATATAGACAAAGCAAATTTTTTTACATGAAACAATGTAAAGTACTTTTGTATGGCAAGACATATATGTACAAAGTGAAGACCAATGTATTTACCAAAAAAAAAAAAAAAAAAAGAAGTTGGCACACAGGAGACAGAGTTAATATTTATAAATATGCAGGTGTTCCTCTAACTAAGCATCCTCTATTAGAATAGAGGATGCAAAAGAATAATAGATAAAGCATCTGAAGAAGAAATTCTAAATAGAACAAAGATGTCCAACAATCATATTAAAACACCCAAACTCATTAGAGATTAGGATAATACAAAATAAAATAACAATAGGCTACTACTTTCTATCTATTGCTCTGAAAACATGTAACATATATTGCTGGCAGAGATACATCAAAAAGTGTGTTCTTATACATTACTAGTGGAAATGAGAAAATGTCATGGCCTAGTTCAAAAGTAACATTTGTTCAAATTGAAAAAATATAGATGACTTTGGCCCAGAAATTTCATTCCCAGGAATGTATCCAAGAGAAATAGAAATTTTAGATTAATGTACAAGGGTTCTCTATGTATTACTTATTGTGGCACCAAATTAAAAAAAAGGGGGCTAATGTTCATTAATCATAGAATGATGATGCATTTCTTCCATGAAACACTATTGAAACATTAAGAGGAATTTATTAGAGAAATCCAAGTTATCATGGAAGAATTTCTTTATTTTTTTTAAGATTTTATTTATTTATTTAGAGAGGGAACTACTGAGCCTCTCAGCCTCAGTCGGAGCATGTAAATCGAAAATTAATAAGAGGTCCTGCTCCAAAGTTGAGTATTCAGTAAACTAATAACATACAAAGTGCTTAGAAAAGGGTGTGGCATCACCACTTCCTCATATCAGGGAGTCCTGGGGATAAAAATATATGTTTATAAAAAATACAAAATTAAAAAAATTAAAAAAAAAAAAGGGTGTGGCATGTGGTAAATTGTACAGAGAGAGTAAGAGTGAGTAGGGGGAGGGGCAGCAGCAGAGGGAAAGAGAATCTCAAGTAGACTCTGTGCTGAGCACAGAGCCTAATGTGGGGCTCAACCTCATGATCCTGAGATCATGACTTGAGACAAAATCAAAAGTTGGTCACCCAGCTGACTGAGCCACCCAGGCACACCTCATGGAAGGATGTCTATGATATACTTGCAGAATGAAAAAGAGCAAGGTGCAGAAATTATTTATAATGCAATCTCATTTTAAAATCAACAATGACCCCCAAATTATATAACTATGTGGGACAATATATAGACATACTATATTAATAGAAGTGTTTAGAGAAAAATATGGAATGATACAACATATCATGTTGTTTATCTGTCAAGGGTAGAAAAATTTATGGGTGGAGGTAGAGAAGGAGAGAAGAATGGGAGAAAGTCAAGCTGAAAAGTAAAAGGAAACCTAATGTTCTAAAAATGACACGTGTAGTTACATTTATACTTTTATGAAAATTATATACATGTATAAATATGTAATTAAAGAAGTCTTTTTTAAAAGTCAGGTTTATTGAGATCTAACTTACATATAGTCACGTTTACCATTTTTATGTATTCAGTAAAAAATACTGAATTAAAAAAAACTGAATTTTTTTATGTTTAGAATTTTTAAATGGCATCATTAACATATATAGTAAAACACTAGCCTTTGAAATGTATGATAATTTATACATTTTTAAGTACTAAGGTACTCATAAATACATACTCCAGTCGCTCTTCTTTAATAACTGATTTATTTCTATTCATGAAGGGGGAGCCATAGACATACACTTAACTTTAAACAACATGTTGATAAAAGATCAGAACTATATGTTAATACAAAATGATAAAGGCAGAGGTTTGGAAGAAATCCAACATGCATTTGCTAGAATTGCTAGGTCTTGCCAACTCTATGTCTACAGTTTCCTTCCCAAACCATGCTCTCAACCAGTTTGTGTGTACATGATCTGAAAATACATTAGGTAAAAAATTTACTTTTGAAACTACATTGTAAAATAAAATAAATCCTAAAATGTGCATCCCTACTTTCATAACAAGTCAACTTTATCTCCATTTGGGTTCATTTTTTGGGATTCAGCTCTGATTTCTAATGCTTGTAGTTTCTTAAATGGCTTATATGCTTTCTTGCCCGTGGTTCATTCATACTCATTTTCTTTTGCTGGGAATGTTTTCCTATCCACTCTTTTCTTTCAGTCTTACTCTGTCCTAACTGCTTTAATTTGTACTAATCCTTTCAAAATTGAGATCAATTTAGATGTCACTTATTCCTGGAAGTTTCTGACTTCCAGGCTTAGGTTAGTGTCCCTCCTATATGACCTCATTACACCTTGTATGCATTCCTGTAACAGTCCTTTAGCGCACTGGATTATAATTGCCTCTTTATTTTGCTCAAGCCCATGGAACTGGAAACTCCTGGAGGGCTGGGACTGCATCCTCACCCAAGTCCCAGTGTCTCCCCTATGCCTAGCTTAGGCATATTATCAGGAGCAAGCACCTGATACATACTTCTTATTTATGTAAAATTGCTTCATTTCCTTTCTTTGGGTCACTAAGACCACCATACTTTGAACTCCCTATTCATTTAACAATTACTATATTCTAATTCTCCAACATTGATGAGAAGGACCAAATAAGGACAGAAAGTTGTCACAGCTCAAAATTTCTGCCATATACAAATAGATCATAGTGTTCTCTCAAGATAAAGGTGTACAAGTAATGTAACATTATTACATTACACCAACTTCTGTGAAGTGTATAATTCCAGATTCATCAAGTTATAGGTATGACTCAGACATCACTGTTCAATAGAATGCTTTGAAATATTGGCAGTGTTCTACATCTCTGTTGTCCAATATGGTAGTCACACTAGCCACATATGGCTACTGAGCACTTGAATTGTGGCTAGTATGACTAAGAAACTGAATTTTAAATTTTATTTAATTTTAATTCACTAACATGTAAATAACCATATGGCTGGTGTCTATAATAATGATACCAGTAATAGGAAGGTATTTGCTTCTATGAAGGAGTATGACTTTGCATCCTCCTAAAATCACTAGGGAAACAGCCATTTTCGGCATTTAACCATAGATGGCCTCAGATTTCTACTTAACTCCTTCATATGTATATGTTATGATTCCCAATTTCATCAAAATCACCTTGAAGGCAGAGAATTTTTTTCTAGACTCACTGTATAGACAATACTTAACTGAATTAGTTGCTTCAAGAAGGAATATTTATTGAGAGTTAAGGAAAAAATGTAGCACTTGGCTATTACTTAATACTAAAAAGTCCTGTGTAATGTCACAAGCCTCCCTAAAAACCAAATGGGAAGATTTTCTTATAAAATGAAGTGGAAAATGAGTAAACTAACTCTTAGATTAAGACTTGGTGCTGGTGATATCACTCACTGCTCATGGCAGATTTTAAATTACTAAATTCAGCATTTTCACATTATTTCTTTGTCATGTTGTGGAAACACGATGACATTTCAAGATGATGGTAGTTCACAGTCTATTACACATTACAGAAGAGCATTAAAAAGGAATTTTATATTGTGATCAGTTGTCACAACTCGGTATCACACCAACCTCTTGGGCCAGCAGTGAGAAAAATAAAGCTGTAATATAACAGGCTTATTCTTAACAATTTGGTTACCCAAAAAAGAACAGAGTTTTTTTGTTTTTGTTTGTTTTTTTTTTTTTTTTAAGAGAAGGCAGAGAGTTTTTTCATCAATTTGGATCAAACTCTATAAAGTGGCTTGATGAAGAAATTATCATCATAAAGATTTACAGAGAGGCAAACAAAGAAAGAGCACAAATTTTGGTCAGAAATGAAACAGAATCCAGGTAAGCATTTTATAACAAATACTTTTGAAGTTTCACTGAAGCTTAAAAAATACAGCCAAAACTCATGTTTTGGTTGGTTTAATCTTGTACAGATTCAATTACTGTTCTTTCTTGTAGATGAACTTTTGGAAACTACCAGCATGTAAAAACAATTCAGCACTGGGATCAGTGTTACAGGGATGCCTTAGCTAAAAATGGTCCTCAGTTTTTGGAGCAGTTCCCAATTTATGAAAAAGGTAAAGAAGGAGGAAAGGAAATAAGCTTAATGAGTAGAAATGAAGAAAAAGGCATGAAAATGCGACATGTTCTAGGACACCCACATTTCTATGGTATGATAATATGATGATAGAATGATGTGCATGTGGGGGGGGTGCAGAGTCAAGAACTCCCTAGAATAGGTATATTCTCTGTCTTTAATTCTTACAATCTGGCTATGCTAGATTTAATCCAAATCATTTAATCCTATCCAAACCAAAATCATGCTATATTTAACCCAAATCCAATCCAAATACCATAGTACAAACAACTCTAACATTTTTATTGACATAAAATTTACATATCATGAAAAACACAAACCTTAAATGGCTAATTGAGTAAGTTTTGATTAAAAATACACATGTGAATCCACCATCCCAATTAAGCTATAGAACATTTCCATCACCCTAGGAATTTTCCTTGCCCTCTTTAAAAAAAATTTAAAAGATTTTTTTCTTTTATTTAATTTTAATTCAATTGAATTTATTTTTCAGTGTTCCAAGAGTCATTGTTTATGCACCACACCCAGTGCTCCATGCAATATGTGCCCTCCTTAATACCCACCACCAGGCTCACCCAACCCCCCAACCCCCATCCTTTCCAAAACCCTGTTTGTTTCTCAGAGTCCACAGTCTCTCACGGTTTGTCTCCCCCTTTGATTTCCCCCAACTCACTTCTCTTCTTCATCTCCCAGTGCTCTCTGTGTTATTCCTTATGCTCCACAAGTAAGTGAAACCATATGGTTTTAAAGATTTACTTATTTATTTGAGAGAGAGAGAATATACACAAATGGGGGTGGGGGAGAGACAGGGAGAGAGGAATAGAGAGAGAGAATCCTCAAGCAAACTCCTTGCTGAGTGCTGAGCCTGACATGGGCTCCATCCCAGGACCCTGAGATCATGACCTGAGCCAGCTGGTGAATCAAACGGAGTCTCCCAGGTGCCCCTTCTTTGCCCTCTTCCAGTCAAACCACTGTTTGGATTTGTATCCTCATAATAGATTAGCTTTGCCAGTTCTTGAAATTCATACAAATAAACCAAAGGGTTGTACTCTTCTGTCTCTGGCTTCTTTCAACAATACAGTGCTTTTGAGATATATCCATATTTGTTTGTGATAAATAGTTCTTTGATTGATTATTTCTTGTAATATTGTGGCCTGAATAGATCACAACTTGTTTGCCTATTGTCCTGTTGTTGGATATTTGGATTGCTTCCTGCTTGGAGCTATTACAATAAAGCTGCTGTATGTCTTTTATGGATGACAGTTTTAATCTCTCCTGGGTAAATACCTAAGATTGGAACTGCTGGGTGATAACTGACTCTCTCTGCTTGACTTTTTTCACTCAGCATAATCTCTTCCAGTCCCGTTCATGTTAATACAAAAGTGGGTATTCATCCTTTCTGATGGAGGCATAATAGTCCATAGTACATGTGGACCATATCTTCTTTATCCATTCATCTGTTGAAGGGCATCTTATCTCTTTCCACAGTTTGGTCACTGTGGCCATTGCTGCTATGAACATTGGGGTACAGATGGCCCTTCTTTTCACTACATCTGTATCTTTGGGGTAAATACCCAATAGTGCAATTGCAGGGTCATAAGGAAGCTCTATTTTTAATTTCTTAAAGAATCTCCACACTGTTTTCCAAACTGTCTGCACCAAATTGCATTCCTACCAACAGTGTAAGAGGGTTTCCTTTTCTCCACATCCTCTCCAACACTTGTTGTTTACTGTCTTGTTAATTTTGGTCATTCTAACTAGTGTAAGGTGGTATCTCAACACGGTTTTGATTTGAATCTCCCTGATGGCTAATGATGATGAACATTTTTTCATGTGTTTATTAGCCATTTGTATGTCCTCTTTGGAGAAGTGTCTGTTCATGTCTTCTGATCATTTTTTGACATGATTAACTGTTCTGTGTGTGTTGAATTTGAGGAGTTCTTTATAGATCTTGGATATCAGCCCTTTGTCTGCACTGCCATTTGTGAATATCTTCTTCCACTCCATGGGTTGCCTCTTTGTTTGTATGTAGATATTGTGGTTCTTCCTTCTGTGGCTCTTCTCTCTGAGATTCCCTCTTAATTTTCAGCTATCTTGGCAGCCCTGAACTCCATCTTATGACACTGCAAGTCTATAAAACTGAAACTTTTTTCTTGAGTTTTAGCTGCCCTGGAAATGTGCTCAGGGAGAAAGCCATATAAATGTGAATCTCTTTTTGTTCAGTTGCCTTCTTTCAAAGGTCACATCCTTTACAGTTTCTGTCAGCATTTGTGAGAGAGTTAGTCTGATATAAGATACTCGGCTAATACTGGAATTGGAGTTTAACTTTATTTTTTATGTCAGTAATCACATTGTTTCCCAGCAGACTGATGGAAGCAAACAGAAGCCATAGTTTTAGGATTATTTTATCACAATCTTAAGTGGAAGTGAAATTTACTTAGGAGAAAATTACATGGAGTTTCAATGATGATAAAATTAGTTTCATGAGACTTATGTAATCATCTAAAAGCTTTTTTCACTTAAAGAAATGCCTGCAATTTACTTGTAATCTTTTTACCTGAAGTACACCTGAAGTGACTGGTCTAACTCTACATTTTAGGTGAAACACTTTTAACTCACAAGTGCCCATTAGTGACACAACTTTAAATCTTTTTTCTTTTCCAGATCTACTTCTGTTGAGTTTTCTTGTGGAATAGATGCTGAACTCTTAAACAGAATGATGCAGGCAATTCACTTTCAATCCAATCCAATAATATTTGCTGAACATGGACTGTGTAACAATAGTCTGTAAGGTGGTAGATCAGAAGTGGAAAAAAAATAATATCATGAAAATCCTGGAATTAAATTAGGAATAACATTTTGTAGCAATGTTTAACCCAGTATGATTTTTGTAGTCAAAATTATATATATAGTCATTGATAAATGAAAATGATCAGAAAGGGTTAGAGTTATTTAGTGACAGATTGGAGTGAGTCTTGTTCTAGACCTTCAGAAAATATAACTAAAAAAAGACAAAATATATACTCATTGCAAAGCTACATTTCATCCAGTTTTGCTGCATCTTTTCTCTAAACACACATATATACATGCAAACACACATGTCTCCATTATTTTTTCTGAATAAGACATAAACAAAAGCTAGGGAACTATTAAAGAAGATATAGAAGACAGAAGTTAGATTTAGCTTGTATCTAGAGGTACATAATATTACCCTGCCTTCAAGGAGAATGCATTTTAGTAGAAACAGCAAAAATGTTTAAAGTCCATATTAAAATGCAAATGTAAATAATAATTATAATTATGCCCATACAAGAAAAAATGCTTAGGATTAGGTTAGATCTTTAAATAAGCAAAAGTAATCAGGAGAAATCAGGTTGAAAAGAAGCAACAGAGCAGCAACTTAAAAGAGAGAAAGGCTATTATTTATTGTTGTCTCAATAAGAAACTAATTATAAACCTCTTAGAGACTACAATTTAAGAAAAATATCCTTCTGTGCTAAGCAGAGCAAAATAAACATTGAAAAGGTTGAATTAGGGAGGAAGGATGAAAAAGAACAAGTGCATGAGGGAAAGAGAGAAAGAATGAGAGATGGCAGCTGGTAGGGATTAAATAATTTCATAAGGTTGTGGAATAATGCAGAGTGGAAGCTATAAAAATAAGTAATATTGTTTGATACCTGAGAAAATAGTCTAGAGTGAGACCACTTGGCAGGAAGTGTGAAACCTGATATTCCTCTCATTGGACTCTGGTAACTTTCACGAGATTCAGTTTCCACAGAGTTGATGATAATCCTTAACTCAGTTGTCAGGTAGGTCATACAAGAGAATGTATATAGCACATAATAATCGTCTTTTCACAGTTAACCATCCATGCTTTTTAGTCTTTCCTATCAGTATTAGTAAGGAATAAGCTTCAGTCCATTAGTCTGGGCTAACTACTAGAAGGCTTCCAATGAAACAGGTTTTTTGTTTTCGTTTTTGTTTTTGTTGTTGTTGTTTTTTAATTCAGGGATATCTCTCTTTGAAGGGAAAGTAGGCAAAAAATATTGTAATGCAAGAGAAGGAAATTTAGGATCAAAACACAGAATATAACAAGAATATAACTAAGTGACTAAAATATGGTTGTAAAGAATAAGTACCTATGCAAGGACTTTCACTGAAGCAGAAAGACATATTTGGTTTCAAAACAGTGGAAGAAGCAGTCAAACCTACAAGGTAAGAAATTTGGAAGCCAAAAGAGAATAGACAATGAAGAGTGTCTTGGGATTGCTGTGCTGTGTGATAGATTTACTAGAGTGACTGCTTTCATAAGGATGATGAACAATGAATATGGCTGTGAGGGAATTACAGGAAGTTCCTTCCTAGGAAAGAGAAACCACAAGCAAGCAAGTGAGCATTAAAATTCATTCTATGGGTGAGTCAGGCAAAACAATCTTATACTTAGGCTTAAAATATATCGACTCCTATTGCTTCCTTGGAGAAGCTAGTGAGTTTCTTGCATCCTGTTTTCCTATCAACAAGATCAGAAAACATTCATCATGATGTTTTAGAGCTGTAGATTTTCAAGATGGAAACACACAGAAACCACAAATAGAAATATGTTTACTTCAAGTGACAGCTGATCAGGAATACATAAATTAGTTCCTATTGCATAAGAAGAGGTTCAATAAAGTAGATGACTATTTCATTTGTTTAAAAAAACAGTTGACTTTGGGAGGCCTTCTATGCCTACTCTTCTTCGTTGTTTAATTAAATGAAGCTAAGAAACCTATGTACAACTAAACAAAACAAACATCTCTTTGAAACATATTTTCACTTTAGATTACTACTGTAAATATGTGTATTTCTGAATAATAATACATCTGTTCACTGTTTACTAATAATCTTTTATAATTTTCTGCATAGCCATGAGCAATATATTTCTTATCAAATTATACACTTAAACAGTGAACCAAAATGCTGAATATCAAACCAAGCATATTAAATACTGAGACAGATATGTTTTTAAACTAAATACACTAGCAATAAACCAGATCAATATTCAATTAATTATGTTGTATGTACAACAGCTTCATAAATGTCCATGCGATACATTAAATCTGAGACTAATATCCAAAAATGAGACAAATCACTTTTTTTCACCAGCAATAATACCTAACTGACATGTCAAATTGGATACTTATTAAACAAAACATTGAGTACCACTTAAGACTATAAAAACAAAACAAGTTCAATTTTTACTTCCATCTAGAAAAACGTCTTAGAATATTAACTTGGGCCTTCTTCAATCTCCTTTATATTTTAGGAGATCCAAACTGGGGTAAGAGGAGTGTTAGTAGTGTCCTAAATTTCCTTAGTATACTAAGGAGAATTTACTATGCAGTAAACATACTCTTTTAAAATATTTCTAGAAATTACATTTATTGGGGCCTATTCACCTCGAATGGCTCAATACTGACCTAGATAATGAACACAAAAGTAACGAGTGGGCAGGGTGTAGGTTTTGGAGATAGATTTCATCTCAAACTTAGTGCTGCCAAACAGATGTTGAAAGAACACCCATCATTTCTTTAACTACCTGGGACTTCAGTCTTTTTATTTGTAAAATAAGTGTCATGATACCCTCCTTGTATATTTTGAACCTTGGTGATAAGGCAAGGAAAACAAACAGCTAGCGCAGTGTCTGCCACACTACAGGTGATCAATAAAGTAGTAGGTAGAAGTCTTTGATATTAACGTCCCTCTGAATAGCAAATGATGATCTGCACAATTTATCGCATTGTATATGGTCTTAAAATGGGAATATAGGTGATACAATAACAAAGGAATCTTAGAATATTAGGAGAATATTTTATGGTTATATTATTTACCAGAAAGAATTGAGAAAGTTAGCTGTGCAAACTTGAGGGCAGTAAAAGGTGTACAAGTAAAAAGAACTCCAGATTAAGTCACTGAACTTGAGATTAAGTTCTCAAGAGAATGACCAGGTAGAGGAATAATAATAATACAGACATTTTTGCTTAGTTCTTACTGTATCCTAGTCACTGGAATTCTTGTTTTACACATATTGGAACTGAGTGAAGCTTAGAGCCAGTCAATATTTCCCCCAAACTTATGCTGCAAGTAAATGTCATGCTGGGCTTTGCTCCTAAATCACAGACAGCTGAACTTGTTCCAGTTGTGAAAACGTTATGTGATGAGTGAAAAGAAGGCAAAAATAATTATATGCATCCATGAAAAGTTAAACATTTGATTATATCTCAAGATACCCACAACAGGGCTGTTCTAAGAGATACCATAAGCAACCGCTATAGGGTTGTGTGGACACGGATGGATGGCTAGGTATGTATCAGAATGAGAGCCTTAGCTGATGGCAACAGAAAAAAAAATGGACACTTGCTTTGAAGTTTGATGTATCTTCTGGTTGCTTCTTCCTTGAATAGTTACAGTAAAGCAGAATGATATGAAGAGTAGTCAGTCACCTGTCATTTAGAAGGCACACAGGTGATCAGCTAGATTGGCTGTCAGCACTGGCTGACAGGTTAACCATAGCTCTGCTCCCTTGTCTTTTGTACTTCTATATGATACCATGAGAATTAAAGGCAATGCAAACATTTAAAACATAATGAACACATATAAAGAACTTGTCATTACAAAGGCAAATGAGATTCCAATCTGACTGCGTGCATTTTATTTAGTTTGGTAAATGCTTTTTAGTCTACTCTTTAAAAGCAACATCTCTCCCTAACCCACTTCTTCCTCCCCCCACCCCATCTTCTTTTCTCCTCCATGAGGCTGTAGTTTCTATTTGGAGAAATCACCTCTTAACCATTTGCTGCATAACATACCAGTATAATTCTATTGCAGAGTACTTGGTGATTTTTTTTATTTGTTTGTAGTATTCATGAGTTTCATGTAGTTTCATAGAGATATTATCATTTCCAATTTAAACAACTACTGAATTGTTTCACAGACTAAACATAAAATAATAGCAAAGGTTAAATTAGGATTATAGTTTCTGGATTTTAGGATCTTCTCTGGCTTTATTTAATCTTTTACAAAGAATGATTATCTAATAACCACTTTTACTGATATGCAAAATGTTCCTTAATACCATTCCAATTAAGGAGTCTATGTTCACCTCACTGCAGTTTCTCTCTCTCTCTCTCTTTTGGAAACTTTGGGTGATTAAATGCATTCACCTGTAATTTCCTCATTACTTTAGACATGAAATTTTAGCAGGGCATAAAAAATAGAAAAAAAGGATTATAATGAATATGATAAATTCCCTTCACCGGGGAATAAAATATCTAAATAGACAGCCGATCCTAGGACACAGTATAAAAAGACAGAAGAGCTGGAAAGTATGAGAGAAAATGTAAGAAACATTGATGATAGTAAAAAATTCTAAAATCCCAGTAACAATAACATAAGGTTATGAATAGATTTCAAGGTGTCCTTGGAAAGGAAAAGAAATACACTTTTTTCCCAATAAACTCTAACTGAAATGTAATATTTTCTTCAATTAGGAAAATAGAGGAAAAAAATCACAGCAGTATTGGCAGAACAAATGACATTACTACCTGGAAATTACAGGTATTTTTCACATGACAGTACATATTGCTGCAGGTATCTCAAAATATAATTTCTGTTCATCACTACTTCAGAATTTAGATACCTATTAAATCTGTTGTTAGATAATTTTATGGGTACGCTCATAAAGAATAAAATTACATATCATACTTTATAGTATTTTGATAACTGAATTTTAATAGAATCTGCTTCCTTTGTAATTCTATGTATGTAATTTTGCACAATTTTAAGTGTAGTTCCATCAGCTTTACCAAATCATCAGAACAGACTATAGCATAGAGATTGTTCTATAGGAGTTCCAGAGGGAGAGATCAGAGTTAATAAAAAGAAATAATAGAAGGAAATGTCTCAGAAAAGAGGAGACACTAATCTTTAGATCAAATGGATTCATAGTCAAAACATAGTGTGAAAGGTGATTAGCTTTCTTGGGCAGAGACTAAGACTGCGTAGAAGAATTTATTCTAATTATTTTTTCTTTATTTGAAAAATCAAAAACCTGAATGTATTCTTGTATAATTATAAAAAATGTACATAAATATGAAGTTAAAAAAGAGAAGAAAGAAAGAAAAGGAAATACCAAATACCTTGGTATTGCTTAGCAGCTGGTGTTCTAGATCTTCAAAGAGCCTCATGTGCTAGTTTCATGAATATTAATTCAGCAACAGATTCGATAGAACAGAAGGCTTCACAGCCAGGTCTTTCTAGGATTGAACACTGGCTCAACACTAGCTGGGCTTACTAGTCTTGGGCAAGTCATCTGGGCTTTCTGAACATCAGTTCTTCCATTTATAAAATTAGAGTAATATCCATCTTATGAAATTAATGTCAGATGAGAGCTAATGCAAAGATATGAATGTTATGTGTCTAGAATAGTATTTGAGATATAATAAACAAAAAAATGGCAATCAATCATCATTATTATTGATCTTAAGTTGAAAGTTAGGGCAGACCACTGAAAGATTTCAGTTTTATGAAACCATATGACAATGGAAACCGGAGTTTAGGCATAGAGCTATTACAATGTAGATGAACAGAGGAAATGAAGATAAGCAGAATGGAATGGGAAATGTTTAGAAGACAGATTTCTCCAGACTTGGTGACCAGTTAAGTCCTGACTATGAAGAAAATACCTGGGATGATCCCCATATGTCTGAACTGTTTGAATGGGAGGTTAGAGGTACCATCTACAAGAGGGTCAGGTTTGGGGTAAAGGACGATATGTTTAGGTTTGGATATGTGGCAATTAAGATGACCAAGGACATCGAGGTGGTCCAAATGGTTCAGTATAATGGGTGGTTTGGTATAAGTAAGATCCTCAGGAGTAAGATCTCTGCTGGAGAGCAGGCTTTGGCTATCAGCCATTCAACAGATGTTAGTAATACTCATGGGTTGTTCTGAAATCACCAAGGGACAGGGTGAAAAATGAGTGGAGGATTCAGGATTGAGTCCTAGATGAATGATTAAGCAAGAGAACCTTTTATTTATTCAGTAATAAAGATGGATATTCTACACATATTCCCTGACTCATTGTTTTATTGTATTCTCTTACAAAATGAGGACAAACTTATAATTGGAAAATAATAGGTCACTTAAAAAAAAAGGAAGAATTCCTTATATAAATGAGTAAAATTTTGAATCAGTGGGAGAAATATAAAATAGTAAGAAAAGAAGAAACATTTAAAAAAGTTCTTTTTAAATGAAATGCTAACCAAAGGTAGAGCTGTCCAGTTGCTGATCCTATCAATACCCCAAATACCTTCCCATTTAATCACAAGTATTTGAGAGGTTTATTTTTTTCCAGTTTTGTCTAGCAACAAACATGGTAACAATATTATTTTCTATTTTCATTAGTTTGTTTACTTACAAAATTACCTCACAAGATAAAGAGCCTTTAAAGGTCAAGCACCTTCTATTTTTTCTTTTCTTTTTTTTTTTTTTTAAGATTTTGTATTTACATATTTGAGAGAGTGAGATAGAGCAAGCATGATGTTGAGGGGGAAGGGGCTGAGGGTCTGGGAGAGGAACAAGCAGACTCCCTGCTAAGGCAGAAGGTGGGGGGGGGGGAATGGTAGGGGTCTCTATCCCAGGGCCCTGAGATCCTGACCTGAGCTGAAGTTGGATGCTTCACTGACAGAGACACCCAGGTGCACCAAGCACCTTCTATTAAAAGCACGTTTTTTCCCCAAAGTGAGGTCATATAGTAAGTCAAGGAATTTTTGGATAATTTACTTTACTCACAAACAGTTGTGTTTTCCTGAAACTGTTCTTGTTTCATTTGTGATTTAAGACCAGAATCCTAAAATCCTCTCTAATTTAATAGACAATGTTTTTTCTCAATGTCTCAAGAAATGTTTCAGCATTTCCCATCTGCTTCCTGTGGTTCACAAATCCAATAACATGGCTTATGAACATGTTGTTTGTTGGCTGGTTTGTTTTCTCCTTTTTATCACTACTCTTCAGACTCTTGAAGCTGTAGTAGTTGCTATAGATTGCTTGCACAAAGCTTGAAGGCTATGTATTAATGGTCAGTTGCTGGTGCATAAGCCTGGAGGTGAATTCAAAAGTGTGAAGTGAAGAAGAATGATTGTGTTTGGGAATCAAATGGAGACAGAATGGACCTTGTGATGAGGATTCTGCAGGACTGGAAAAGAAGAAATATTCTGTTATTAAGGTCTGATTCTGACCTCTTCCACCTCCTACATGTGTAATGTTGGCTAAATTATTGAACTTTTTTGAACAACATTTTTTTTCATTGTAAGAGAAGAATAATAAAACCACCTGGTTGTCGTGGAGTTGAATGTAAAGTATCAAGAACTACACCAGGAATGTAGTAAAAAACATCCAATGAAAATCATTATTATCTTCCTTCTTATTATTATTACTTAGCATTGACAGAATTTCTAAGAACAAGGCCAATATTAATAACTGATAGGAGAAGGGCCCATAGTATTGAGGAAGAAGAAGGTTAATTATTTGTTATTTACCTTTTAAAGCAAGGACAAGTGGGGGAAAAAAAACCACATACCAGTTAATTCTACAGAATAAATCTTTAATATGTATTTATATCTGCAGTGGGTTGAATAGTGTTCTCCTAAAATTCATGTCTATCCGGAACCCCAGAATGTGATCTTACTCGGAAATGTGGTCTTTGCAGGTGTAATTAAGGTAAGGATGCATTCTAAATCCAATTACAGAGTCCTATAAGAGACAAAAAAGGACACAAGGCAACATAAAGAAAGTAATGAGAAGCTGGGGTTAGAGATTGGAGTGGTGCCACAAGCAAAGGGCCGGGAGCCAGCACAGACTGGAGGAGGCAAGGAAAGATTCTTCCTGGGAGACTCCAGCAACTTGATTTCAAATTTCTGGCTGCCAGAACAATGACAGAATAAATTCCCATTGTTCTGAGGTAGCATGTTTGTGGTAATCTGTTATGGCAGTTCTAAGTAACTAATACAATATCATATAAATGCTTTTCTAATTTGGCGGGGAGTTGTTTCTGTTACCCTTTGAAGAATCTAGGAGTTCTCTATTCTTACAAGCTAAGTATTATCTCATGATTTCATTTCTTTTAATTTTTTTCTCCTTATTTTTTTCCTACAAAAAATAAACATATAGGGGCATGTGGGTGGCTCAGTCAATTAAGCATCTGCCTTTGGCTCAGGTCATTATCCAGGATCCTGAGATGGAGCCCTGCATCAGGCTCCCTGCTCAGCAGGGAGTCTATTTCTCTCTCCTCTCTGCCTCCCCCCTTCTCATGCTCTCTCTCTCTCGTTTGCTCTCTCACTCAAATAAATAAATAAAATATTTAAACAAACAAAAACTGTTGGAGGCCACGGCACAGTTGGAGTCGAGGACCAAACCAGGCCCTGACTTGTGTCTCCTTCAAAGTCTGGACACCTTGACAAGGTTAAGGACAAGAAAGTTGAGTGCACTGAGAAAGGGTCTGTGCTATGTGTCATGATTTCCCACACACTCTCCCTGCAGTAGGGAACAATGTGGCCAGAGTCCTGAGTTCTTAATTAGTCCTTGTTGTTCCTGTACCTCCCATAACCCACTCCCTGGTTGATTGTTTTGCTAATGGCTTTAGCCCGAAACTGCCTGGCATCATGAGGTTTGCTTGTAGTAAATGTAAACTTGTTATAGGAACTTGCGGTCATCTGACTAGGTACTAATGTATTACTCCTCCTATTCTCTGGTCTGCCTTATAAATGCTTGTAAGATGTGGAATAAATTTGGCACTGTTGGACATCATCTTCAGTGTCTCTCCTGCCTCCATCTCTTTGTCTCTTAACTTTTTTTCATCATCCTCTTAGCTCTCATGGTTACCCTGATCGATTTGTCATGCTGGCCATGATAAACAACACAAACCCCAAAAATAAGTATATAGAAAGTGAGGCCTCCATTATAAGAATAGAGTATGATACTCTATTTTTAGTAAGAGTAGTAAATCTATCTTTTAAGTGGTGAAAACTATAAATATTTATTTGGGACAAGCTTCTGGAAAAACAACTACTTATTGATTCTATTTCTGATAAACCCAAAGAAACTAAAAACTAAAGCAAAATACAATGAAGAACAATTTAAACAGTAATTTTTAGTTAAGCAGGCAGTGTGATAATGTCCCCTTCCGCAGAAAAAGAAACATGACAACATGCTAATCCCTGGAACCGGCAAACATGCTGCTTCACATGACAGATTCCGTAGATGAGAGTGTTAGGATTCTGAGATGAGGAGATGATCTGGGATTATCCAGTTGAAACTAATGTAATCACAAGAGTCTCTCTCTCTCTCTCTCTCTTTTTTTAAAGAGCGAGTTAGGAGAGTTAGAGACTGACAGAGACTGGAAGACATTATGCTAATGGAAGAAGAGGTTATTAGCCAAGAAATGTAGGTGGCTTCTAGAATCCAGAAAAGACAAGGGAATGGACACTTCCCAAGAACCTCCAGGAAGAATACACCCGCCTGACATTTTAATTTTAGTCTGTAAGACCTATGTCAAACTCCCACTCTACAGAATTATGAGATAACACATTTTGTGTGTTGTTTAAAGCCACTGCTTGTGATGACTTGGTAAAAGCAGCCGAGGGGAAACCAATACCAGTAGCTCAAAAACATGCAGAGGAGTTATGTAGGGTTTTATGGAAAATTTCAACCACCAAATCTCAGAGTTTTCAAGAGTTGATATTTCTATATTCATCCACTATGAGCAACAGAAAATATGGTGCCAACTGCAAACAGGAATTTCTGCGGAAATCAGATGCCCTGCTCAGTCTAATTCATAAGCTGAGTTGTCATTTCCCACAAAGTTAGTCATCATTGCAGAACTGATAAAGATATTTCAGGGGTAAAAGTCTTAGACTTAAAGTAGATGTAGAATTTAGTTCTGACCATCACTAGAAGGTTGTAGGCTCAGGACAGTTCATTTCGCTTTTTTTTGATGTCTGTTTCCTCATCTATAAACAAGTAGGTTGGACATTTGGTCTTTTCCAACATAAATTATACAACAAAAACAGAGTTAATAGGATTGCTTCTATTACTCTGTAATGCTGACCTTTCATTACATGGCCAATTTAAAATCTTTTATATTTCCAGATTTATTATAACATATTTATGGATATATTGAATTGACCCCTGACTAGAACCCAGAGGCTCTGGCTATACATTGAATTCTGGTTTATTAGACACGTAACTCACTTTCCACTTTCCTCACTTCTGGCTTTCTCATAGTTAACCACTCAGTGCTATGCAGAGGGTTTTTAAACTGTGCCAAGGAAAGTAGTGATGTTCCATTTAAAATATGGCGTTACTACAAGTGAAAGTAAAAGCTGCCTAAAACATTTGTGCCTTGTGTAACGGAATAGTAAACTGGCTCACATTATCTTGAAAGCTTTACTCCATACTATAGTTAATTAAAGATATGTGACTGCAGTACAAGCTGGAAAAAAAAAAATAGGGGCTCTTTCTCAAAATGCTCAGAAGGAAACAATAACTGTGCAGTCAGTGGATACTCTTAACTCATCATATTGCCACACCTATTAGCATGGTGCAAAACTGGGAAGGAGAATAGAGGAGTCAGTTTGATGGTTGAATGAAAGCTTCCCGCCACCTTCTGCATATTCCAACATCTTGGTGATAAGACTGTATTATGTTTCATTTAACATTCTAGCGACTGTGCTGAGTAAACGTTGGCAGCACTTTCCTGAAAAGTCTCACCATCACACACACCAGAGAAGGAGTGTTTTGATCAATATTCACTGAAGTCACCGGCACTCATTCTCTTTCATATTCACTGTGCATCTCAGTTCTGTTATGTGTCTTCCATGAAAATAAAGTAAAAAAAGAAGAAACACAGCTGAAATCTCAGAGATGTAAGCTTAGCCCATTCTCCAAAATAATTTTTGGAAAGCCTTGATAACAAGAACAAAGATCAGAGCACTGGAGAGGGTCCAAATGACGCATGCACATTTTTTCAGCTCCTCTGTCTTATCTGCCTCAAGATCTGTTGGTCCTTGGTCTGATAAAGAGGAAACACAGCTAAGGGAAATAAAGGTGGGATGGCGCTGGGATCCTTGAGAGGAATGTTTAGTGAATCTTACAAGATGCTGGCTCTCTTTTGGGCCAGACTGAGTCTAAGGGAGTCTGGTGTGCAAAGGTTGTTTATCACAAGCAGAAGCAGGTTCACAGTGAAGCTAGCGGAGCTCAAGTGTCAGGATCCCTTACTTGTTCAGCAAAATTAATACATTTTATCAATCAGTCTGGACCCCTGTGGCTTTCTATAATGACTTTCCTTGGTCAGGGCATAATGGAGCACCCTGGGTGCCTCTTGCTTTAGACTAAGAGGAAGTTGACTTTGGTATAATTTAAATAAACAAACACAGCAATAAAAATTTAGGTGATACACACTCATTTTCATAGAGGGTTATGTTATAGCTATCAGGCCTGAAATACTCCAACTATGTGCCTGACATGGTAAGCTTTCTGACAAAAAGGTGCAGGGATAGATGGTGTACTATGACATGATGGTGTCCCCTGGCGCTTGACCCTGTACAGTGTGAGTGGTTGAGGAGGAAACCAGGGTGAAACTCTCAGAGCCAAAAACCAGTCTGTGAAGTGTTCTTCCTAATCTGACAGTTCGTATATGAAATAAACTTGACAAAGGATTTCCCCAAGTTTGCAACTGTTCAAAGAATTTTTATGTCATAATCAATAGGGAGTCATGAAGCTGAAAAAAGCTATTTCAGAAAGTCACTAATTAAAAAAAATGATTTCGATCAACATGCTAGTAGAAAGACTGAGTTATCTTCTAAACTCTCTACAGAAAATGATCTTATAAAGTCCTTTGTAAAAAGGAAATCAATGAATATATATGCAGGACATTATAGGGAAAAACTATTATAGAAGTGTCTCTGACAGTTAATTAAAGCAACGCAAGGTTATTTTTCTGGGTTTTAATGATACCTATGGTGTTTATCAGCTCTCTTAAATTTGTAATGGGATGTAACTTATTTTATTCTAGTAAATATTCATTTTGTATCTAATTCTGAAACTGTAATTTTGTATTCTCTTTTAAAGTACCATTTTCTTCTCCAATTGTATGAGCTTCAATGTCCCATAAAATCTGGAAATGCTCCTTGGACAAGGCAATCGAAATTCATGCAGCAGGCTAAAAAACGATCATGATTGTCTCTCAAAATACTCACTTTGCTTCCCCAGGAAAGCATTTTAAAAAATATACCCATCTGACGAATTGGGAATGCTCTCTAGCATGTGTAGGAGCAGTCCTGCGAAAGTAAGACAGACCTTCTCCTGAATGTTGACAGCAGCGTGGGCTAGCCCTGCTGGTGTTGCCATGGCAGTTACGATGAAACCACAGAGGAGCAGATCAAACATCCTTCTGTGTAGCACCAGACTTTCTCTTTGCAGGGAAAGGAGCTCTCAAACAGCAGCCAGCCCTGAATCAAACCTGCTCCACAGACATCCAGAGAGCGATCACTGGAAAAACGCCATCTCCGTGCAAATCTCTATCTGCCTCTGTAATTTTCTTGGCATAAACACTCCCTTCTAAATAATTGTGCCCATTTTATTGTTATTACCAATCACATTTTCTTGTTAAAGTCAAAACAGAAAACAATATGACCTGAGTTAAGTAGATATTAAATGCAAATTCGCTTCCTAATGATATTAGGACATCTCCAGAAAGCTGACAAGACTGCTTGCACAGTTTATAAAGCACATAGGAGCTTTTATGGTCTGTGCCACTGGATTTCGTAAAGCATTGGATTTTGTAAAGGGACTACAAAAGACTTGAGGTGAATATTTGGTTCAGGCTCACTCCAAGTCCTATGAGGGCAGGGACTGTTTTTTTCCCTATCATTTCATACCCAGTAATTCCCACGGGGGTGGGGGGTGGTGGGGATGGCAAGTGGGAAGGAGCCACATGAAGATTGTTGGATGGATAAAGATGCACCAAATTAGGCTTTTTTTAACTGGGTTTTTTTTCCTCCACAAAATTAGAAAACATTTCCTGGTAACATTTCAAATATACCTTGATAAATGTGTGAAAAGTATATTTTTAGTTCTTGTCTTTAATGTTATATGTCTTGATTTAATCAGGGGAAAATTATCATCTTGCTTTCTCTTTGCTTAACTCAACACTTTTCTATTTTTCCTATTTTTGTGCTAAAAGGATCCCTTAACCAAAAGGTAAATTTAGGGACTACCTTTGAATTTTAAAGTGTTTTGTCTTCTCCAAATGTTTTCATGACAAATCTCTGCTGCCCACCTCACTCTGCAAAGCACAGGCACTCATCCAGAGATCTGTAACTGTTTTTGCCACTTACTCATTTGTATTTCTGTCTGTCGTACCAGGCTTTAAGATATTTAAGAGTGTGTATAACCAGCAAACAGTATCCATTAGATAAATGTTTAAAATTAGCACAGAAATAGCACAGGTTCATTGTATATACTAAATCAAATAATGGTTAAGTAATGTATTTTAGAGGGAAATACAAACAATCTTCTGATTTATATGCTTTTTCTTGTATATTAATAACATAAGCCTAGACAATGTGAATATACTTTTAAACTATTTTTGCTAGATCATTAAAAAAAACAGAAATAATCTTTCTATTTCACCATTTTTCTTTCTTTTTCATACTGTAGTCATCAGGAACATTATGCCTCTCTTCTTTCCTTGCCACTTTTCCACCTGTTCTTCTGTCTTCTAACCCATGCATGGATCACATGAATGTCTATTGAACACTGAAACACATACCTGTTCTTTTTCTTTTTCTTTATGTATTTTTTATTTTTTGAGAAAGAGAGAGAGAGGGAGGGCGTGCACGCAAGTGGTGGAGAGGCAAAGGGGGAAGAGAGAGAATCTTGAGCAGTTCCACACCTAGCGCAGAGCCCGAGTGGGGCTGGGTCCCACAACCTTGAGATTGTGACCTGTGCCAAAACCAAGAGTTGGACACTTACATAACTGAGCCACCCCTGCACTCTTTACGTGTCCTTTTGTTTCCAGAAAACACATGTCTTAAAGAAAATGCTTCGATCAAGATTAAAAAATGAAAGGAGATAAACATATATCAAATGACTAACAATATAGGTCCATTAAAAAGTCAAGGAAGGCAAATGTGTTTGCAAACTCCTCACATGGGAGTTATACCTCACAGGGGAAACATTCCCTATATGTGAAAAATGTGGGGAGAATTTAGTATCTTAATACATAAGAGCAAAGCAATACTTTTTAAAGGATTTTAGGTACGTAGGATGTAATTTGTAAAAAGACCAAATGTTAATTAAGGTATTATTTACAAAATAAATTTATCTAATATTTCAACTTCTTAATTGTTCTGACCCTCACCATAGTGACAACTTGTGGTCTAATCTCTCCTATCCTCTTCCAAAGAGAAGCTATTTTCTTTTGTCAGCAGACCTCTGTTTGCGGTTGTGAGGAGGAAAGAAGTGGTGTGAACTAGAGGGTACAAGTGTTGTTACCCAAAGGCAATAAAATTCATTGGGTGAAGAAGAGGGAATGTGAGTAGAAAATTGATAGCTTGATGCTGCCGGCTGCATACCCTTGCTCAAAAGTAATCCTGTTAAATTCTAGACAGGGTGGCACAGTGGCAGGAATAACTTGAATATAATTCAGAGCATCCTCAGGTCTTGATACACACATGAAAATTTTTACATGTAAACAATGTTAAAATATTCTTGCTCACTTTGTATCATGGGGCATTATAGGTAAGTGAAATCTATTAAAAATTTAGTAAATGTCATTAGATTCTCAAGTATAATATCTTAGCATAACTACTTTAATACATATTGAACTCAAATTACCAAGGAAGACTACTCAAACTCAAAAAGCTTAGGGATATAAACAAAATAGTTTCCTCCTTTTTTAAGTGGGAAAAAATGTTGAACAGATATATTAAGCAAGGCCTTAACTATATTATCAGAATGTGATGTTCAAAATAGAATTGATTTTATTTTATCTCTAAATGTTTCTCATTTTTTTTAAGGCTGTAAACTATTTTTGTATTAGGTACTCCAGAAGTCCATCCTTTCATGAGGTGTTGGAATGGGGCTCAGGGATGAGAAACTGGACCCAAATACAGCAAGTACATCAGGTTCTCCTTGTATCAAAAAAAATATTATACCACTAATGTTCAAAGCTTATTCTGGGCCAGGAATTGTTCTTTCCCCCTTATATTAAACTCATTTAATCATCATAACAATCACGTAAGGGAAGAGATTATTATTACCTCCATTTTGTGGGCTCAGAGAAGCTAGGTACCTTGACTAAGATTGCATAGCTGATGAGTGGCAGACTTGGAAAGAATTTGCAAAGAGTATGCAAAGTTGCCAAAGCCAACATACTCTAAAATACCATAAAGAAATCACATAAAGGCAAAATGCATCCACCTTAGAAAAATACAGAAGTCCAGCAGCAGAAATGTAAAGGATGGTTTCTGCTTTCTTAAGTAGAAGGAGATTTGTAGGACTAGAAAATAACACTAGAGCAGAGTCACACTTACCCAAGAACTTAAAATCTTCTCAGAAAGAGATGAGGAGACACACCATACGTTTAAAAAAAAAAAAAAAAAAGCGGAGGGTGGGGAGAATGTGAAGCCTGCATATGAAAAACGATAGGAGTGAAGTGAGATTACTGCTTATGTTGGTGTGTACACTGTCACACCTAATATAGAATAGCTCCCAGGGTTCATGTCCATGTGTGTTCACCTCACACACTGACTGGGGGACTAGCCCTGTAGCTTGCTCTGATTAATACAACATTAATAAGCATGACACAAGCAGAGGCATGATGAGGTTGTCTTCCTGAAACATGCTCCTTGGATCCCCTAACCACCATACAGAAAGAACACTAGTAATAGACACACTCAGCTGAGGTGGGCTGTTCCAGGCACGTCAGCTAACACACCAGACTGGTGAGGGAATGAGCCAGCCTCAGACACCTCTTTGAGCTGAAAGGATTGCCCGGCTGATCACATCCCAGACTTCAGAACTGAGAGAAATATAGAATCATTATTGTTTTAACCCACTGATTTCTGGTGGTTGATTTGTTACATAACTGTAGATAGGACAACTAGCATGGCACTTAAAAGTCTGTAACATCTTGCATGTTTTATCTTACTTAATTCTCAATACAGCCCCACAATCATTTTAATAAGAAGGAAATTAAAGCTCAGAAACTTGAAGTGACTTGCTCGAAGTCATAGAGTGAATAACGAACAAAATTGCTATTTAGCACAGGCTGACATGCAGTGGCAATGCAGTTCCCACTATAGGAAGAACGTGTGATGTTAGATGGTGTAGCCCCAGAAAGTAAAATCTGACTTAAGCCTTGGAAGAAAGGTAGGCATTAAATCGGCGCTATGAATTTAAGACACAATACAAAAGTCCTCCTTTTGTACATATGGTGAAGAGGGCAGTATAAATTTAAAGACGAAATATTACCATTTCCTACTCTGACCCTCTTCCAATTGTTACTGTATCATTGATGGGGTACCTGCTATGTTCATAGGGGCTGCCTATGATATCTCCAATTCTTGCAATTAGTTCTGAAAAAATTCTCCTACTTTATAGGTAAATAAGGCTCAATGTGTAAGTTTAGCTTGTAGAGTTGTAATTCAAATCTTATGCGTTTGGCTTCAAACCCTGAACTGTTTCCACAATGCCTTCTCTACTCATGGAACTCTAACCTGCTATCCAGTGCTACATGAATGTTATAAAGCTCCCGAAAGAGTGTGTTTTGTTCAGAAGGAGATATATAGTTTCCTATGTAGCATAATATTACAAAGTTAGCACCCTTGTTCTTAGAAATCACATAAAGGGAAACTGCAACTCCTTTAGAAAAATAAAGGAGTCCAACAGCAGAAAGGTAAAAGATGGTTTCTGCTTTCTTAAGCAAGATCTGGCAGAAGGATTCCCATAGATGTCCTGCTCATTTTTCAAATTAGGCTTTATCCTTAAATAGATTCATGGCTACCTTGCAGCAAATTTTTGCAGCTGACCCAATTACTGGTAGCTTTGTTCTGAAGATAGAAGGAAGATAGTGTTGGGGTGCATCGGACCAACTTCAGTCTGCCCAGTATAATGCAATCGCACACTTTCCCACATCCAACACTGTGCTCAGCACATAATGGGCACTCAATCAACACTGGTTTTCCTTCTCTTGTTTCACATAGAAGGGAAATAAGAAAAGATACTTCAAAATTCCAATCTTACCATAAAATAATTGAGCAACAGGAGCCTATTGATAAAGGGTATGGTTATATGAGCACAACCATAGAGGTTGAAAAGAGAAATCGGAACACAGAGTCAATCGAGCACATTCCCGCCTTGCAACAGCAGACCTGCCTATGACATGATTTATTTATGCACGCATGCATGCTCAGGGCATGTCCTGTGAGGTGCTAAGGACAGTTCTAGGTACATGAGAAACACCGGTGAACAAAACCAACCAAGAGCTGAGACTTTGCTGGAGCTTGCATTCTAGAGGCAAAAATATATTTCCTCATGAAACATTAGGACTCGGAGGTACTGAAAATTTGTACAGTGATACTGTTCTGAGAAAACAAGTGAAAGGCTCCAATTTAATAAATGTATTATGGGCTGTTATATCTCAGGATCCAACATGCCATCCGCTCTCTCCGTAATCTGGTCTGGAAAGGGATTATATTCATTGGAATGCTACCGTAGGTACAGTGATGTGCCTGAGGTGTAGCCCATGCAAACCAGGTGCTGAGTACATTAATTCCACTTTAAACTCTCTTCTCCTAAAACGAGTCTATCTATCATATTTACCATGCACACGTCATTAGAATTGTTGCATTTTTTTCAGATCTAGTTAAAATAAGATGTTAGATATATGTCAGTCAGATGGCTGGCAGACTCATTATTATTTGTATTCAAATAGGAAAGACGTAAATTTAAAAAAATGGGACAGAGAGGACAAAATGATAACATAATGAGGTCTCTAAAATTATACTGAATTATATATACGTCTAAAAAGAGAAGAAAATGATTGAAAAACAAATTCTTACCCAAAAGGCCCATAGTGGAACTCAGGGCATATTGTGGAAAGTGTTACAGCAAAAGCTCACACACCTAAACTACTTTTACTTACCTTAACATTACCTTAATAGGCTAAATGCAAAGCTTCATATCTTGTCTTCTAAATCATTACAATCTTCGAGAATATGAATTGTTACCAGTTTTTGCATTTTTTACATATGTATTAAGTGTTTCAAGATTTTTATCAACATCTTTTTACCATTTTCTAAAATTTGACACATGAATAAGTTCTGAGTAAAATGAAAACCTCCCATTTCATAGCCCAGGTCAAATGATCTTCCAAAAACTGTAACTTCAGCTTTTACCAGACAGGAAGGCCAAGCCACAACTGTTGGTTTCTTACTGGCTTTCTGATGTTTAATTCACTTAAAATTAGCTTTAAAAATCTTTCTACTTCCAAATACCATAAAATCTTTTCTGCTAGTAAGCCTGATCCTTCCACTATCCTTTTGTCCGTTCACCAGCAATCTAGAAGTTTAACAAGTTCTTAACCTAGATTCCTCGAAAATTCGCTTGTTGCTCCTTATTGTCCACCTCGTTGACCCTTGTCTTGTAACACATTGAGTCATTCCCCTTTGGGTCTCTTGTTAAGTTTTCCTTTCACTTTTCATTTTATACCGTCCTATATTGAGCTAATCATTGCTTTTTCCTCAGAACAAACAGAAACCCAACAAAAACCCCCAACTAGTTTTGAAAAATGTTTATTTTGAACTCGACTTAAACATTTCTTCCATAATAAGTTTATGATAAGCAAAATTGTATTACATATGATGTGATGTTCTTAAACTTCGCTAGTCTGAATGACTACCTGGAAATCCTCATGAAATTTTCAATTTAAGGCTTTAAAATTTGAGATTGGAGCTATGAAGGGCACAACTTTTCCTATGTGATTCTTGAAATAACATGTCCAAGTTCTCTTTAATGTAAATCTAGACTACTTAAGTGAAGGTTACATTATAATTACATTAATTATGTAATAATGTGCATAATTACATGTGTTATATAAATTATATATATATATATATATATATATATATATCTTTCACAAATGTCATGGGGAGAGTGCCAGAAGAAAAGAAATTGTATATTATTGTTAGAGATGACATGTCAAGGTGAAACTTGGGAAAGAAGGCATATTTCATGCTCCTTTTTTCAGGACTTTCATCCCTGCCATCTGCTTGAAATATTCCTTCCCCATCTTCTTTCTCACTTTTTTTAAAGGCTTATTTATTTTATTTTGAGAGACGGAGACAGAGAGAGAGAGAGAATGCATAAGTGGGGGGCAGGAGGAAGGACAAAGGGAGGGGGAGAGAGAAAATCACTACCAGGCTCCATGTTTAGTGTGTAGCCCCAGGTGGCATTTGATCCAATGATCCTAGATCATGACCTGAGTGGAAATTAAGAGTTGGTCACATAACTGACTGAGCCTCCTAGGCACACCTCCCCATTTTATTTCTATTTTCTTTCTTTTTTTTTTTTTTTTACTTTAGTCTACTCAAGGCATACTAAACAGTAGCACTAGTTAATTCCTACTCCTCTTTCTGAACTCAGCTTAAAGTTCTTCAAAGAATCTTCTCTTGATATCCTAGATAAGATTATACACTCTCACTCTCTCTGTTGGGTATTTAATAAATAGCTGTTAAAACAATGAAAAAAATGAATGAATGAGAGAGTGAATGAATGGGGTCTTTTCCTGGTTTTGAGATCACGGTAATGCTGGTCTTATGGAAAGCGTCTGGAAGTTTTTCTTCTGTTTCTATTTTTTGAAACAGTTTCAGGAGAATAGGTATTATTTCTTCTTTGAATGTTTGGGGGAAATCAGAGGGGGAGACAAAACATGAGAGACTATGGACCCTGGGAAAGAAACTGAGGGTTTTAGAGGTGAAAGGGGTAGGGGTTAGCCCAGTGATGGGTATTAAGGCAGGCACGTATTGCATGGCGCACTGGGTGTTGCACACAAACAATAAATCATGGAACCATGCATCAAAAACTAATGATGTACTGTATGGTGACTAACATAACATAATAAAAATAAAAAAATTAAAAAAGTGGATGAATGAAAGAAAGGCAGAAAGAGAGGAAAGCAGTTTTCTTTTGGCATGCTGTGTCTTCCATTTGACATTCCATAAATCTATGTGAATCCATGATGAGGAGAATTCAGGGACCATTTACTTTATGCTCAGCCATCTACAGCTGCCAAAAGCAGGCTCCCAGAATATCGAAGAAAACCCATAACATATCTATTGTATGTTTTATATAATATATTAACTCTATTCTTTAATTTTAATTGTATTATAATTAATTTTTCTGCAAATACTCTTCTTTTTGATATTTTCAAAATATCCAAAATATTTTTGATATTCCAAAGGTATCCAAAATATCTTTTTGATATTTTCCTCCTTTAAATTCCCATATTACTTTATTTGTACTTTTTGGGGCATATCTTAATTTCTATTTGCATTAAAACTGTTTACATCTGATTTTCTCTACTTTGTTGAATGTGTATCTTATTATCCATAGTATGGTCTTTTGCATTACCTAATTCATGCTTTTTACAGTAAACTATATTCTTCAAAGCAATCATTTTCCTCAATAGCCTCTTCACCAGATTCTCTGTGCCAATACTTTCTTCCATTTTTCTCCAACTGTTTTACTTATCTTTGCTATTTTTCTCTTTCTCCAATTTCAGCAACAAAGAAATCCCATTTGAGCACAGTTGTGTTGATTCTAAAGGAAAAGTTCCATGGGCCTGGGGGCAGGGTCTGTGAGACGGAAATGATCAGAGCTCTTGAGCCAAACAAACTTCAGAAACACAGGGAAGCAGTGTAATGTGATAAGGAGCTCCACTGAGTTCTACTTCTGCCACTTACTCTCATGTGACCTTGGACAACTGACTTAATATTTGGAACCTATTTTCCTCATCTCATATATGGGAAATCATTCATATTTAATTTATTTAACAAATATTAGTGGAACGTTTATGGGCCAGGTACTGTAGACATTGATGATACAATACAGACAAGGTCTCTTGTCTCAAGAATTTAAATTCTGATGCCATAGAGAGAAAATACACAAGCAAACAAATAAACAAGTTAATTTCACATAACAGATCTAGAGAAAATAAGTGCAGTAATAAATGATAGAAAGTGACTAGAGGATACACAATTCTATTTTGGATTGAGTAGTCAGAGTGGGTTTCTTTGAAGAACTATTTGAATTGAGGAGAATGAGGAGAAAATCTGAGAGAGCAGTGCAATTGGAGAGAAGAGCAAAGCACAAAGTCTGAAAGGTGAAATACGCATGAAAGAAAAAAAATGAACACCAGCGTGGCTAAAGCAACATTAGCAAAGACAGAATGTACGAGGAAACATCTTTGAAGAAGGAGGTAGGGACCTGATAATGCAAGCAATAAATTTAGTAAGGTGCTTGGATTTTGTTCTAAGAGCAAAAGAATCTAACTGTAAGAGTTTTAAGTGGGAGCATGACATAATCTGGTTTACATTAAAAAAAAAATCACTCAGGAGATGCATAAAATGGATTGGGGTAGTTAAAAGGCAACTGTGGGGGTCCAGATAAAATGATGGTAGCTTCGACCTGACTGCAGCACTAGCTATGATAATAAATGGGTGAATTTAAGATGTAATTTGGAGGGGGAGCCAAAGGATGTGTGTGGAAAGGAAATTGTAGGTATCTTAGGATTCCCCAGAGGACTTAACTGAGACAAAGTTTCATGTGCACATGATTTATTAAGGAAGTGTCTGCATAATAAATTGCCAAGGCAGTAATGCAAGCAGGACCAGGAAGGGGAGAGCGAAGTGTGGGTGTGATCTAGGGCAAAGGCTGGAAGAGAGGCGCTTCAAGCTCCATCCTGCAAGGGCACTCCAGGTAAGAGGTACTGCTTCAGAGCTTGTCCTGCTTGGGCTTTCATACTCTCACACCTACCAGTCATTCACAGAAATCCGCTCTGGGGAGAGTGAAGCTTCCAGACACTTCCAGGGGTGGTACTGGCATTTTGGGGGAGATAATTTGTTGTTGTTGTTGCTCAGACTGTCATGTGCATTTTAGAAGCTTTAGAATCCCTGAGCATACAGTGTCAGTAGCACCCTCATCTTTTTAACAGATAATAATATCCACAGCACAGCTTTAACAATTCCTAGAGAATTGTTAAGCTCTCCTTCCTAGAGAGGCAATCCATCCCTATTTGAGATCCATGGGAACTCCTTTGGGGAAAGATTATCTCTTATTTTGTGTGCCTTCACTTTCGAGGGAATATAGTAGCTGACACAAATGAGATTCTTAATATAGATTTATTAAATAATGAAATATAATAACACCACTTTAGGTTTTCCATTATGCCAATTAATTTTCACAATGACCATAGTTGGAACAGGCTTCTGTTCTGCATGTGGGGAAACTGAATCTGGAGGAGGTTAAGTACATAGTCCCAAGTCACAAAGAAGAAATAGATTAAATCTATTTCTTTTTGATTCACAGACTCATGCTTTGGTAATTCACCAAGATATGTGAATAAATAAAGGATTTAGTAAGTGAATGAGTTAATTTCTGTGAAAGGCAGTTTGTTGTCAGTACTATAAATTGGTATAATGAAGCACAGTAAAGGCTAATTTCCAGAAGGTGGTTCATAGACGGCCTATGCAACATTTAAATTCCAACACATTTTAACTGTTCATAGAATTAGTTTGGACTGCTTCCAAGATCCACCAGCAAAGGCTGGGAACATTGCATTGACCTCCATGAGAAGGTTTTCCATTGCAGAAGGATGGACCACTCAGTTAATGACAGGTAAAAGTTATATCCGGGGTGCCTGGGTGGCTCAGTGGGTTAAAGCCTCTGCCTTCGGCTCAGGTCATGATCCCAGGGTGCTGGGATCCAGCCCCACATTGAGCCCCGGATTGGGCTCTCTGCTTAGCAGGGAGCCTGCTTCTTCCTCTCTCTCTCTGCCTGCCTCTCTGCCTACTTATAATCTTTGTCTGTCAAATAAATAAATAAATAAATAAATAAATCTTAAAAAAAAAAAAAAAAGTTACATCCACTGGTGCTCACAGGGTATTTGGCTCCGGAAGAGTGAAAGAGAATCTCTTAGGTCTGTCCCTTTTATTTCATAACAGAGTGCATGTATATCTTACATTATCTACTTGTCCTATGTTTTGTTTTTCTTCAGAGGTGATAATCATTTCATCTTATCCTATGTAAGGGGATTTTAAGAGAGGTATGCATCTATGTCCATGCTTCTAAGACCAATTAACACTTTACTTTTTCCATTTTAATGTTTGTAAAATTTGGATATATATTTCTTCTGATGTCAGAAGATATCTTTTACAACTTTTTGGCAGAGAAGTTGGAAATTTAATTGTTATTGCCTTGGATCAAAGTTATGAAATGCACTGGTCTTGTATACAACCCACGCTAAAACTTCAACTTGTTTAAGAGTTGGTTAATAATATGATAGTATAAGGCAACAGGGTAACAACCAGTAAGTTACTGTGTGCATAAGAAAATGGAGAAATAAAGATATCAGATTTAAATATACCATAAGTGAAGTGTGTACTTATTGTTAGAAAGATGACCATACTTCTTAATTTTATTATAAAACAATACTGCCTTTAAAACTAACAAACTCTTTTTAAAAGAGTTTGTTGGAACACAGATTCCCATGTGCTACCCTTAGGTATTCTGACTCTGAAGGTCTACATCGGGTAGCAAGAAGAGGGGACAGGAAAATGTTTCTAAATGCCTCAGCTTCTGCTGCTCTGCACATCACACTTTACAGTGATTGAGAAGGGAAGAGACGTTTGCAGATATTTCTTAAATATACTTCTGATTATCTAACCTTGAAAGTTGAGGTAGAAAGCATAAGCAAGTATTAAAATATTCCAAGTCAGGTTTATTAATGTATAATTTATATAAAATAAAAGTCACCCTTCTTAATTGTACAGTTTGATGAGTCTTAATAGTGCATACAATCATGCAATCATGACCACAATCAAGCTATAAAAAATTTCTATCACCTTCAAAGATTCTCTTACTCCCTTGTAGTTGATCTCTTCCTCTCACCTCTAGTTTTTAGCAACTACTGATATCTCACTTTGGTTTTGCATTTTCCTAGAATGTATTATAAATGGAGTCCTATATATGTGAACTTTGAGTCTGGGTTTTTTTTTTTTTTTTTTAAGATTTATATATTTTAGAGAGAGAGATCATGAGCAGAGGCAGGGGCAGAGAGGGAGACAAGCAGACTCCCTACTGAGAAGGGAGCCCAGTGTGGGGCTGATTGCAGGACACTGAGGTCATGATCTAAGCTGAAACCAAGAGCTGGACACTTAACTGACTGAGCCACCCAGGTGTCCCAAGCTCTTTTGAGATTTAGCTATGGTATTGCATGTTGTATGTATAAATAATTTGTTTCTTTTGGCCACTGAGTATTATTCTGTTATTTACTTGGGTTTGTTTTGTTCTTTTCCCATTCTCTAAAAGATGGGTATTTGGGTTGTTTTAGTTTTTCACTACTATGATTGAAATTGCTATAAATATCTCCATACGTTTTTGTGTGATATTAAATTTTGAATAAAAATCTAAAAAATATTTTTATTCCATTACAAAAAATATCTAGAATTAGATAGTGAATATGTATTCTTTCAAGTGCATCAGGAATTGCAAAGAAACTATGCACTGGTCAGAAGAATACTCTTCTAAAAGTAAAACAAGTAGTTGAGAGGATATTAGTTATACCCTCTATCTTCTGCTTGGGTTTAATATGAGGTAAATCATTAAGAAAGAAGCTCCAATTATTTAACAAATACACAAATGATAACTCACTTAAACCTCTTAACAACTCTATGAACTGGGTATTAATATGTATTTCCACATTTCACATGAGGAAGTTGAGGTACATCAGACATTAAATACCTTGCCCAAGTCACCCAGCTAAAGGGCAAAAGCTGAGATCTGAACCCAAGCAGTCCAACTTTAGAATCTAGGTACTTAAGCCTTCTCCTATGCTGTCATCTCTATCCCTGACACTCAAACATACAGAGAAAATGCATGACCAAGAAGTGGGATCTGCTCTGAAAATCAGAACTTAAGAGAGGTGTTCTAAGGATCCTGTGAACTGATAACAGACCAGAGCTGCTACAGGTAGTCTTAAATCCATCTCATCACCGGGTCTTAAGCTGAATTCCTTTGACACTCCCTGTCAGGAACAATAGGGAACAAATCAAATGAACTATAGTCCTGCAGGAATCATCAATATTGTACCCATTGTTAGCCACACCCAACCTGAGAGGCAACATGTCTAGATCAATAAGAATTACCAGGTCTGAGAACAGATTTCCGCAGGGGGAGGCTACAATAATGGGTGCTATTTCCATTATGTCCTTGAAAATACACAGCCAGTTTAATTTTAAATGTGCTAGGAAAAGAGTGCCTAGTTCGGTTGAACCACATTAATGAACTAGAAAAATTCACAAGATACTGAATATAGCAACATATACCTATGTATAAATGTGTGTTTTTGCTATGATATAGCATATATAAAAGAGTTCTTTGGTTACATGAGCAAAAAGAATTGACCATCACATGTCAGGCAAATATAAAGAAAGGTAGATTAAGTGGTTCCTGAAATAAGGCAGAGAATCATCAAAGCTAGTACAGATGGTATGATTTATTCACATGTCAGAAGGAAGTGTCATTTTTCCAATAAATATCTGTTTATCAATATCTTATGTCTGAATTTCTAGAGCAATTGTGTATATTGCAGAGATATAGAATTCCATCAAAAACTAACTGAATGGTGATTCACAGACCTGTACCCCTGGGGATAAAAATATATGTTTATCAAAAATAAAAAATTAAAAAAAAAAAACTAACTGAAAAAAAAAAAGCCAACTGAGATTTTAACCTATAAAAAATGCAGATGAAACTGTTATTTGTTCTCCCTTCCCCCCCAATCTTGTTCCATTTCCTTTGAGGCACAGAGCTCAAGTATATTGTCTAACCTCCCTTGGTGAATCCCATAATACTGAGTTCTTGCCATGTTGATATGGTTGGAAGCAATTTACACCACTGTCAGGTTTGCCTCCCAAATCTTCTTGACTACCTCCCTTCCCACCATTACCTTTTCAGCTAGGTGTGGGAATAAAGAAGAGGATACTTGTGCCCTAGAAAAAAGATAAATCAGCTGAAGGAAAAAAACCTGGTTCCCTGAATGACTGTGTGGGGCAAAGCCCCTCACCACTATATTGAGCTCTGAGATGAGCTGGGAAAAGCCAGCAAGGTTTGCTTCTTTTAACTAATAGGGTGTTTTTTTGTTTGTTTGTTTTGTTTTGTTTTTGTTTTAATTTATTTTCAGCTATTTTTGCACCACATTGCTCCATGCAATCCATGCCCTCTCTAATACCCACCACCTGGTACCCCAACCTCCCACCCCCCTGCCACTTCAAACCCCTCAGATTGTTTTTCAGAGTCCATAGTGTCTCATGGTTCACCTCCACTTCCAATTTTCCCCAACTCCCTTCTCCTCTCTAACTCTCCATGTCCTCCATGCTATTTGTTATGTTCCACAAATAAGTGAAACCATATGATAATTGATTCTCTCTGCTTGACTTATTTCACTCAGCATAATCTCTTCCAGTCCTGTCCATGTTGCTACAAAAGTTGGGTATTCATCCTTTCTGATGGAGGCATAATACTCCATCGTGTATATGGACCACATCTTCCTTATTCATTCATCCGTTGAAGGGCATCTTGGTTCTTTCCACAGTTTGGTGACCGTGGCCATTGATGCTATAAACATTGGGGTACAGATGGCCCTTCTTTTCACTACATCTGTATCTTTGGGGTAAAATTAGAGAATAGATTCCATTTACTATAGCACCAAGAACCATAAGATACCTGGGAATAAACCTAACCAAAGAGGTAAAGGATCTGTATTCGAGGAACTACAGACACTCATGAAAGAAACTGAAGAAGACACAAAGAGATGGAAGACCGTTCCATGCTCTTGGATCAGAAGAAAAAACATTGTTAAAATGTCTATACTGCCTAGAGCAATCTATACTTTTAATGCCATTCCGATCAAAATTCCACCGATATTCTCTAAAGAGCTGGAGCAAATAATCCAAAAATTTGTATGGAATTAGCAGAGACCCTGAATTGCTAAGGAAATGTTGAAAAACAAAAATAAAACTGGGGGCATCGTGCTACCTGATTTCAAGCTTTACTACAAAGCTGTGATCACCAAGACAGCATGGTACTGGCATAAAAACAGACACATAGACCAGTGGAACAGCGTAGAGAGCCCAGATATGGACCCTCAACTCTATGGGCAAATAATCTTCGACAAAACAGGAAAAAATATAGTGGAAAAAAGACAATCTCTTCAATAAATGGTGCTGGGAAAACTGGGCAGCTATATGTAGAAGAATGAAACTCAACCATTCTCTTACACCATACACAAAGATAAACTCAAAATGGATAAAAGACCTCAATGTGAGACAGGAATCCATCAGAATACTAGAGGAGAACATAGGCAGTAATCTCTTCGATATCAGCCACAGCAACTTCTTTCAAGATATGTCTCCAAAGGCAAAGGAAACTAAAGCGAAAATAAACTTTTGGGACTTCATCAAAATCAAAAGCTTCTGCACAGCAAAGGAAACAGTCAACAAAACAAAGAGGCAACCCATGGAATGGGAGAAGATATTTGCAAATGACAGATGATATCAAAAGGTTGATATCCAGGATCTATAAAGAACTCCTCAAACTCAACACACACAAAACAGACAATCATATCAAAAAATGGGCAGAAGACATGAACAGACACTTCTCCAATGAAGACATAAAAATGGCTATCAGACACATGAAAAAAATGTTCATCATCACTAGCCCTCAGGAAGATTCAAATTAAAACCACATTGAGATATCACCTTACACCAGTTAGAATGGCCAAAATTAGCAAGACAGGAAACAACACGTGTTGGAGGGGATGTGGAGAAAGGGGAACGCTCTTACACTGTTGGTGGGAATGCAAGTTGGTGCAGCCACTTTGGAGAACAGTGTGGAGATTCCTCAAGAAATTAAAAATAGAACTTCCCTATGACCTTGCCATTGCACTACTGGGTATTTACCCCTAATAGGGTGTTTTAAAGTGATACTGTCAGTCCTAAAAAGGGCAAGATTATGAGTGTGATTGTGTGAAGGAGCATTTTAAGCTGATGCTATAGGTAACTGCTCATAGGTAAATTGATCTCTAAAAATTCTGTGAGTAAAGCTTAGTGTCAAGGCAAGGGAGTGATATCAGTGAAGAAAAAGGACAGTTGTATGCTAGGATATAATAGCAGTAGTCACTATATGCTTAAAAAGATTTTTTCTTCTTTTATGAATGTGAATTATAATTTTCGTTGAGTAATTTGCTTACTCCCAAATATTTTCCTATTGATTTTGTTAGGCATTGATTTACCCTCAAATTTGGTTCACATTTAAAATTTTTTCCTCTTATTTTTAATGAAATAGAGTTGTTGGTTTATAAAATAGATGTGAGAAAGATTGACCATATTTTGTTACCCGAAAATTTAAGATTATACCAACTAAAAATGTAGATTTTTTCTTTTTAATTAAAATTTTTGTAGATAATTGTAGATTCACATGCAGCTATAAGAAATAATACAGCTAGATCCTTTGTATGCTTTGTCCAGTTTCTCCCAATGGTGACATTTTGTAAAACTAGAGCACAGCATTCACAACTAGGATATTGATTCAATGACTCATTTCTTAAAGATTATTCATAATCCTTATTGCTGTTATTTAACTTCAAGAAATTATTTATGAAATAGCATCTCTCAATAGAGAAACATTTATATGAAGTTCTAGAGTTCCCCAGTATCACTTGTTTCCTTTTAATCATTTAAATTCAAGAACATTTAAATATAATACTCTTAAAGTAAATGAATAAAAATAATTAAATAAATAATGCATTTTAAATCTCAGGCCATGGATGCATTATAGAGGGATCTGCATTAAGTAATCCTTGTGCAGTTTATAATTAGGTATGTTATATATCAGCATCAACTTTTATACTTATTGTAAAAACTATATAATATTTCCATTTTAGAATGCATGTATTTACATATTTTATCATTTTAAGAGATAAAGTAGAATATGTATTTGACTTAAATATTCTTATAGGATGTTAAAATCTAGATGATAAGATGAACAGTTATAAATTGGTTTAGATATAAATTAAGGCAACAGAAGCATATGCTTGTAATTTGGTAGCTGTATTTTCCTGAAGTCCTACTGTATCAGGTTCACAAGCCCTTATCCATCCCCCATTTACTTGCTGCAAAAGCTACCTCATCTTTGTTATGCAGAAAGACACTGATTTATAAGAGCTGTATTTTCTAACCAGACAACTGTGGTGTCTACTTCTAATACATACAGTACAGAATGGCAGGTTAAATAAAGAGAAGATGCCCCCAAAAGTACACTCATTATTCTTTAGCCTGGGGGTACCATCCACTTATTAAATAGCAGATTTTGAGCTTTTGTGTGCTGTCTACACGTTAAGACTATCAAGTCAATGCTACTGTCAATTACCTTGCCAAATGTCATACTACTTTTGACAAATATCAATGTTGAATGCTGGAAAGTTCATTCAGTGCAACTCTAACTTTACTTCTTACTTAAGTTCTTTTGTCTAAAGAAGAACACTGAACCTATAGAATAGAATAAACCTTTCAAGTACAGGAAAGGAAAGGAAACAACAGAAACAAATAAAAGGACAACCATCGGGTGCAATCTTGTACCAAGTGTTCATTTTTTCCCTTAAAGAATGACAGTCATGCAAAGCAAAGTCAAGGAAGTTTAGACTGACAATTTTTTATGGAACAGTTTTAAATTTATACAGATAAAAAAAAAAAGCCCTATCTCCACGATTAGTCTATCTGGCTTGCTAAGGTTTTCTATATTTAAATTAATTTCTGAAAAGATAGTAGCTGAGTAGGTTAGGTTTCAATATATTTATTAAGCATTGTAAAATTTTATGTAAGTGTGATATGATTTATTCTCTCTGTGGCAGTGAGCCTCAGAAAATTTCCCCCGATTAAATGGACTTACGTACATATTTTTTCATTTTTTGCTTTTTCACCATTTATTTCATAGATTTGAAATCAGTGTCACAATGTTAAAATATAATGTATCTTAAACACACTTGTTAATATTATAAGAAATGTATTATAATAAATGGTAAATTTGACTAACCTAAATCTAATAGATAAAAATAAATCTGTTTAATTCAACATAATCAAAGCTTTTCCTTAGGGTACATTTTCCTTCAAATATTTAAGCTAATCTATGCACTAAGATGCTGAAAGTCTAAAGTAAAACAACCCTACAGAGAATTTCATGGTCATGTTTCCTTTCAGATAGAGCTTTGCTTTGCAAGAATGAGAATTTTTTTTTAACATAATATTGCTATGTCTCATTCAATTTATAATTAGGTGTAGGTTTTTCCCTGGAACTCAAAAACAATTTTTTAAGAAATAAAGCTATGTAATAAATATTTTCAACACTAGGACAGCTGGACCAAGTTTACTTTTGTATAGAACTGTATAGTATATTCAGTAATGATAAACTTATCTACTTTGTCCTTATAACTGAATGTTTATTTTTATAAAGGGAGTTGGTCACAACTTAGGATCAAAGTGAGGGAAACAGGTTTAAAAGAAGAGGACCAATACTGCATGCAACAAGACATACCATGCAGAAAACTAAGAAACAGATGAGTTTATGGTTAAGAATACATATATAAAATATATATAAAATCTAATAAAGACTTAAACATTTGCATATACTTACCAAAATCTTTCTATTTGTTTTTAGTGATTCAATATATTCTATCGTAAGTACCAAGGTTTATTAAAGTAGTCTGTTATGGTTGGATGTTTGCATTATTTGCATTTTTTCACTACTATGTGAATAATATGAGATACACCATGTAAGAAAAATACTGACTCATGTCCATGGTTTCTAGACATGAAATTGTCGGTTTAAATGTATACATTATTAGAACTTCTGCTAGTGCTCTCTAGAAAGCTGGTATTAATTTATCATTTCTATGGTCTGTTTTTAATTTTTCATCACAGGAAATTGTCAAACTTATGCATAAATAGAGAAAATAGTATAATGAGCCAGCATATACTTATCATTCACCTTCAACAATTATCAACAGGTGGCCAACTTTATTTATCGATTCTACCATTTGAGTCTCCCCCTACCTATTCTAGGGTATTTTGAAGTAAATCCCTAACATCACATCATTTACTCCATAAACATAAAAATATAAAAAGCGTATTTTTAAATGCTCAGAGAAAACTAAAAAGCACAAGACCAATAATTATATAAAAGATCACTCAAGAAGAATAAGAGATTCTAAAAACATTCATTCTTATAATACAAACAGAGACACTCTGTTAATTAAAGAAGAAAATAGGGAGAACATGTAAAGAAAACAATACAACAGCATAGTATAGTCATGAAGTCTATGTTTAAAAATATATGTGTAGAAAAAAAATAAAAGGACATTTAGTCAAAGGCAGAGAGAAAGGAAAGATTTGAACTTCTAAGAATATTCTCAAGTGGGCTAAAATCCAAAACATAATGAGAATTGGGATAAAAGCTAAGGGAGGGGAAAAAAAGACTTTTATAATCAAGTTTGCAATAAAGGAACAAAAAAGAGCTAGGTTCTGTTCTTGGCAGATGATGTCATGATGAACAAGAAAAAGTAATTGAGTAGATTTACAGCTTCTTTTTCTTTCTTTTCTTCTTCTACATTCTTTATTAATAGTAGTAATTCAATATAGAAATGAAAGAATAAAATCGGTACAAGGGAATTTTTTAGCTCAAGACAGACTGAGAGTAAGACTAAACCTTACACTGTAATAAGAGTTCATGTATTATATCCGAACATCCTATATCTACTAGATAAAGTCACAGAAACATCATAGTTAATATTTCAGGAATTTATATGGGTTAATATTGGTTTCATAAGAGGTGAGACAGATGAACATTGGATCATTTTTCAAGCGGATAGTAACTACAATCTATAGTTAAATAACCATGCTATTAATACTTATAATTTCCTTGTGCTTGATAAGCACATCATGCCAAAATAACTAATTTCCTTCAAAAAATGTTCTAAGCATTCTTGAGGATGTTGTAGATCCTTAGACAAACGTCCCTTAGTAAATTTGTGGATGAGAGGTTTTAAGAATGAAAGTGTTTTCTTAACCTGGGCCACCCTTCCTTAAAGAGAATTTAGCGGACTCACAACAACCTGCAGGCATTTCTGTCAGCCAACCATTTATTTTTTATTTTTTAAATTTCTTTTTCAGTGTTTCAGAATTCATTGTTTATGCACCAGACCCAGTGCTCCACAATACCCACCACCAGGCTCACCCACGCCCCACCCCCCCACCCCTCCCAAGCCCTCAGATTGTTTATTAGGATTTTGCATGGAGGTGTGGAAGCAAGTTTATTAGAATACACACAGCTGAGAGGAATAGCCAATTTCTTTTATTTTTTATTTATTTTTATTTTTTTTAATACTTTATTTATTTATTTGACAGGAAGAGATCACAAGCAGACAGAGAGGTGGGCAGAGAGAGAGGAGGAAGCAGGCTCCCTGCGGAGCAGAGAGCCCGATGTGGGGCTCGATCCCAGGATTCCTGGGATCATGACCTGAGCCGAAGGCAGAGGCTCAACCCACTGAGCCACCCAGGTGCCCCAGAATAGCCAATTTCAATCTTTTCAAGATCGAAGAGAGCAAGATGAAATATATTAAAATAAAATAAGATGGAGACCAAGCTTGGCAATCCTCTCAGACAAAACCAGTTAAGCCACACAAGGAAAACACAGTCTAGCTTATTCCATGAACAAAAGTGAAGCTTAATTTAGGTAACTTCTTGCAAATACCTCTGATAACCATAAATGAAATTTAAGTCATTGTCCTAAAATGATATAAGATAATCACTTTTAAGTAATCCTCTGCTATCTGGTAATCCTCCTTCTAACAACCAATCATTGTAAAGATTAAATAACTTCTTTTTCACTTTTTAAGCCATCCTGTAATGTAATGCTTCTGAGCTTCATAACAGTTTTGGGTTTAAAGTCTGTCCGTTTGCAAAACCTCTTGCTCAATAAAATATTCATATCAAGTAAAGCTGTCTGAATTTTCTTTTAACAAAAATAAAAAGCATAAATATAAACCTCTTCAAAAATCAATTATGAGAAACAGAAGAGCCTAGAATCAAATTAACAAGAATTTCCATTAAAAAACACACTTAAATACTTTAGCTGACAAGAAGCTCAATATAAGTCATCACTGTGTTGTGACTTCCAAAAAATATGACAGAATTTTTTAAAATTGATGTATAATTGATATAGAATATTCCATTAGCTTCAGGTGTACAACATAGTGATTTGACATTTGTATACACTGCAAATGGTTACCACAATAGGTCTAGTAACCATCTGTCACCTTAAAAAGCTATTGATAGAATTCTAATACAAGTAAAATATGTTGTTCATAACAAGCAACATAATGATTAAGAGCTGTGGAGTTCAGTCAGAGAAAACTGGTATTAGTTCTGTCACCTCATGCAAGGTGCTTTGTTTCTTTGTGCCTCTCATGACTTTGCTTTGTCTTCATGTCTTCAAGCTCCATGTCTTCTGGCTCCTGCTTAATTCTGAATCACCCACTGACCTTGTTGAGTCTTTTCCAGAATGGTTTGCTTTCGCTAAATATTCCAAACTCATCTCACTTTGGGCCCATTTACTCTACTTTTTCCCTAAGTCACAGAACTAGTAAATGGCATTCAAATCCAGAGTCTGCTTTTGAATCTAGCAAGTTTGTCTCTAGAGACAAAACCCTTGGCCATTATGCCATAGGAGCTCACTGTAGGTGCTAGTTGCCACTTTGTCGGATGACTAAATATAAAATTTGAACAAAATAGTACATTAAAAAGTATGCATTTCAAATATCTTAGCCAGTGCATGGCATATAACAAACGTGCAATAAATGTTCATAACAATAACATGTTTATGATTATTCAGCATTGGTAAGACATTTTTGGAATATGATATTCAGTTCTGTTTAAGAATTACTAGATTTAGTAGAGCATATCTGCTGAAGAGTGTCTCAAATGATGAAAGTTCTAGAAATTATGTCATTTGATAAAAGGCTTGTGAGCTTGGGAATTTCAGGCTGGTGAGAAGTCTTAATGTAGGCTTCTAACGTAGGCTTCATATTCTTCAAATGTCGGAACGCCCCAGAGGGCAGAAAAAAGACGTGAACACAAGTTATAAGGAACTTTATTTTCAATACCTCATAAGAATGAACTTTCTCATAAATATTGATGATCAAAGTGTCCTGGGCAGCCTTTTTAAGTAGTGATCTCTGTAAAATCCAAGTATAAGCTTAATATTAGCAAAAGCTATCTGAAATTCCGCTCTAAGAACATCTACTTTTATAGCCTTTGCCTTAGATCTATCAGATTGTGAAAGTACTTTGCTATCACAGGAGTATTTGTATCTTTTCTTTATAAAATGTACAGAAATCTTTTTAGAGTTCCAAACCTTAGAAAGAGCCAGGGAAATAAAGGATGAGTGAAGAAAGGAGCTAGCAGGTGAGGTATTTTCTCATTGTATCTTCACAACAGTCTATGAGGTAGGTGTTATTCTGATTTAATGCACAAGGTTCAGGGAATTGAATAATTTATTCAAGTGGGTTGCAGAGCAAGTAAAGGTGGGTATGTAGTTTGACCACAGGTCAGTCTGATTTGAAACTTGTACTCGTTCTACCACATTGCATTATTAATATTATTTTTCCAGGAGGAATAACAAAATAAAACCCCTCATAGTCTTTACTTAAAACTGAAGTAGGTCTAACAATAGGTTGACACCTTTTGGTTTCCCTAATTACATTAATTTGTTTGGCAGAAAGTCTCCCTCCCCCATATGAACAAGAACATTAATTCAGTGTGAGAAAACACTCCTTTGAATGAATAAGATTCTGGGGAGCACACATGAAAATCCCTACTTGTGGATGTACTTACTCTAAACTTTCTCCCCAATGTGGAAATCTGACCAATGGGCACTGAACACTGATTTTTTAAAAGTCTGGTAGCTTAAATTTGAATGTAATTTTTGAACAATTCCTTTACTGATTTAGCATATAGCATATGAAGTATGACATATGAAATGCAATGATTATGTTTCAAACATGTAACCTCAGTAAATGTTTGAAATATGAAGGCTAGTGTGAAAATGTGTTTTAACAATGTCAGTGATAATGGTCACTTCTCTTCATGTATTCTTACATGCTTTATAATTATAAATTCTTGTTCTTTTATCTGGGGATGTTTTCTGCTTATGGTTATTGTGTTAATTTTCTCAAATTTGATTCTTTTCATCATGATTGTGTTCTTTAGTGTAAGTAAAAACTAGTACAACTTCTCTTTTCTATTGGTTCAGTTCTCTACCCTTTTCCCCCTTAATAAAAATACCGTGATGTTGATTTGACATGTTTCGGTGACACTATAGCTCAGCTGTTCTCCAAGATGACCAACTGTATTTGATCAAGAGAGAGAAAAAAACAGATTTTTAATATTGTGTTGTTTAATCTATTGATTTTTGGTTGATCTTTTATTTGACAAGAAAGCTATTTTAAAAGTTCATATGAATTTCAAGGGACTTGGCATATCATATTTATAATAACTCCTACCTAGACTTTGTGAAAAAATATTTTGCTCTTTTTACTACCCTAAATCAAGAAATCAAGGTCACAATCCAGATCTGGTACTTTAATGATGTGATTCACTGTCAAGCATAACAAAGATTAATCAGAAAATAAATGAAGGCCATGTTTCAATACATTAGTTCTATTATATTTGTCTAAAGGAATACTAGCAATGAGGTAGAATATTTGCTACAAAATGGACATACTGTGAGTTTGGAAATGGGCTTTAGTGCATTATTAGAATTGAATAGTTTTGCTTTTTTAAAAAATATGGCTGTGACAAGGACAGTCAATCCTATTGAGAACTGTGTTATATAAGGACATGGAATTGTTCTTGTTATGGCTTTGATTATTTTACATACTATTACTCTTTTATCTTTATTGAGGACTGTTCTCAAGTAGCTCAAAATATTGCCACATATAATATCTCTTCTATAACAAATTTGCCCTTGGCACAAAGGAACTTCTTTCTCTGATTTTTAACTCACATATGAGAAACTGAGGTTTTAAAAATGTAAAGAACCTTGCTCAAGGTCAGGAAGGAAATTTACCACTAGAACTGGGAATCAACCTCACATGATATGGTTCCCTGTCCAGTGCTATTTCCATCCAAGTGCCTCCATTTTAAAACATTTACTAATGTGTACTTCTTGTAGGTCAGTTCACTTTTTGAATAACTCATTCTTTTCTTTAAAAAGTTTCTGCTATACTAGTGTTGCCAAGTCTTGAAATTACCAACAATTTTCAAAATGATCCTCAAAATAAATTCAGTAGTCTCTTTATATTTAGAAAGAATATTATTGTGCTAGTTAAAGGTTCAGTTTTGGCATTCCAGATAGTTCTACTATGGCTGTTTAAAAGACTAAGCCCTCAGAATTCAAGAGGCCAAAGGGGGTGGGTGGGGAATGGGGCTCCAAGGTGCTACTGCGTGGGTTTCAAGTTCAGCTTTAGCACTTTCTGGCTATGTGACTTTGGGCAAGTCACATGGCTGTTCTGAAGTTCACTCTTATGACTGGGTGACAGACGTGCTTAATTCATTAGAGTCTGTGAATATCATGAAGGTAATACATTGATAACATTTAGCATGTGGTCTGAAACAGAGTAAATACAAAAGAAAGGGAGTCCTCACTCTGTTACATTCACCTTAGGTACATCTCACTACAAGTGTACATTTCAGAGCAACGTACTATAAACTATAGTTTATAGTTTCAGAGCAAAAGTCATTCTATAAACACTATCATTTGATGAAAGAAAATCATTTTAAAAATCCAATTAATTCTTGAAAATTGGTCAAAATTTATTGGATAAATGCAGCACCAAGTTAAAAATACTTTTGGGTATATAAATGGGGAATATTAAACTTTTTAGAAACTTGAAACCTCAGGATCTTGGATGAAAGCAGGTAGATTATGCTCCTGCTCCCCATCAAAAATGTGTATAATAGCATTGACCTAAAATAGGAATTCCTAATCTATTGTAGGAGTTCCATTTACTTTAAAAACAATAACAAACCCTCTAAAATGCTGAACATATAAAATAGGATATAACAAGCAAGAATAATATTAATTTTCTCTATTGATTCTAGAAGCTGAATTTTGAGAACTGGGTTGTCTTGCTAATAGCAGTTTAGCTGTGTGCCATGGCAAAGCCCTGTGTCTCTCACTTCTTTTAGGATCTGTTGAAAGCAGAACTAGGAAGACCCTTGGAAACATGATTTTTGAATTCATTTTTTTCTTATTAGGAATATTCATTCTCTAGTTTTTTCCTGTAATATATCTGAGAGGAGACAATTATTTTGGCCAGCCAGAACATCAAACAACAGCCAGAATCTCAAGACTGTTTTGAGTATATTAACATTACTCTTTATAGAATATAACAAAACTAAATAGAAAAGCGAGGAAGATGATTGTCAACATGGTCCTCTAATTGTATTCTAATAGAAAAGCCAGGTCATGACTCCATTGCAACCTTAGATCACAAAGCACTCCTAACTTTGTAAATTCTGTTTACCCTATGTATATCCTACTATGTAGGAATAATTATCCCCATTTTACAGATTAGAAAAAAGATATACAGAGCACTTTTTTTTTTTCAGTTTGGTATACAGAGCACTTTTATAACTTCTCTAAATAAGGCCTAGATTTTGTTATTTTGAATTTTTGCAGGGGTCCACTTTCAGTATACCGCACTAACTGCATCACTAGAAATAAAACACATAATGCACAGGGTCCTCCTTGGTTGTCTTTGCTGCAACTCCTCTAGCTAGTCTGGAAACACTGAAATCATCTGATTCACTTTTAGGCCCTCTGCATTCTTTCCTTGGGGCATGTCATCCACACCTGTGCTTTAAATACTCCTCTAGTATGATAATTCCCAAATTCATCTCACCTGCCCAAAACTTGGGATCTCAACTTGTCTATCTAACTGCTACTTCTACACTTGGAGCTCTGGTCAGCATCTCAAACAACTCAACAGAGGTCTTAATTCGCCCCTCTACATCTGTTTGTTTCCCCTTCCCCCCCACCATGTCCATATCTACAGTAATCCTTGATTTCTCCACTTTTCTTCACTTATCACATCTGATTCACTATTAAGGCTTAGCTTACTTCTATCTCCAAAAATCCTGAATAAAATATTCTGAATATGAGAATTCATGTCTTTCTTCAGTTCGAAATTCTTCTTCTTTTTTTTTTTTAAAAGATTTTATTTATTTATTTGACAGAGAGAAATCACAAGTAGACGGAGAGGCAGGCAGAGAGAGAGAGGGAAGCAGGCTCCCTGCTGAGCAGAGAGCCCGATGCGGGCCTCGATCCCAAGACCCCAAGATCATGACCCGAGCCGAAGGCAGCGGCTTAACCCATTGAGCCACCCAGGCGCCCTCAGTTCTAAATTCTTAATTGTATTTCTTCAGATACTACTGTGCAGTTTTTTGTCTTTTAAAAACACCATTATTTTACATTGTATTTCAAACTTTTGTTCTCATTTAAAATTTTTGTGTTGTTAATTCTGTTTTTTGTCACAGCCGATACTTACTCATATTGAATTTTGTGTGTGTATTTTTTTTTCATTGTAAGCCCCTCTGTTTCTTTTTTGAAAAAAAAAAAAGTTAAAGTAATAACATCTTAGCATAAGTCTACTTGTATGTAATTGTTGGCTCAATTAATAGTTATTTATGTAGGGGCGCCTGGGTGGCTCAGTGGGTTGAGCCGCTGCCTTCGGCTCAGGTCATGATCTCAGGGTCCCAAGATCGAGTCGGGCTCTCTGCTCAGCAGGGAACCTGCTTCCTCCTCTTTCTCTCTCTCTGCCTGCCTCTCGGCCTACTTGTGATCTCTGTCTGTCAAATAAATAAATAAAATCTTTAAAAAATAGTTACTTATGTATATAATTGTGTAGCTACCATCTAGATATATAACTGTATCTAGTTTTACATATAACTTGCATGTAATTTACATAGATAGGTAAACATGTATATTTGCATGTAATTTACAGAGATATGTAAGCACTCCATGATACCTTATTTCAGGCTACCAAAGGGACAACATTGAACATATTCCTGGGAGAAGATGTGCAGAGCCGTTCCAGCAACAATTAGGAAACTGTCCAACTTTCTTTGAATAGCATTCAAATTCCTTACTATGACTTGCCCCCTGCCTACCTCTCCAACTTTATCATGTTCCACTTTGCCATCACTTACTCACATTACAGCCACATTGGCCTCCTTCCTATCCCTGGCATAGGACAAACCCTCCCCAGTCTCTCGACCTCCCCGTCTCCAAATGTGCTTGCCTCTCTGGCCCAGTTCTTCCGCTGGCTGCTCATTCCTGTCCTCCAAAATTCAGCTGTAGAATGTCACATACTCAGAAAGGCTTTCCCTGGTCATCCAACCTAGACTGGCTTCTCCCAGTCTTAGCTTAAATTTCTATTTCCTTCTCACACAGCATTTAAGAAATCTAATTAACTTTTGACTGGAATTGCCATTAGGCTATTTTCATTGTCTAGCAAATTATTTACTATCTGCCTCTGCGCTAGAGGTTAGGCTCCATGAATGCAGAGCCTTGATATTTTATTTATCACTGTATCCCAGGGTCTGGCTCAGAGCCTGACACAGAGAAGGTGCTTAGTGAATGTGTTGACAAATGTATGGGTGGATGGTATAGTTATCTATCAAGGAGTGAGTGAGTGATTAACTCTTCTAGGGAGTGCAATTTCTGAATGATATAAGATGGAAGTCTACCAATTTAGGTATGAAACTGAATACATTATAAGAATCTGGCAGTTCCCCTCACTCCCTACCCCAAGTGGTGGCATTAGAGTGTTCTGGGGTCAGATAACCATGAGTTTAAATGCCAGATCTGACATTTAACCTCTCTGGGTCTAAGACTTTCTTGATTTTAAAAAAGGAAATAATGTTCTGGACTAAAATATCAGATTACAAGTAATTGATAATTGCTATTATTATCATCAAGATGTATAATCGACGGTGACCAGAATATATTATAAATACACATCACTTCCCACATTTGGTTTTATGCTTGTATATTTCAGTGTCTACTCCTATTTTAAGTTTTCACAAATTATTTCTCAAAGAGCTCAAAAAGTTCCATATCATCTTCCATACATCCTAAAAAATTTGAGAACAAGCATAATGAGTTTATTTTTACTGATGAGGAAATGAAAACAGAAATGCTAGGTTCCCAACAGTCACAAAACAAATCACTGGGTGAGCTGGTCTTAGAACTCAGGCGATCTATTCTCTAACTTCATGTGTTTTACTCTGAAGTGTGTCTAACACAAAAACTATCACAATAGCATTTGGTGTAACATGGTGGGTATGTAAAAATAATAAACCAGAACTTAGATATGTAGAAGTCAGTAGATGAAAGTACTAATGCTAATGGCTAAAGAACTTAAAAGACCAGCTTATAGTTTTTACATTGGTTTGTTTCCGTGGTTTGGTTCTTGTTATGGCATGTATGTAGCCTGTTCTGGTAACAAAATCAAGTTGGTTTCAAGGTCACCCAGTAACATGTCAGTCCAGAAGCTGAGACTTCTGGATGCTTCACTGTCCTAACTTCCTCATCTCCCTGTAGTCCACAAGGTGCTGCCCCATTTTCTCTACCCCTTCCACTCCTACCCTCCCACTCTCTTGCTTTAGCTCTCCCTCTCCTTCCCAGTCCTTCTGATATTCTCACAGGTTGAAGTTACTGTCTACTGAGACATTAATACATTCTATTTTATTGTCAACTGGCTGAAACTGAATAAACAAATATTTCTAGCAATTTTATTTCCACTCACTCATGCTGACAACCTAGTTTATACTGGTATCTAGGATAATATATTTTTCCTCTTGTTTCTTCAGGGCTTTGTGTATAATGTGTTAATGCATAACAATCAGTGAGAAATAACTGAAAAATACTTCCAATGTTTACCAACTATCTAAAGTCATCTGCCTCTGTTGACATCTTAGAAAAATTTATTAAAAAAATTCAGGTTTTTTTTAAACTATCTTTATTAAGTTTGGCAATGGAATATTCAGGTTTATTTTGTTTTCTTCTCTTCTTCCTCTCCCCTTATACCACAGGCTACAGATATCACTTTGCTCCTCAACTCTGAATTGAAAAGCTTAGAATCACAGATATATACCATCCAAATACAATTTGAGCCTTAGGAAATGTTGGTAGCAAAAGTAGCATGTTTTTTATTTCATCAAAGTATTATTTCTTCTGTTCAGTTTTCATAAGAGACTCTGGAGAAGGGATGCAGTGACTGTCAGGAAACTGCTATGAGGAGACCACCTGAGTTTTGGTAAATATTCAGTATTAAAGCTTGAAGATCATTATAGAAATGAGGGTGCAACACTTCCAAAGGGTTGTTTGGAAATCTGTGGGAAGGCACAAAGGACCTCTAAGCTTCTGTGGCCATGCAAGCCTGGCATCAGGAAGCTAGATGGCCAAGACCAAAGCTCCTAGGAAAGGAGAAGATGCTGGGCAGAGAAGGATTTCATTTAAGCCAGAAAGAGGACACTGGTTATAAAGGAAGAAGGAAGGGCTTTTCTGCTTTCTTATTGCTTTGAAAATGAACATGGAGTTGTGGGATAGCCCAAGCTTCTCCAGTGCTCTGAGCATTCCAGCCAGGCCCACCTCCTCCCTGTCATTGGCAATGCCTCCAACCTTCATTCTTCTTTCAGTACTTTCTCTGGCGAAAGTGGAGCCAGAAGAAATCATAGCTCCCCATAACTTATTGAATTCATAAGTTCACCCACTCCCTTCTTCTCTTTCCATTTCCAGTGGAAAAAGGTAGAAACAACAGGATTGAACTTTCTTATTCTATTGTATGTGTATATTGCAAATTTGTGGTTTAATACTGGCAACTAAGACTATATATTTTATCAACACTATCAGAATTGGAGACTATTTGTTGGAGTTATTGCTAGCTCCAGTAATTTCCCCCACATTTGCTCTGTCTCTTAGCAGAATCCAAGAGAAGAATTATTGACACAAGAGAAAAGCCTTCTCTTTGCTGGGGTTCAGTTCTGATGAGTCATCAAAGTCTGAATCCAAGGTATTACAATATTTCACTCAATAAATATTTATTGAGTGCTGCTAGGCATTATTCCAGGTACTTGAAACAGAGCAATGAATACAATGGAGGAGATAGACAAGGTCCCGAGTCCCCACCCCATACTCGTGAGAGGAGACAGACAGTCTGAAGTTAATATAAAAATAAGTTAACTTTAATAGTTGTAAGTGAATTGGAGAAAAGTAAAGAAGATTAAGGAAGAGGTTGGGACCCAGGTTTGGCAGGATGGAGGAAACATCTGAGCTTGAACAGCAAGTTGGCATAATATGGGAGGCATTCTACTGGCTCAATTTAGAAAAGTGTAATATTCTTAGAAATTTCCTATGAAATGGTCGTTTAAAGTCCCCCATATCTATTGTACACAATGTTTTTGCAATGTAGAAGTCAGGATCATGGGAGAGCCCAAGTTAAGGACAATTTTGAGTCGTGTTATTTTATGATTTAGTACTGCTGGTATCATGAAGTGAACCATTAATTAATTTTTTGAAAGTTAATATTTAAAAGTCTTGTCTTTTGGTCCGTAAGATAGTTAAGTGTGTTACACACACCATATAGCAACTCCAGAACAGCATTACTTGGAAACTTTCCTGACAGCAGCATTAGAAAAATGAGAGATGTAGTTCCTAAGACTGGCCCAGCAAGACGGCGTGGGGTGTAAATGCCATGAAGATCTGTGAATAACTACGGAATGTTTGAGAAAATACTGGATAAAGCAGAATCATGATAGAGAGTGAAGTCTTATTCTCTTACTTGAGTTTTTTTTTTTTTTTTTTTTTTTTCCCATTCCCTGAGAAAGGGGAACCAACCACAGCTTGCATTTAAAGAAATTAAAAATCCCAAGTCACTTAACTCTCTCTTTCTCCATGAACAGGGTGGAATGCACTTGTACCTTGAGAGCACTGGGTCCTTATAACTTAAAGTCTGTCTCAGGGGTGTTTTGCTGGGAATCATTACAGTCATGTTGTTAACCTCTATAATTCTATAGTTCTCAAGAAAATTTCTGAATGATTTAAACAAAAGCCACACCGACACTGTGGGATTTAGTGTCTTTGTGTACTAAATGCCTTTTGGGGAAAGGTCTCTGGGATTTCATTGTCTTCCATCTGCCTTTTAAAATCTAATATACTTCTATTTCACTGAGTTAAGCTAAGTTTCCTCCATGGTACTTCTCAATGACATTTCCTTGAATTAGGTAAACGCATCCCTTTTCTCTGTCGGGCCATCATGTTCCCTTCACTTGGGCTTTGGGAACTTTAAATGATGTTAGGAACAGCATGTTTATATCCTCTCAATGTAACTGTAAATGGCAAATTTAGTGGTAAATATGCTAATAAGTTTATGGCTCAAGGCCTCACTTTCTTTACCAATGAAATGCAGAAGTAGACACTTAAACTGAAAATTTTGCAGTTCGGTGAAAGGCAAAGTTATAAGTTACTTATAAAAACAGAATTCACACAAAAGGTCCTAAAGCAAGTATGGATGTTGCTGTTTTGTTGGGGTGTGCGGGAGACAGCTGCAGCCGGACTTCCCTCTCGACTAACTGGATGGCTTCCATTTTTCAGCTGTAAGTTATGAAGTCTTCTGTCCTAAGGCTTTCCTTCTGGAAGGTAAAATTTAATCTCTACATCTCTTCCTTTCCTTACCATGTTCTAGATATTATGCCATAGTTTTAACCCTATTTTTCCAATGGACCAAGTTCAATACTATGTGAGGCCTTTCACACCTGTTTTTTGTTTTGTTTTGTTTGTTCTTTTCTATTTCCGCCTGGAGAGCTCTTTCTTTTCTCTCTTCTTATGCCTGGCTGTTTCTCAAAGCTTCCAATCAGCTTCTTAGTTCCTAACTTTTAGTTATGAGCCACCATTCAAATTTTACTAGATAGTGAAAGAAAGTTTCTGATGTGGAGTGTGACTAAAAGTCAAAAGCAAAACGCTACTTGAAAGAAACAATGTGTACATGGAAAAAATGTTAAAAATAAACTAGAAAAACAGTGATAATAACAAAATAATTATCTTTATATATTTAAAGAATTATGAGTTACTTTAATAATGAACTATTGGATACTATTGAAAATGCAATGATCAGAGAACAAAAAAGAACTGTGGAAGTTAAAAAATGTAATAGCAGACATGAAAACTAGGAATTTAGGAAGTACAGAAAATCTTCAAGAAAAAGAGCACACAAAGACTGAATAAATAAATAAATATGAATATTAGGAATTCTGGGAAAAAATAAAAACATAGAAAATGAAAGCAAGGAATTCATCTCAAAAATAACTACAGAACTCTCAGAACTGAAGAACACAAACTTGAGGATTGAAAGGGCTTATCATGTCACCAGCACATAAGCTAGAAATGGACACATGATAATAAAATTTCAGAACATGGGTGATCAAAAAATGATACCACAAACTTCCAGAGCAAAGAAAGAGACCATATATAAAGAACCAAGAGTCAGATGTGTTTCAGCTTTCTCAACAGAAATATGAGATGATACAGAAGAATGGATTAAAAATTCTGAAGGAAAAGGATTCTTCTAACCAGTCTGCAGAACAGGCATAAATGGCATAAAGATGTGTTTGCATATGCAGGTCTCAACATCATCCAAAGAAGAGAGAAAACCAAGGAAGAATATGAAGTAAAGGTAATAAGAGACCTAATGCTGGCTGGGGTCAAAGAGAAGAATGATGAAAATTTTGTGAAAACATCTTTTACCAAATTGGTAGAAACAAATAGCATACTAGACACATTTAAACATCTTAAAAGAAGACTTAAACAGTTGGGGATAATTTTGAGGTTGAATAAGTGTTAAGTACACTAGAAATCAGACATATGAAAAATTGAGATAATTATTGAGTTCAGGGAGACAAAAGGTAAAAGAAAGGAAAAATAATTATAATTTTGTTAAGTGGATTAGCTCTGAACACAAATACCCAATATATTGTTATGAATAAACTACAATAAGAAGTTGGGTAGATGGAAAAGTTGTAAGTATACATGGCAGGAGCAGTGGAGAGGAATAAACTAAGATCTTATTTCCCACAGTCAGAAATAATAAAGCCTAAAAGAGAAATCTCAAAATTCATCTATGATATTTTAAAGAAAGTATTCTGGAGTAATTTTAGAATTGTAAAAAAGTTGCAAAAGTAGTATAGCACACTCCTATTGACTTTAATGTTAACATCTTGTGGTACATTTGTCAAAACTAAGAAACCATCATGGGTACATTTCTATTAACTAAATCCCAGATTTTATTCAGATTTTACCAGTTTTTCCATTAAAGTCTATTTTTACCCCCTGCTCCAAGACCTCATCCTAGATACTACATTGCACTTAGTTGTCAACATTCTTTAGTTTCCTCTGGACTGTGATCATTTATTTATCTTTTCTTGTTTTTGTTGATTTTTTTTAATTTTTTATTTTTTGTAAACATATATTTTTATCCCCAGGGGTACAGGTCTGTGAATCGCCAGGTTTACACACTTCCCAGCACTCACCAAAGCACATAACCTCCCCAATGTCCATAACCCCACTCCCCTTCTCCCAACCCCCCTCCCCCCAGCAACCCTCAGTTTGTTTTGTTAGATTAAGAGTCACTTATGGTTTGTCTCCCTCCCAATCCCATCTTGTTTCATTGATTCTTCTCCTACCCCCTTAAGCCCCACTGTTCCTCATATCAGGGAGATCATATGATAGTTGTCTTTCTCTGCTTGACTTATTTCGCTAAGCATGATACTTGTTTTTTAAGATCTTAACAGTTTTAAGTACTGCTGGTCAGGTATTTTGAAGTATGTATTTCAATTTTGGTTCATCTGATGTGTTTTCTCCTTATTAGACTGGGACCATGGGTTTTTAGAAAGAACACCATGGTGGTGGAATACCCTTTGTATCACATTATATTGGGGGGTACATGGTATCCAGATGACATACCTGATCACTTGTTTATGGTAATATTTATCAGATTTCTCACTATTTTTCTTGATCCACACACTTCTCTTTGGAAACTAGACACTAAGTCTAGCACATACTCAATGGGGAGTGGGGGAGAATAAAGCTGTAGGGAGGTAGCACCTATATATATTATCCAGAATTCTCGTGTAATGAAGGTTTGTTTCTTCTCCCCTTTCAGTTGTTTATACACTGATTTATATGATTATGGACTGTACATTTATTTTATAATTTGAGTTTTATCCAATACTATGTTATCAATTTTGTTTCTTAAATCGTTCCAGCTTGGGCACTTGGAAGATGTTTCAGGTTGGCTCCTGTGTCCCTTTGACATACCCTGTCTCCTTTTGTGTTTTGGCACCTCTTTACTTTTTGGCATTTTACAGATTGATCTTCTATTTTCCCTGCCCCAGATTTAAAATCAGCCATTTGTCTAAGGATCTCTGGATCTTTTTATTGAAGAACTGTATTATAAACTGAGATTTGGGTATATAATTAAGAAGTAAAGAAATAAAAGCTTCAGAAAGACAAAGTATAGTAATGAAATAAACTTGAAGTTTAACAAAAATATCAGTTTATATAATTTCATGTTGGATAAATATTTTAGTATAAAAAATCCTTTAAGTAACCTTACCTAGGAATGATCAATATGTAAAATTTGTTTAATGACTGTGTTATGGAGAGAAAAATGAGATGAAAGAAGAATAAGAGGAGAAAGTAAGTAAATTCTGATATAACCAATGGTGGAAACAATGGGGTAAATAGTATTAAAAGATAATTTTTATGGGCTTGTCCTGCATCGTGCTTGGTCAACAAATAATGAGGATTAAAATTTTCTAATATGGATGACAAAACTAATGTAAAACAAGATGTAATAGTGACAAGAGGCATCAATTCTCCAGATACATTTTTGCAAATTCCATTCAACCAAATATAATTTGTGAATGAAATCTTGACTTGCTTTTTAGCCAGTTTTATCTCACAGAAACCAAGTAAATAATGAGGAAGGCTGTTACGTAAGATTTAATTTTTAAAGTATTAAAATAAAAATGAATTATATTTTCTTTTGTCAATTCACATAGAACTTAATCTGTGCCTTTCTTTGGTTGTAATTATCACTTTTCACAATGAATCACAGGCTTTTGTTTATGACTTGTCTTACCAGGAGCTAAAGTTCCTTGTAAATATAATCTATGTCTTACTTAATTTATTTCTCAAAAGCCTGTCCAATTCAAGGCATATAATCGAACTAAATAAACACCAAATAAAAGCATAAATTAATAAGTCAAGAGATTATTATTTGGTGAGATGGAAATCACAGGAAGCTTATAGAATAAATTGTTGCTTTTGGTAATTTCTTAATGACTATGGAAAGATATATTAGGATGAGTTATTTAAACATTTCAGTTTTTAGAAGAGCATTTTTTTAAAAGATTTTATTTATTTATTTAAGAGAGAGAGAGAAATCAAAAGTAGGTAGAGAGGCAGGCAGAGGGAAAGGGGGAAGCAGGATCCCTGCCAGGCAGAGAGCACAATGTGGGGCTCGATCCCAGGACCTTGAGATCATGACCTGAGCTGAAGGCAGAGGCTTTAACCTACTGAGCCACCTAGGTGCCCCATAAATAAAATCTTTTAAAGATTAAAAAAATAAAAAGCATTAATATGATTCATGGGCAATATTTTGGGGCCGAAATGTTTCATTTCTAGATACTTAGGAAAGATAGTAGTAATTATGGGGAGCATCTCGTGTCCATTAAGAATAAGTCATGACAAATTAATATCATTTTCTTAGTAACAGGACTATTAGACTAGAAGTTATAGAGAATATAGTAGTATCCATGTATAAATTTTAATATATAACATAAATATACATAAATTCAACACTGTTTTAAATTATTTTTGTCAATAAGAATAATGTATCCTGGATAATAAGATGGAATAGGTATTAAAATAAATTAAGCATTTTATACAAAATGTTACTATTTTATGCATTCATGTCCACCTTAGGATTTTACTGGTCTCATATTTAATCTTATTCTCAAATTCAATTTTCTTTTAAGGGCTTTAATGAATATTTGTTAGCTTTACTTCACTAATTTGCATATAACTAACGCTGGAGAGAACAGAAAAAACTAAGGAGCAATTTTAGAGATATAAATCTATATACATTTTTTTTGGAGGAACTGGGTGAATAAACAATCCTATTAAGATCTAAGCATTTGAGTCTTTACTAGCTTAGTCCATGCTAACTTTGTGGTGTGGTTTTCAAGGTATACCAATACATGTCTGAATTGGTCAGACCAATGTACTGAAAGTATTGTGTTTAGTTTTGGTAATAATAATTTAAGAAAGACATTGAACAAAATTACTATTCAGAATACTACTATTCAAAGTAAATTTTCAGAAAAACATGGCATCTAAGAAACAATGAAAGAAATGCTTACTTTAGAAAGTAACAATTCAAAGTTGATGTTAAATATTTGAATGGTTTATGCTTGTTTAAAGGGCAACCAGAAGCTGTGCGTGGATGATATAGGGAGACAGATTTTGGCATAGTGTGAGAACGGCTTTTAATAACTTGATTGTTCAAAAATGAAATGAGTAGGTTTGTAAGACTGGGAAAACAGGTTTCTACACATCAGGGGACGTTAGAATCAATCACTCCTGAGGCCCTTCCTGGTTCTAATGCTCTTTGATTCACTAGTCAATCAATAAGTAGTTTTGAAAAGCCTCCTAAATCGCATTTTATAGTTACCCTTCTATAAATCCTAAATAGAAGGCAGGCCTAATCACAGAACCAAATACCCAACAAAACTGTGATGCACTCAACATTTCCCACTGGCAGTGGTTTCTATAAGCCCACTTTCATTCACCATATCTCTTGGCCTTTTTGTCTAGATCCTTTAACCTGTTTTCCTTGGTCCATATCTTAACATTTAAAAAAAATATGTTTCTTTGAAAAATGGCAATATGGGCTGGGAGTAAATATGTTCTTTTAGACACCCAGCTTATTGGCCTGGGTGAGAAGGCTTTGTTTTCAAGACCTTGTTGCCTACAACCATCTGGGGTTTACTGCTGGGCTGATTTTAGATTGAAATGGGATCATATTGACTCAGATACTTGACAACCGACTAGATAACCTGATAAATAGTTCTATAATATTCCAGAGGTACACAGGCTGCCCAGCAAAGTTCTCATTGAATATGAGATTTAATAAAATAAAGTATCTATTGGAGATACTATTTTATTAGAAAACATATTGGTAAAGAAAGATAGGTTAAGAAAACAAACAAATGACAATTATACATAAAATTAACATCCCCTCACAAATGACCTAAGTAACGATTTCTTAAGTGTGGTAACTGTTATAATAAATGAGTAATGAAGCGGTGGCTGGGAAAAAAAAATAGTACCACTTTCTCAGTACTGTATATTTTGAATTCTAAAATTTAAAGATAGACAATTTGATATTATTACAATGTTTTGCACAATAAGTTTTCATTATATAAAAAGTAAATCATACAAGCTATTTGTTTTTGACCAATTCAATTTTATTTGATAATTTTCAGTATCTTTTACGTGCAAAAAAGTATTTATTCAACAAGTACTTATTGAGAACCTTCTGTTTGAGGCACTATCTAGGTTCTTGGGATACATCAGTGAACAAAAAGGACAAAAGATTCTTGCCTTCATAAAGCTTTCATTTAGTGCAAGGAAACAGCTAATCAATAAAATATGTAAGTAAATTATTAATTAAAAAGTTATGTAGGCTATGGTGAAAAAATAAAGCAGTGAAGGAGTATATGAAATGCCAAAGTATAAGGGGTATTGCATTTTTTTTTTAAGTTTTTTTTTTTTTAAAGATTTTATTTATTTATTTGACAGAGAGAGATCACAAGTAGACAGAGAGGCAGGCAGAGAGAGAGGGGGAAGCAGGCTCCCTGCTGAGCAGAGAGCCCGATGCGGGCCTCGATCCCAGGACCCTGAGATCATGACCTGAGCCGAAGGCAGCGGCTTAACCCACTGAGCCTGGGTGGCTCAGTGG
>NC_081557.1:157567543-157626795 GCF_022355385.1 Mustela nigripes | reverse complement strand
GAGCCCGATGCGGGCCTCGATCCCAGGACCCTGAGATCATGACCTGAGCCGAAGGCAGCGGCTTAACCCACTGAGCCACCCAGGCACCCAGGGTATTGCATTTTTAAAAAATGGTTAGGGAAGGTCTCAGTGAGAAGGCGATTCCCTTCAAAATTGGTAAAGAAATAAATCTCAAAGCTCTGGAGGTGGGGTGGGAGCTATGGAAGACCAATCCGGGAAGAGAATTCGTCTGGTGAAAAGCTTTTAGAGGGGGTTGTGCTTGGCATGTTTAAGAAAAAGCAAAGAGATCAGATGAACCAGTCATCAGAAAGATAACAAAATGGAAAGGCACAAATCATGTTCCACGCTGTAGGCCAATGTAAGAATTTTGGCTCTTGCCTTGAATGAGATGGGGAGTCACTGGACAGTTTTGAATAAAAGAATAACAGGTTCATTTAGAATGCTCTATTGAAAATAGACTGTGGCAGACTAAAGAAGCCGGGAGATCAGGTAGGAAGCCATTACAACAATCCAGGAAAGAGATCACGGTAATGTGGATTAGAGTAATAGCAGCAGAGATGGTGAGAAGTTGTATGTGTTCTTAAATAAAGAGCCAGTAGGATTTACTGATTACCAGACATAGTGAGAGACAGAAGTCAAGAATGACTTCAAGACCTCGGGACTCTGAAATTTAAAAGATGGATCTGCTCCTCATTGAATAAAGAAAAGATGAAAGATAGAGCAACAGTTGAGTACTGGATATAATAAGTTGAAAATCTGCATATTAAAACTGTATATGATATGCAGAGAATATCAAGTAGATAAATATTTTTGGCCAGTTAGAGTGTTTAGTGGTTCTCACAACACATTCAACTTAAAAAATGAGCTTGCTGGTATAGATAAACACAAAAACAAAATAGTAAAGCAATTCAAAGGCTCTAGACACAGCTTCTGATTTTCAAATACTATATTATCAAAATATATACAAAAGATTGCAGACAGTTCTAAAGAATGCAGCTTTGAAAAATGAGATTTGAGTTATATATTATTGTGTATATTATGTGAAGCAATTTTGAAAAGCAGCTAGATTGACAAACTTAATTAGCTCCCCTAAGGTAGAAAAGGAATTTGTCTAAATTTGCATATAATTTTTTAATACGAAGTCTCAAATGGAGAAATGATAAGTAAGACTATTGCTGTTGCTAGAATTACATAAATGTTTGTATCCTTTATGTGTTAACATGGTAAAGGAGTATATTGTTATTTTGAGCTGAAAAGCTGATAGAAGCTTCTTTTGCTTCACAACTTGAGTGCAATATTTCACTTGACTGTAATTCCTAAGTTTCCTGTAGGCTAAATATTTTATATGTGGAGTTAAGTACACAAAAGTATTAAATGCAATACATTTCTGACAGTGATATAATTTGAGGCAGAAGCTTCCCATCACATTTACATACTGCTGTGCAAATGGGGCACTCAAGATTAACATACCAGGTGAAAATCAACAGAAGCATTCTGTGGGCCTATCAGGGAAGGAAAGAGCAATGGGTGTGTGTGTGTGTGTGTGTGTGTGTGTGTGTGTGTGTTTTAAACAGGTAACAAACTGAAGCTCAGGGGCGTCAAATAGAGGTATTCATTGAATTTATATTGATTCCAATTTCTTTTTAGTTTTCCATGTTTTAGCTTATATTTTTTCCCCTGTTGGGGTTAGTTACAAATTATGTACTACATTAAGGGAAATTTGCTAATAATTTCTCAGGATCATGATTGGACTTCATGGCTAGTTTGGTGGGAAGTTTTGGATGCAAACTCCGTTTCATTTCCCTCTAGAGTCTAAGCAACTGCAGCTTACATCTAATATGTTATCTTGGACTCTTCAAGAAATGTGGAAGAGAACATGGTTTGATAATTGCCAGAGATTAACAGGCAAACTCTCCTAACGCTTTGCACAAAATTTTTAACTAATTCCAACAAGGAAAAAGTAAGTGTAAATATAGAAAAAATAAGAATCCAGAAACAACCTTCCTGGGCTCATCCAATGGGCACATTACATTAAAATGGTTCAGGTATGAACTATGCAATCGGCTAACAATTACATTTGTTTCTGTGTGTGTGTATTTACTGTATACAAGCACACATCATTGATTTATATCAATATTGGCAGAATCATTTATCATGCTTGTTTTTGTATGTTATCCAATATAACATTTTAAATTTAAGAATAAATTAAGAATATTCATAATGACTATCTGCTTTTGTGCCTTTCATCTTTTTTCCTTCTTTCTTTCCTATTTTGTTTTCTGTTTCCTTCTCAGGACCTAGACAAGGATGAAGTGATTAAAGTATTTGGCTTGAGTACGAAATTTAAGGGAGCACCAAACTGAATAGTTAAGTAATATCTTAATGCGATATTAAAAAAATCAGAATTAATAAAAAGTCCATAATGAATAAAATATCAAAAATTTAAATAAAGATTGGATCTGCTAGTGACATTTGGAACCATGTCTATATGTAATGATTATACAATGTTTTGGCCTTTCAAATTATGCATCTGAGGTGAGTACCAAATTTACTTGACCCTAAGCTGGCCCTACTCTGCATTTCCTGCCTGCTTCTTGCCTTTTAGACAGAAAGCATAAAACAGTACATAAAACTGATCATGTTACCAACCTTAATACATGAGATTATACAGGTCAATCTCCTCTGGTCAAAGTAATAGATCTCAGTTAAATAAACATATACAATGAGACCAAGATCATTTAAATTAGCTTGAAAAGTATGTGATATCTATTTTATTTATAGGACAAATTATTTTACTGAGATCTTTTTAAGATAATAACTTGTACTATCTAGAATCTAATAAAAAAGCAAAAATGTCTCATCCCTTTAAGAGCTCTCTTACGAGAACTCGGGCTTGGAAATTGGGGAGGTTGAATTCATGAGCAAACTGAAACTGACTGCTATCAAAGAGGATCTTAGTCATTTAAGCTGGAAAGAAAGACTAAGAATCAAGCTTGAAACTGAGATATTTAATTCACTAAATATTTACAGAACTACTTCTACATATGTGAGTTGCTATTGGGACATAGGGATAAACTGACAAGTCAGGTATGGCTACTGACCTCAAGTGGTATGCAATCTAGAAGGACAGATAGACATGGACAATTATTATGCTCAGGAGAAATCATATGTGGGGATGGACAAGTTATTAAGAGAGTTTAATGGAGAAGGAAAATATTTTAGGCAAGAGAATCAGGAAAAGCTTCTTGGTTATTGAGATTTTGAAAATGGATAGTTAATGGACAGAAAAGGAAGTCAGTGGGAGGAGCATTCTTTTTTTAAAAAAGAAAGAAAGAAATGAGTAATACTTGGTACGTAAGAATATTGAAGCATTTAAGAGAAAGTCAGTAACTTAGTTTGGTAGAAATATGAAGCACATAAATGAAGCAGAAAAGAAGATACCTAATGTATATTTAGTACAGGTGTTTAGTAAACAACTTTTCAACAAAAATAATGAATAAACGAAGACTGAAGGGAAGGATAATGCCAAATTGTAGAGACTTCTGAAAGCTAAGATTAACAAACTGCAATGAAGACAGAGTAGAACACTTACAGGGTTTTGGGCACAGATGGGATTGCTATCAGAACTATGCAGAGGGAAGATTAATTGGTGGGAGGGGGCCAGCCCTGGTTCTAGAGTCTAGGAGGGTAATAAAATGACACAAAATGCCAAACCAGAAGTAGAAAAGGAAAGGATCAATGAATGGAAGAGACACTGGAGAGACAGGATTGATAGTTAAAACAATTAATTGGCTCTGGGAAGAAGACGAAAAGCAATGATAATGACTCTTCAATTTCTAGCCTGGATGGCAGGGAGGGTACTGGTGTTTTTAACAGCAATAAAAAACACAAACAGATAAGCATCAACTCACACAGAAGGATCATTAGTTCAGTGTTAGACATAAGGTGGGCAGGATGCAGGTAGAGACGTGCAGCACGCAGATAAGAGTTGTCTTGTTTCCCCAGATTAAATGCTGCCACAAGGAGAGAGGCAACATTTGCCATTTGATGTGCCCCTCACTTAACCTCTTCTTCCTGATTAATTGCATATAAGGAACAAAGATAGCAAAGGTTTTGTTCCTTAGTGTTGAAACATTCCAGAAAACCATATATACATATAAAAAAGCCTGGCAGTATCGATTAAGATGATACAAGATTTTAGATTACCTAGATGTACCCGAAGCTCTGGCTATCTAAACGTCTGGTCGGAAGGTGATAAAATAAGGTAAGTGGCTTTCTTATATTAAATGGTAGCATAGGCCAATGGTTCTCAAATTTGAGTAGCATCAGAATCCCCGGAGGAGCTAGTTAATATACAATATTGCAGCCCACCCCCATGAGTCTCTGATTAGGTGTTCTGGAGTGGAATCCAAGAGTTTTCATTTCTCACAGGTAGTGTTGATGCCACCAGTCGAGTGCTCACACTTTGAGTTCAAGTGCTTTTACATAATGCCTAGAAGAGCCATTCTCACAAAATACTCTGCCAATAGCCATCAGGAACACCTGGACTGCTTGGTAAAATTTTAATTCTTGAGGTCCGACCCCTGACCCAGTGAATCTTAATATTTGGGTTTAGAGTTGGGGAATAAGCATTTTGTGCAGCTACTCTAGGTAATTCTTAGTATCCTATAAAGTCTGAGAACCACTAAAATTGTGATGCTCATTTTAATTAGCTTTGGGGGGACATTAGAGTTTTAGTTCTATAATTGTGATAGAACAAGTGAGCAGGAGTGAAGAGATGTGGGCTGTAGTTATAAATCTTGACACTAATTAGTTGTGTGGCCTGAGGTAAATTACTTAACCTTTTTAGGTATACCTCATCTATAAGATAAAATGATTAAACTGAAGGTCTCCATATTCCTTTTCAGCTGTATGATTGTGATAAATTCTTGGAATAGGAACAGGTAGTAGAGATACACATTTTCGGAGTGTGTAGGAAAATGAACACTTCTCAACTAGGGATGTCAGAATAGCATTTGTTTTGTTTTGTTGAACTATGCATTCCTCTTCTCCCATTCTAATTTGCTTCTCTTGCTACCTCCAATAGGTTGTTAAATTATTGGTCTCTCTGGCCATTGAGAGCCACTCTTGGTTGAGTCATTTTTGTGGGTTGGATTGAGTCCTACCTCTCATGAATGCTGGGCTTTATATGACTACCCAGCACAGCCTAATTTCTATCAGAATAAATGATGGAGATTATAGCAATTTGAGTTTGTTAGCCAAAATAGTGTCTCTTAAAAAATGAATATTAAAGTGGAATTTAAATTTATATGTATCACCTAACACCTATTAGGATGGCTGCCATCAAAAAAAAAAAAAAATCAGAATAAGTGATGTTAAGGATGTGAAGAAATTAGACCCTTGTGCATTATTGGTGGAAATGTAAAATGGTGCAACTAATACGGAAAACAATATGTATTCCTTAAATATTAAAAATAGAATTACGATATGATGCAGCAATTTCACTCCTGGGTATATTACTAAAATAATTGAGAAAAGGGACTCAAAGATATCTGCACAACCATGTTCATCAGCCCCGTTCTTCACAATAGCCAAAAGGCAGAGGAAACCTAAGTACCTATCGACAAATAAATAGTGAACAAAATGTGGTATATACATACAATAAAATAGTTAGCCTTAAAAGGGAAGGAAATGAGAACAGCATGCTAAGTGAAAGTCACAAAAAGGTATTTTCTGTACAATTTCATTTCCATAAAGTTCCTAAAGTAGTCAAATTCATAAAGGTAGAAAGCAGAATGGTGGTTTCCAGCAATTTGGGGGAGGGAAGAATAGCAAGCTTTTATTTAATGGATATAGAATTTTAGTTTTGCAGAATGAAGAGAGTTCTGGAAGTGGATCGTGATGATGACGATTGTATAATAATGTGAATGTACTTAATGCCACTAAACCATACAAAGAAAAATGGTCAAGATGGTAAAGTTTATATTACACATATTTTATGATTTAAAATAAATATATAATTTCAATAAAAATGTGTATGTTGAATGTCAAATATGGAAACGATTAATGCGATAGGGTCAGATTGTATCATAAACTAATTCCTTAAGACATAAAATGAGAAACACTACCCTTAGTTAAGGAGTTTTAAAAACCCATTTTGTACTTTTTTAAAATTCCTGTGTTTAATATTATATGTAATAGAAGAAATAAAGTGAAAACTGAAAAGGCAGGTTATTCTCTAGTAAACCTAAGTATGGTTTTATGTTATATTTATTGCCCCCAAATACTATCAAGGCTTTGAAATTTTATTTATTTTACTATCTCCTAGACTGAGTTGGTGCCAAGTGGCAGAGCCCTAAAGGAGTTTCCAAAACATGCTGATTTAAAATAAGAAAAATAATAGTCTTGTGGATATTTAACAAGAAATGAGGACTTTGTAATCAGAAGCTTCAGCATTCAAGATGACAATTAATCTGCGAAATGTTAAAGCAGGAGGATACGGTAGTAATCATGGCATTTAAGCTTTAGTAGCAGAAGTGAATTCAGCAGTTGAGAAGCAGAAAATCACAGTAGAACACTGAGCACATAAATCAGAGAGCAGAGAAAGGGCCCTTTGAAGATATGAAAGGACAACCAGGGGCTGGAGCTCACAGGAATGCAAATAAAACCTCTACAGGCTGCTAATTCTCCTACTGAGGGAAGGAGGGTTTGATGAGAAACTAAAAATTCAAAGTATGTGTGAAAGGTCTACAGCTTAATGTAATGGAAACAAGTAAGTCAGCACGAAAGTCCAGTATCTTCGCTATAGAAAAACAATTAAAAAACCAGGAGCCCTCTCAGCCTGTATCTGTTACTAGGGCACTAAGTATTATAAAATTCTGATTTATATTAATATTCTTAGGGATAAAAGGGAAGATAGCAAACAGTGGCCAGCTTGGAGGCATATTTACAAAATCATTTAGCTTTTCCCATTTTTCACAAAGTAAATGCTGTTCTCTAAAATTACTGTCTGGCAAAAGAAATGTTGTCTTACGAAGTGTACACTTGGGCATGTGGATTTATATTAGGACCTGACCAAGTTGTATTCCCTTGCCAGCACATCTGTTTAACTGATAGTGTTAATGCGGCTGTGGACATGGGTAAGAAAAGTCTGGGGGATTAAAGGTAGAGTGAACCCCAAAACCCCAAAGTGCTATTATTCATCTTTTAAAAAGAGGCATTGAAATTGACAATAACAAGTCAAGAAAAAAAAGGATGAAAGAAATAATTTTGCATTATAAAGATGATGTATAGAAGTCATCCACATTTGAATGCACAACCTAGTAATTAGAAAAGTGAAAATAAAAATGAGAGACTTTTCATTCATCATTTTGGCAAAACTGAAAATATAAAAGAGTAGTAGTATTATTTACTTTTGGCAATTCCAGGCAAGCAAATGGGAAACTAGGACTCTCTTTCGTATTGAAAGTACATTTTTCAGACACTACTTTGAGAGTGGTTATTAAATTTGTAAATGCATATGTTCCTTAACTCAGAATCGTACTTTTATGACTGTATTTACAAAAGAAAATAATAAATGTATAAAAATAAATGTTCACCATAGCTGCTTATAGGAGATAAATATTTGAAAAATTCAAAGTGCTCATCACGGTTAAACAATTTGATAAATTACGATAGTGCATAGACTATTTTGAAAGTATTACAATGATGTATAAATATACATGCTAACTTGAAAGATCTTAATGATAGAAATTGGTAAAGACAAAGGCAGAAAACATTTTATTAAAAAAAGTCAAAATGGAGGGGCACCTGGGTGGCTCAGTGGGTTAAAACCTCTGCCTTCAGCTCAGGTCATAATCCCAGGGTCCTGGGATCGAGCCCCACATTGGGCTCTCTGCTCAGCGGGGAGCCTGCTTCTCCCTCTCTCTCTGCCTGTCTCTCTGCCTACTTGTGATCTCTCTGTCAAATAAATAAATGAAATCTTAAAAAAAAAAAAAAGTCCAAATGGAGACCGAACAAAAAACTGTAGCATATATGTGCCCATTGAATAAAGAAAGTCACGAAGACGTGCACCCTGCCATCTTTTTTTTTTTTTTTTTAAGATTTTATTTATTTCTTTATCAGGGAGAGAGAGAGTGAACACAGGCAGACAGAATGGCAGGCAGAGGCAGAGGGAGAAGCAGGCTCCCTGCCGAGCAAGGAGCCCAATGTGGGACTCGATCCCAGGACGCTGGGATCATGACCTGAGCCGAAGGCAGCCACTTAACCAACTGAGCCACCCAGGCGTCCCTGCACCCTGTAATCTTAATGGAGGTTAACCGAGGGTAAAACCGGATGGATAGAGTGAGCTGATTTTAAAAGTATTGTGGAATTATACTTTTTAACTTTTTTGCATTTTTCCAACAGAAATGCTTAAAATGTATGAGCATTTTCCAATTTGGGAAGTAATTGTCAAGAGTAAGAATTAAACTAAGGCAATGAACCATTTACACTATTTGTCAGATAAAGAAGTTTGTGAACCTAATGGACCCACAAGGAAACAAAGATGCACCTACCTATAATTTTTCACCCTGGGGAACTACAAAGCTGGTATTCCTTTGTAGAAGGAATGCTTGAGGGACAGAATGTGTATTAAACTAGGAGTGACAGCTGAGGCCTCTGCGGTTACCTGGGAAGTGCTCTTCTCTCGTGTGGCTATTAAGTAGTTTGAAATTAGGGTCCTAAGACTTACTGAATATTAGCTCCAGAAGAATTCTCAGAATTCATCTATTTCATTTCCACAACTTCCTTTTTTTAAAAGATTTTATTTATTTGTTTGACAGACAGAGATCACAAGTAGGCAGAGAGAGAGAGAGAGAGAGAGAGCAAGAGAGAGAGAGAGAGAGAGAGAGAGGAGGAAGAAGGCTCCCCGCTGAGCAGAAAGCCTGATGCGGGGCTCCATCCCAGTATGCTGGGATCATGACCTGAGCCAAAGGCAGAGGCTTTAACCCACTGAGCCACCCAGACCCCCCTCATTTCCACAACTTTTAAGTTAAAGGAAGAAAACTGAGGTCCAAAGTGAGTATATCATTTTTCCAGTCCAGACATTTCTTTTCCAATATTTTTCATTATTCTTTTGGCACCTTCTTGCTCATTTAGTTAAAACTATACAGTTAACACCCAGTGGCAGGTTCAGATGATATGCGTCCCAGCAGGTGTCTCTGATCCACCTGCACAAACTGCTCCTCTACCCCTTTTCACTGTACGAGAGCACTGGGATAGTTAATCTATGTGTCAGCTTGACTAGGTCATGGGATTCCCAGAAACTTGGTTAAACGTGATTGCTGGGTGTGCCCATGAGTGTGTTTCCAAAGACATTAGCACTTGAATTAGTAGACTGGGTAAGGCAGATTGCCTTCCCCAAGGTAGGTGGGCATTATCTCACCCAGGGAGCAGCTGGAATAGAATAGAAAGGTAGAGGAAGTTTCTCTCCTTCTCTCTCTGCCTGACTGTTGAGCAGGGGCATCAGTCTGCTCCTTCTCTTAAACTGGGATTTATACCAGTAAAGCTCCTAGTTCTCAGGCCTTCAGAATCACACTAGAATTTAAATCATCAGCTTTCCTGCATATCCCACTTATAAACAGCCATTGGTGGGACATGTCGGCCTCCATAATTGCATGAGCCAATTCCTTATACCAAATCTCCTTTTTTATATAAACATACATCCACACATATACACACACAAATACATGAATGTAATATATGAATATATAAATTGTTCTTTTTCTACAGAAAAACTTGACCAGTATAAGCACCTATATCTAACCGTAACTGCTTTTTATTTCCTGCGTGTACTGTATTCTTACCTCCATGTTTTCGTTCAGGCTGTTTCCTTATCCCACTGACTCCTATATCTCTTTTACTTAATTAAATCCTACTTTAAGATTAACATTACTTCCTCTTGGAAGCCTCTGTGATCTGAACTAGACTCATCCCTCAGGCTATGATAAATTCCCTTTCTCTGCTTTCTTTTGGGATCTTGTACATTTCTCTGTAGATCAGCTGCTATATTGCACTTTACTGCCCCACACTCACTAGGCTAAACAATTTCTGTATCCTTTGTGCCCATCGCACTCGGGACCACTAAATAAATGTTTGTTGATTAAACGAATGAGTGAATGAGTAGATGAATTGGAATTGAATGTAGCTAATTAAAAGAAGAATTGGAGCAGGTCTGGCTTTCATCATGGATTAAATCACTATATAAAAAAGCAATTTTAAAGTTACATGCTCTGTTAATGGCAGCTTAGTACTATCATCTTTATATACAAGAAATACCACTTTATTGTTTCCACTTTGATTTACAGAGTCTATACCTATATCTATTTTTTTCTGGGCATCTAGAAAAAATCTTTTCAGCTTTCAGTTTGCTTTGTGTGTTGTAACACCTAACATTCTAATTCAAGCTAAAATGCTTATGATTGTTTAAGAAGGATATAGGTTTGGACTTCATCTTTACCCTTGAGAACATAGTTAATCAAGACTAATTTTTAACTCAAACATCTATGAAGATTATTAGAAACAAAAATATGTTATAAAAAATGTTAATAAAAGGGTGCCTGGGTAGCTCAGTTGGTTGGGCCTCTCTAATCTTGGTTTCTATTCAGTTTATGATCTTGGGGTCATGGAATTGAACTCCAAGTCAGGCTCCAGGCTCAGCAGAGTCTGCTGTATCCCTCCCCCTTCTTCTCTGCTCCTCCCACTGTTCCTGCTTTCTCTCCCTCTCTCTCTCTGTCAAATACATAAATAAATAATAGAATGTTTAAGAAAATAATAAAAACAATCAATCCCAGGCATTAAAAATGCATTGTCAAGATTTCTGGGAATGATCTCTATGAGTGTGTGTGTGTGTGTGTGTATGGGTGTGTGTGTTAAGATTTTACTTATTAATTTAGGTGGGGAGAGGCACAGAAGGAGAGAGAGAATCCAAGCTGACTCCACACTGAGCATGGATCCCAACACAGGGCTTCATCCCTGGACCCTGAGATCATGACCTGCGGTGAAACCAAGAGTTAGACTCTTAACTGACTGAGCCACTGTGGGTTTTGTTGTTGTTGTTATTGTTTATTGTCGCACTGACTCTCTTCTTGCACTATGTTATAGCTGACATGGACTTAAAACCTTTGATTTTTGGGGAGCGGAAAATATGTCAATGGGATCTGAGCTCCCAGATGCCTGCTGTAGTGCTAAAGTAAATCATATCTTATTTGTTGAAATCATCTGGCAAAGGGCAAATGTAGCAAATGTACAGTTACTTCTAAGCTCAGTGGTATGACAGTCTAGGACTTCTGGCATTTTCAAAGATCCAAAGTTGTTTAGTATTTTGTTTTGATTTTCCTCAAGTTGTGTTCAGTCTGATTATTCATTTCTGTAATGGGGCCTAACCATGATTTTAAGGTCATATACTTAGTATATTACCAAGTTATTCACTGTAGCCCAAGTTAGGTCCTATCCTCTCTCTGCTTATAACTGTCACCTACTTTGGCATCTTCACCCAATGCCACATGGTGCTATAGAGTTCAAAGAGGAAGGGAAATGGAACAACTGGAAAAGAGAATATGACCATCGTGGTTCATGGATTTGAGATGCATAAGACCAGGAATTACTGTATGTAAACCCATAACAGTTGAAAATTGTTTTCTACTCACAGCCTCTTTTCTTTTATGTAATTTGGTTCCTGCTAGCTTCATTCTCATGACCAATGAGATCATTACCTGAGCTGAAACCAAGAGTCGGATGCTTAACTGACTGAGTCACCCAGGTGCCCTCTGATGGGAGTAGTCTTGAATCACAGGGTTTTAAGAGACTGTCCTAAGCCCTGCCTATATCCTCGATCTGTTTTTTGTTTCGTTTTGAAACTTCCTTTAACCTTCTGTTGATGAGTAGAACTTGCTTTTCTTCTGCAGATACTACATTACTTTTGTTCTTCTCAAATGATAATTACTTTTCTCTTCTACAACATTCATATCACTGGGGCTGGATCATGGTTAGGTATCCTTCTTGTCCTTTGAACCACTTCTAGAGCATTGGCTTTGAAGCTCATGCTATCAGACTACACTCATTTCTACTGTAGACATCTGCTGACTCTGTGTCACTCCGACATTGCTCAAAGATTTTACCACTTGGTACTCTGTCACTCTTTCAAATTCTAGTTCTGTGGTTATTCTTGGTGATTTGATTATTCACATAGACATCCTCTTCCAGTACTTGGCTTTTTCATCTCCAAAGATTATGTCTTTCCTCCTACCTTAGCCACCCACTCCCATGTTGTATCACTTCCAATACTAGCACTCTCTTCATCATTTCAATTTCAAATGTGCCATCTTGGAACCAATTTGTATTATTTCCAATCCTGTCCTTCTGGTTCATGGACTCCTATAGTTCTTTGGTCCCACCCAAACCAACAATTCATTGTTCATGTCATCCTCTTTTTTCTTTTTTTTTTTTTTTCAAGATTTTATTTATTTGACAGAGAGATAGAGAGCACAAGTAGGCAGAGCAGCAGGTAGAAGGAGAAGGAGAAGCAGGCTCTCCACTGAGCAGAGAGCCTGATGTGGGCCTTGATACCAGGACACTGGGTTCATGACCTGAGCTGCAGGCAGCTGCTTAAATGACTGAGCCACCCAGGCTTCCACATGTCATCCCCTTGGTATCCTCCATCTCCTCTCAGCTGAGATTCCCTCATTCATAATAACAATTTCTTTGGATATATTCTCAACGCCCTCACCTTATTGTTTTCTATCATGCTTATTTGATAAACACCAATTCTGGTGAAATCTCTTCTCTGTGAACTCCGTGTTTATGTTACAAAAAAGCCCATAATCATGCTGATTGGTTTTAGTTTATAGCCATGATGACTATTTCAAAAGAGCCGTTAGTCTTTTCTAGGAATACCATTATATTTCACTCATCTACTGTTCCTCCCATTCTCCAGAACAACAATTCCTATCTTTTCTCTCTTCAATTCTCTGGAATCTTTATCCTATTACTTATATTTTGGTGATGGCCTTGGTTCCTATTTCTCTGAGTAAATATAATCAGTCAAAAATGATTTTCCATATACTTCCATTACCATATCTTCCAATTTATCTGCATGTATGTCCGTATGTTCTACCTCATCTCTTTTTGCTATGGATGGACTGTGCTCCTAAATCCAACCCCCCACTTGTGCATTAGATCTCAAGAACAAATCTCCAGCAGTTCTCTTGTCTCTCTCTTGCACCATGAATTTCCCCCTCTGTACTGTATCATCTCATTAGTATAGAGACATTGTATATATCTTTTTTCATAAAAAAATTTTCCCAAACCTCACATCCCACTCTAGAACCCTCCCCACTATTACTCAGCATTTTCTTTCAGCAAAGCACCTTTACAAAGTGCCCAGTCTAACAAAACAAATGAACAAAGAAGAAAGAAAAACAACAACAAAAAGACTCCTAAATATAGAGAACAAATGGGTGGTTGCCAGAGGAAAGGTGGGTAGAGGACAGGTGAAATAGATAAAGGGGATTAAAAGTACACTTCTGATGAGCACTGAGTAATATATAAAGTTGTCAAATCATTATATTGTACACCTGAAACTAACAAAATACTGTATGTTAATTATACTTGAATAGAAAAAAATTAAAATAAAAAAATAAAGTAAATAAAAAGTACCTAGCCTTGTAATTTCCACTGCCTCTCTTCTCATTCTTTTTCTTTCCAATCTAATTCTAATTTCTTCTCCTTTCCCTCTACCAGATCTGCTTTTGTCAAGGTCATCAGAGACTGCTGGTTGCCAATAAATCATTAATTCCCTGTCTTCACCATACTTGATCCATGAGTATCATTTGACAGAGTTGACCATTTGAATTTCCTTGAAACACTTTTTCGCTGGCTTCTAAACAAGCACTCTTGGCTTTATCCCTGTTTCCTTGGCTGATCCTTCCCTGACTCTGTTACACCTTTTTTGACTCTCGCTTTTCTAAATACTACATTGTCCCAGGATTAGTCTTTACATAGCTTTCTTTTCAAGATAGATAAACACATGTTTAGTGATATCATTGAGTCTTACTACTTTAAATACAGACTCTATGCTAGTATTCTCCAATCTCCAGCTAGAACTTTCTCCTAAACACTCAACTCATATATAGAAAGCAGCTTTCTTGGCATCTATCTTGGATAATTAATAAACATTTCATATTAACTATCGTGCCAAAGGCAAATTCTCATTTGGCTTCTCAAATCTGCTCTTCCCATAATTTTCTCAACCTCAATAAAAGCCAACTTCATTCTTCCAACTACTTAGGCCAGAGACATTGGGCTCATTTCTAACTCTTTTTTTTTTTTTCATATCCCACATTCAGTCTTCTACAAAATTTTGTCAGAGTGACTTTCAAAGTATATTCAAATTCAATCACTGCTCACCACTTCCACCATAAGCACTCTGGTCCATCCATCATCATGTTTCACTTGAATTACAACAGTAGTCTCTCCTCACTCTTCTCCTTGTTTCTAGCCTTGACCTCTCCCTATTTTTCACACAACACCATAAGTGGAGCTTTAAAAAGTAAGTCAGCTCATGTCACTCTCCTGCTCAAAACCTCAGAATTATTAAAAAGTCAGGGTCGTTTAAGTGACTCCAAGATATTATATCAGTGATTCTCAACCTTTACTGTGAATCAGAATCTCCTGAGTGGATTTAAGATATTCAAATGCTTTCTATTACCCAATTAAGATACAATGAGTAAATGAAATTGAAAGGTACAAAATTTTAGTTATAAAATACGTAAGTCATGGGGATGTAATGTACAGCATGGTGACATAGTGAATTATACTGTATTGCATATGTAGCAGTTGCTAAGAGAATAGGTCTTGAAAGTTCTCATCACAAAAAGAAAATTTATAACAATAGTGACTGATGTTAACTAGACTTATTGTGATTTTGCAATATACACAAACATAGAATCATTATGTTTTATGCTTGAAAGTAATATAATGCTATATGTTGATTATATCTCAATTTTAAAAAAAGATACACTTGGAACTTTAGCAGGGCCCACACTTGAACATTTTTAGGCCACCATTCTAACTCCCACTGTGATCTTATTTCCTACCTCCTCTGCATATCCTGTCCACTCCCCATGAACCCTTCTCCAGCCACATTGTTCTTGACATTTCTCTATCATGCCAAGTTACCTTCTGCCTCAGGAATTTCGCAGTAATTTTCCTTCTGCCTGGAGCTCCTGTCCTCACTGTCTCCTCACCATCTTCATGGGTCATACCTGTCGTCTTTCAGGTCTCTACTCAAATGTCACTTTCTCAGGGATGCCTTCTGAGACCACTTTATATGTGATGGCAACAACCCTCTTCCTCCTCTGCTTTCTTTCATTCTTACCTTTTCAATTTTTTTTTTCTTTAGAGCATGTATTTATGGGCTTGTCTATTTTTTTTTTTCTCTCTAGTACAAAATAATCTTCATTTGGGCAGGGACTTTCCTTGTTCTGTTTAATTCCTGATACCTAGAACAGTGCCTGGTAAATAGGTGCTCACTGAATATGTGTTGAATGAATAAATAAAACAATAGCTTCACTCCACCCAGTTTTTTCAGCCACAGATAAATAAAGAGGGTAGGCTTACCCCATCATTTCATAAGGTCTAGAATTTGTCTTTCTGCATCAGTCCTCAAAAATCCTCGATACTGGCCCATTTGACATGACCAATCTTTTGTCTTGGTTTTCGTTTCAATTCTCCAGTTTTCCAGCTGGCATTAGAACTGGGACCTGCGCCCAGTGGCTTTGCTCCACACCTGGACCTTGTCAGTTTCCCTTCCCCATACTGCTCTGGGACTTGTGTGGCCTAATTAGCTTTGCAAATTGATGCTATCTTTCTGATTGAAAACTGCGGCTGCCAACACCATCCCTCACTTCCCTGTTGCCATAGTATCCATCGGATTTTTATATCCTCTTTGAGCTCTGTAGTCTGAAGTATTATGCGTAGGGATCCTCTGGCTAGGATTTTAATCCTACCAATCCTGATTTTCTTTTCTTCCTGAGTAGTCTTCATTGCTGGGGTTTTAGAATAATTTGTTCTTCACCATCTGAGTTTAATAGGCTATCAGAAAATAAATATTGCCCTCTAAATAACCAGAGACTTCTCTATTTCAGTACTACGCACAGATCCTTCATTCCTAGTCAGATCTTTACCTATGATTTGCCAAAATATGAGTTTTAGCATGTTACTTTTGTTTAAACCCTTCTTAAGTTCTGTATCTTCCACAGAGTAAAAGCCCACTTAGAATGTTTTATACAGCTCTGTATTAGCATTTTCAGACTTTAGCATGCATATGAATCACCTGGGAATCTTCTTAGACCAAGATTTACATGGAGAAGGGTTTAGGTGGGGCCCACGAGTCTGCATTTCTAACAAGCTCCCAAGATGCTGATGTTGCTAGTTCACAGGATTACGCTGTAGGTAATAAGGCCCTGTAAGGTATGCTTTCTCCCTACCACCTGGCCCTCTACTTCTCGGCTTTTGTTATTCTTCTGATGCTACACCTTATTTCTGAGTTACACTAGCTTCCTTCACAGTCTTAGAACATCCAGGCATACTTCCACCTTAGGGCCTTTGCATCTGCTGACCCTCTTGTCTGAAAACACGTCACCCAGATATACAACTCTTTCTCTCAAATCTGCTTCATGTCTTTTTTCCAATGTCATTTTCTTAAGCCTTCCCTGGCCATCTGATCTAATAAGGCAGATCATCCCTCTCTTGTCCCCCCTCTCCCTCTCCTATTTTTTCTCCTTAACACTTATCACTATTGAAATACAACATATTTAATTTTTTTAAATTGTCTGCTGCCTCCATTAGAATGTGAACTCTATGAAGGAATTTTGCTTTCATTCATGTTCACTCCGGTGACCAAAGTACTGACTGATATACAGCAGGTGCTCAATAAATGATTGTCGAATGAATGCACTAAATATTTCACTTATATTTTACTATACATTTTTTTCTGATTATGCAAAATGTCCTGGGAAAAGGAAGACAGAATCAGATTTGTTCTAGTTTAATTAGGCTAGCCTGATAAAGGTGAATGTCTCCCAAGAATAGCATATCAGAACTCATTTACTTAATCCTCATTTATACAGCTTTCTTTGGTATGAGCAGAATGATGTTAGAAGGGATAAAGCTCTACCTTCAAGTAAGAGAAACTTAATGAGACTAGTAATACAATTAAGAACAAATATAACCTGAGACATTAATGGTATCTATTTAAAGTTATAATTAGATTGCAAAGACTGTTTGCACAGTGATGCAGGTTTTCCTGGAAGACAGTTACTATATATATGAACTCATGTCAAAGACATTGTAGAATAAGTTTGGTCTTTTGTGGAAAATTGACCTAGAAGACCTCAAAAGTCTTTCCTGCCTGAACAAATTAGAAATCAACGACAGAGAAGAAGAAGCTGCTGTGTGAGATGTGCAAGACTAGTTACTAAAGCAAGAATCTACAACCACATTTCATGTATTACAGTTCTCAATCTTATAGACTCCCAGTGAGCTTTAGCAGGTGAGAAGGTTATTGGTTTTTGATTGGTTGGTTTTGTGCTTAAAGAGAAGCTGGCCAAGACCTTGCAAACTGAACCAAAATACATCTCATTATTATTACCTATTTTTTGATCAAATCAATTTTCAGCTGTTTCTGATTTTGGTTGAAAGAATACATACAACAAGCAAATTTCACTTTGATATTTTCCATTATGAACTCATAAGAACATTCTTCACTGTCCCTCTAGTGAATCAGAAAACTAAATAAATATGGTATAAATCTAGGTGACACGATTTGCAGTTTTTTAAAAGTCATAAGCCCTCTTTATCAGTAGATTATAAGAGTAGAAATTCTTCTCTACTTCTTTTATTAATTAACCTTTTCAAATATGTTACAATTTTAACTTAACCTTAGAAGATACTATATAATAAAGCTTTGTTGTTACAAATTGCTTACCTTTACATTCTTTCAGGTAATCTTAAGGATCTTTTTATGAAGTTATTATTTAATAATATTATTTATTGATGCCTATATATATGTATGTGTATATATATATGTGTGTGTGTGTGTGTGTGTATATATATATATGACAAAAAAACATGTGAAGTAGGAATTCTTATCAACATGATAAAAATCCTGGGGCCCACAGATTTTAAGTAACTAGTTACATTTAAACATTTGAGCTTAAAAAATGAACTGTATTCGAACCCATGCTGAAATGTCTTTTGCAGGCTTTTAATCCTCACACTGTGACAATCTTAGGGAGGAGGAGACTGAGTCTTAGAGAAGCCAAGTGACTTGCCCAAAGTTGTACACATAAGAACTGGAAGAACCAGGAAACAGGGTTCTTTCTGTTCTTCATAATAGACTTTTTTTTTTTTTTAATGTATGACATTTAATAACAGCATGAGAAACACTAGCACAGGTCGAAAGATGATGGAATGCCTACATATTTAAAGAGAAAGAAATGGCAAAACCTACAAGAATTAACTAAATTTATTAGCACACAATGCAAACTTATCAATAGCTTAGTCTAAAACACTTTTATTTCATAGAATCTCAAACTGAAATTTTCTCAGGGTAGGTTAATCTATAATTTCTTTTTACACATCCACAAATGCCAAATTAAATTCTATATGGTTAAAAGACATAAAGGTAAGAAAAAAAGAAACAGAAAATGTAGGAAACCATATGTACATGCTTTGAAAAGGAGAGGTTTTCTTAAACAATCCTGAAGACCTTGGAAGATATGTATGTATATTTTAACACATACAAGACTATTTATATGTGACATTTGATATTCCATACCCTTGTGATTTATTTTTTATTTTGGAAATGCTAGAATATAGGAAGTATACCCAGTCTGTATTACTATAAACACTGTAAGGTATACGGGCTGTGTGCGTATGTGTGTGTGCGTAAAAACACAAGAATGAAGCAAGACCTTATCTACATGTGTTGACGTGACTGGCTACCTCTGAAATTTATAAGAGTCCCTTAGGGTCTCACTATTTCAGCTCTGTATACACTTACCAATCCCTATTGAAAGGTAATAATGAATCACCACATTCCCTTATTTTAGTAATTTTTGTTCGTTCGTTTGTTTGTTTGTTTATTTGTTTGCCATTCAAATAGAATCCAGATTTTTAATTAAGGGCAACAATGTCCTTCATGATCTATCCCCTGCCTTCAACCTCCTTCCATGTTCTCTCATTGGGCATGTTCCATGTTGATTTTCAGCTGGTTTCTTGAATGTAACTCCATGCTTCTGCTAAGGTTGTGCTTGGTTTGGAAGCCCTGTCACCCTCTCTTGTACATAAACAGCTCCTGATCAGGCAGGTCATCACTAATATTTTATCTCCTCAGGGAACCATACTTGATCACTGTTCTGAAAGTAGATGTTCTCTTTAATTTCTGTAAAAGAACCCAAGGTTTTTTCCCATAGCACTTATCATGATTTAAATAATTTCATTTGATCACATATTTTAGTTTTCTTTTCTCACCAGACTTTACATTTCACAGATCCAGTGATCATTTCTCTGTGGTGATCTATATATTATATATATTATATATCAGTGTCTGGTATATAATTGGCACTTAGCAAATATTGTATGAAAAAATGAATAAATAAGTGATGAATGAGTGAATATGTATCTTTTAAAATATTTTTTGAGAATCTGTATGTCTGCCTGGAGAAAAAAAGTGAGTTTTTTCTGGGGTGCCTGGGTGACTCAGTGGGTTAAACCTCTGCCTTCAGCTCAGGTCATGATCTCAGGGTCCTGGGATTGAGCCCTGTATCGGGCTCTCTGCTCAGCAGGGAGCCTGCTTCCCCTTCTTTCTCAGCCTGCCTCTCTGCCTACTTGTGATCTCTGTCTGTCAAATAAATAAAATCTTTAAAAAAAAAAAAAGCGAATTTTCTCTGGAATGATATGCTATAGAAAGAGGTTGTAAAGTATGGAGAGCTTTGGCTTCTAAAATAGAATAAAAATATAAATTGTGACTATATTTATCCCCAAGATAAATATCTTAAATATAAATATCTTAACAATTAACAATATGAAGGAAAGTAACTCTTCCCAAAATGACTTAGTATTCTTATTCTGAGGCTTAAATTCATTCACATCCCATGAGTACCTAGTAAAGCCTAAAATGTCCACCCTCCCATCTCCTCCAGACAACATATAGGTCCACTCACTCACCCACTTTTACCCCCACCCATCCTCCTAGTAATTGTTGAACTTCTAGAAGCCTGTGGATTTTAAGATCAATAGTTGGGTCCTGGGAAACTGGGGTTAATGCAATAAAGGTGATTGAGTTAGAGGCCATTGCTAACATTTCAAGGAATTCACATCCTAATGCATCATTAGGACTTAAAGGAGGTTCATATCAACATGTTCAGTTTTCAAAATAATGATGCCAACTAGGCTGACTCTAGGGAACCATAACATCAGTAGCAGCTGAAGGACATCATATGAAAAGGCACAGAATAATGCTAGAACCTGTGTCAGAATATTTTTTATAACCATCAAAACATTCTCCAACATAGTATTAGTAAGTTTGCCTTCTGAACAAGAAGCTCAGACACGGGATCCAAATTATTCTGCTGTGGAAGGTTACAGAGAAAAAGTGTATACCACGTTTGTGGTTATAATTAACGTTCATGAATGCATTCATTCATTCATTCATCCTACAATTATTTATTGAATGTCAACCATTGTGATTTTCACTGTGCTAACCACGGGGATAATTTTAAACAAAAATCATTCAGTTCTCTTGTGCAGATTGATGGGACTTGAGGAAGAAAGAATTACTTCTGTAGAGGTGTTTATAAACCACAGCTCAGAATAAAAACTAGCTTCATGTTTTACACAAAGGACTGCTTCGTAAGCTTCCCCCCCCCCCCCGATAAAATAACTTCTAAATGATGGTTATTTAAAATAAGCTAGAAATAAAGATTTACACTTTTGGAATAGAAATAGACATTTATAGGAAACTTATTTGTTGACAAGATTAACTTTTATCCACCACATAATCATAAGTAAAGATAAAGTTTTCATCTAAAAGGAAATGCAGTATAGAAAATACCCCAAAGTCATTTGAAAGAATTGGATAACTCTAATAATATTTGGAATGGGATTCATAAAAACCTTTTCAGTCTTCATGTGCATAAGTCCCTGACCGTTCTGAACAAAATACTAGTTTATGTTTTCTAGTTTTGGAATTCTATTGGAGACAGATCCATTAGACACAGCACAGAAGGCTTTGAATTCCCTTTGCTTAAGCACTCTGCCAACTCAAAATCTCCTTTAAATCAATACGAGATATAATTTAATTGCAGACTCTGTGTCAAAGTTAAAATTTTAGAAAAGAAATAAACCAAACTCCATGTAGCAATTCGAATATAGGAGACAAAATAGCAGACTAGACTATTATAGCAGAACAATGACCAGTACCTTTTGAATGCCTGCTTGGGATTCCAGAACGTTATTCTCTGATCCATTGCTTCTGTTGATCATCCGCCACATTTGGGAATACATGCTGTCCCTTTCAAAAGGATTCATTCCCTTCATGCGGACATGTTCATATACTGCAGAGTCCAGTACTGTGCCATAAGGGATGTCCGTTTGCTTGGAGAGGTCCTGGAGAGATCTTCATGATTAGGAGAGAAGAGAGACACAAGTAAGAAATTGGAAATAAAGTTATAGGAAACAGAATAATATATGTAAATACAGATGTCAAATTGCTTTCCTATTTTGTGGTTTCTTAATATTAAAATGTAATATATAAAAAGAATTGCTGTTAGGGTTATGACACATGAATCATAAGTAGATGAAATCATTACTGAAAAAAAAAAGAAAATTTCTCATGGTTCTTGTGTGTGTGTGTGTGCGTGTGTGAGCCTTCACTGTGAAAAAAACCAAAACCAAAACTAGATCTAGCAATTCCAGCAAGGCAAAGACAAATTAAATTAGATTGCTGGATAACCACATAATCATTTAGTTAAAAAACAACGACATGCTATAAGCCTTAAGCCTATGTTCTTTTAGGTAGCAATGTTTAAATATATTTTAAAATAATTACATTGTGCATGAACAACCCAATTTGAGTTGAAGTGTATATTTAAAAATTAGTATTTATGATAGTCACTATTTAACAAGCGGCTACCATATACATGCCAGCAACTGACATACATTATTCTCACAGTAGTGTCCCATTTCTCAGAAGTATTTCACCCATTTCATCAATGAGAAAACTCAGATTGAGAGTATAAGCATTTGCTCAGTGTGGCACAGTCAGTGAGGGATGAGATAAGACTCAAATGTAGGCTTCAAAAGCTATAGTATTTTTACTGCAAGATACTGCCTCTTATTTGCTTTAAGTTTGTGTGTGTGCACATGCATGTGTGTGTCTGTGGGCGTGAAAGAGAGAGAAAGAGAGGAGAGAGAGAGAGACTTCTATTTGTATTCAAACAGAATAGAATTCATGTTTCCAGAAAGATGAATATATTTTCAGCTCTCTCTTATGCATAATAATGATCAGGATTTTCACATCCATCTTTGAGTTATATAGATGGTATCTACTTGTCCTAGGTTATTCATCTTAAATTGGTGGTCAATTTCCTTACATTTAAGTTTCTGAGCCACTCTGTATTTTCTAACTTGGAGAACCAATTACTGCTGCACTGAAACTCATTTGAGTTTGTGTAGCTGCTCAACTCTAATGACTGAGGTTTAAGAACAAATATGTGTCTTTGGCATACTATACAAAATTAGATACTGGCATATTCAAGTTCACTAACCTCTGCAAATGGCAGCAGATGCTTTGAAACACTATACCATATTTTGAACAAGAATATTCAGAGCCCTCCACAGCCATGGGTCATGAAACTCATGTTATGTATACTTCTGACCTTTTGGTCTGTTTCTAGATGGAGTTTGCTAATGATTTCCTGGGGCCTTTGCAAACAACACTAGCATTGGGCAAGGGTATTGGAAATACTCTTGCAGGTCACCAGTTTCCATCATGTGCAAAACTGTATTGCAAACAATAAATTATGGGCTGTGTTTGCTAGAGGAGTATTCATGCCATTTTCTAATAGTAACTTTCAGCAAAATTTAATCTACATTTTATTGAGTTTTAGGTTGTCGATGTGTATCATTTACTCTGTGGAAACTACCATGATGATTCCTTTTTGTTCTGTACTTCTGCTTTAAATGATGTGTTGAAAAATGACTATTTCCATGAGAGACTATGGACTCTGAGAAACAAACTGAGCGTTTGGGAGGGAAGGGGGGTCGGGGGGGTTGGCTGAGCCAACCGGTGGTGGGTATTAAGGAGGGCACATATTGCATGGAGCACTGGGTGAGGTGCATAAACAATGAATTATGGATTACTGAAAAAAAATTAAATTAATTTTTTAAAAAAATGACTATTTCCAAGGAAAAATTTGCTGAAATATTCTACAATTATTAAATTAATTCTACCATTTGTAAAAAAGATAAAATGACAGTATGAAGAATAACAGGGCAAAAGCAGGAATAAAATCAAGCTACCCATAGCTAGGGTACAACCTCACAGGAGAGTAAAAGGGCACTTTCTCCTGGGATATCCCACAATTATCTTGTTGACAGTATAGCAATAAAACTTTTGTTCCCAAAGATCATTTACTTCTCATCCACTGCTGTTTCCAGCAATGGGATTGAAACTATTAAAAACATTAACATTTTAACATATTTCCCATTGTTTACTGGAGGACGATATAAAGTGGTAACACAGAAAAAAGAAATGAAACATTATCAATACAGGTTATAATAGCAGTAGCAAATAGCAATTTGTTCAATACCTATTAATGCAAGGGCCTAGGCTAGGTAGTTGTATGGAGTTTGCACTTTCTAAAACCAGAAGGTCCCATGGCTGGAGAAGGCCATGTCACATTTCATCAGAGACCCTACCAGGATGGGATTGGCCACTAGCTGTTTAGAACATTTGGCAATCAACCTATATTATAACTCTCAAAAACTTTCAATTTGGTGGTGGTGAGATCATATCTTAGGGGTAAAATTTTTGTATGCCCAGACCTCTAAATATATAACCTGTTTGCCCAAATAGTCATACCAGTAAAATACTGTTAAATAAATTAACACTTCCTCTTAGCTTTTCATGAAAAGAAAATTGAAATCAAATGTTAGGATCATTAACAGAATCATTTTCTGTGGCATAACATCACCTTCAATATCAGCTTTACAACTTGAATATAGAATTGTCATACAAATAGTTTTGTTGGTGAAACTGATTTGTACATGGTAAAATTTTAAAGGAATTTCTTAATATACTGCCTGTGTGAAATTCCTGATGTCAGAAAAAAAAGGCATTTTATGTTCAACATACCTCAGATTTAGAATAGCAGAGCATTTGTAACTTAGAACAAAGACATATTCCCTCCAGCTTCATTTCTGATATCAAGTTTGGCTTATAAATTTGCCTTGAGATATGCTTGCAATAAAAATTACAGCTTGCCTGATTCAGCATCGTTCCATTATAGTACACTGAGACAGTACCAAAAGTGACAAAAATAAAATGAAGCAAATTGAAGTGAGCACAAACAGCTTATTACAGAAAGTGAAGGTCGTTTTAGGAGCCCAACACAGAAAGACAATGACCATTTTATGTGGTCATTCTGTTATTTTTCATAAGATTTTAGAGTAATATCAGCAGAAAAGGAATGGCCTATAGTATGAACCCTTAAAAGAAATCTAGTAAATTCTTCTACAAGTGGTATTCCTCAAAAAAATTGTATCTTAAATTCAACATCTGAGTATTACTTAGATATGCCAAATCATTGAAATCATTGTTTTTTTGTTTGTTTGGTTTGCCAAATCAGTTTTAAATGCAAAATAATTCTAAAATAATTAATAAGTACCTAATATATAAGTTAATTTACCATGGCAAATGTTGTCATTTCTTTTTTAACAATTGCTGATGCATACCCAGGTCACAGAGGAAATGGAAAAATCTAGAGCATTCTAGAAAGGAGTTAACTTGGAATATACTCATACTGATATATTCCATTTCTCCACTTAATCTCACACAACTCACATTTACTACATAAAACTCAGCAAACAATCACTCTGCAGATCTATTATATCTGAATCCCCCTCTCCCAACCCTACACCCCCATTCACGCACACAGAGTTAAAAAAAGAAAAGTGTCTATAGCAATAAGTGGTGAATAATAAAAGAAACCAAATGCTTTGCTACTTTAAGCCTTATTCTCCCATCATCTTTTCAAAATTCTACTTTTATTTTTCCTGGTATCCTGTACTACTAGCAACCCATGGGTACTAAAGAATACTGAGAAATGATAGGTAAGTGGTATTTACTTATTTGCATGAACATTATATGTACTTAGAAATTGTAATTTAGGGTACTTCTGTAAAGCCAGTTTCAGGAATTTGGGTGGATCTAGGTTGATTGAAAAACAAACACTTAAAACCCTTCAAACATAGAAAATTAATTTTGATACATGTGATACTCTGATATTAGGTATTAGTGATAGCAGTACCTTTGACATTGGGTAAGTTAGATTTTAAAGTCGAGCAGATAGATTATTTGTGGGCTGTGTGATGTTAACCCCTGTTAACCTGAATTTCCTCAACTATAAATGGAGAGAATAAGAGTGTCTAAGGGTGAATACAAGAGGACATGTCACATGGGTATTCAACTAACTTATCCATTGTTTTATTTTTATTTTATTTTAGTTTTTCTAAAAAGATTTATTTATTTTAGTGAAAGAGGGAGAGAGAGAGAACATGAGTGGGCAGAGGAAGAGGGAGAGAATCCTCAAGCAGACTCCCTGCTTAGCCTGGAACCTGACTTGGTGCTTGATCTCATGACCCTGAGATCACGACCTGAGCAAAAACCAAGCATCAGATGCTTAACCAACTACACCCCTCTATTGTCTTATATGGAGATTATTATTACAATGATCCATCTCTGAATAATGCTCTATTTCATAATTTCTAATGGATATTCGGTATGTGGCAGGGTGATCCCTTTATATTGTTGAAGAGGAGATTCATGAATGATATTGAATGGTCCTAACTTTGAATGTGTTGCTACTTACTTACATTTCTAAAACTGTCAACTAATTAAAAATCTAATGCCTTTCCCCTCTGTAGTGAACTTTCACTCATATTTTTACCTATTTTCCTTTAACAAGAGAATAGCTTTTACCCATATAAACTTTAAAATAAGACATATAAGTCTTTCTTTTCCATCTTCATTTCCTTTCTTCTTTTGAAACGCTCACCAACACACAGCTGTCAGCATTAACTCTGGGGAATTGTAAGTCTAGTCCCATTTTTAATGGAATGGAACAAAGCAACTTAAGTTATCACATCGGAAGGGATTTTTCTTCAGGGTAAAAAGAAATGGAACGTGGTCGATAGGATAGGTGTTAGATCCTTCAGGCCAAGGGGCTAACAGTAGAAGGGAGACTAGCAAACGGGAATGTACTAAAAATGTCTTCCAACTCAGTTCAGGTTTTTTTTTTTTTTCCTTTCTCCCACAGTTTCTTCCTCTGGATGCTGATTTCAACATCGACCAAAGGAAAAGATATTGTTATAGCTCTAAGAGCCCATCAGTAACCATGTTAAAATTCTGCCTGGTTCCCACTGCTATTCAGTGGTTGTGGCCAAGAGCTTGGTGAGTTCAGAGGCAGGTTTTCCAGAAAAAAGAAAAAAAAAAAAAAAGAAAAAAGAAAGAAAAAGTATTCCAAAATTTAAAACCTAAAAAAACAACTAATATGCCAATAAAGTTCCACTAGACTGATATTTAGTGTTATTGAGACCTAAGAAGAAGAAATAAGTATTGAAAAACAGACTGCAGTGGTCAGGTAAGGCAGGCCTACATCTGAGAGGTACAGCCAATGGCCAGGACTGGGCAACCTCTTAGGTTCTACAAACTTTGACTTTGAAGATGGAAAGATTTGAGTTTCAATCCTTGGACAACTTATTTAATTTTCTCTAAATTGCAATCCACTTCCCTATTAAATAGGGAAAATAATAATTTTGTATTAAGTTATGTGGAGGTTTGATGTAGATATGGATATAAGACATCTTAATACTTAACAATCTATAAGGGCTCTGTTACTGGTAGTTGCAATTATTAATTTTATTATTTATTACTATTATCACTATTACTATTATTATTATTACTGTTATGTTCTGTTATAATTTTTGGAATTACTATTTCCTTATTTTTCCCACCAATTAAATTCATTTCAGATTCCTCACCATGGCCTTTCTGTTTAAATCCCCTACCCCAACTAATCTCTTACCAACTTCTGTGTATTTTACCTCCTGAATCTTAAAAATCTGTCATTACCTGTGTCCTCTCATTGCTAATACTCTCAGCGTTTCTATCTAGAGAATCTTCCTTTCTTGTTTTTAAATGATTTTATTTATTTATGTATTTTAGAGAGACACAAAGAGAGAGTGCAAGCAGGAGAAGGGGCAGAGGCAGAAGGAGAGGGAGAGAGAATGCCAAGCAGGCTCCATGCTAAGCCTGGAGTTGGATGAGGGGTTCAATCCCAGGACCTTGAAGTCATGATCTGAGAGGAAATCAAGAGTCAGACACTTAACTGACTGAGCCATCCAGGAGCCCCTGGAGAATTATTTCTAAACCTTTTCCCTATCTCTCCTATCTCTAATCCATCTCCTACAACACAGCTGAAGTGTTCTTTCTGATATATAAGTCTGATCCTATCCCAGTTTTATTTAAATACTTCCTATATACCCCATTGCCCCCCAAACCTTCCAACTCCATAGCATTCAATACCTGCAAAAATTTGGCTTAAAACTGTTTTGGTTCTCAGAAACAAACTTGTGCCTCATTCATACTCCCATTATAGGACAAACAGACCATTTCATCTTTCCTGGCTTGGTAGGCATTTGCTGTGCACAAGATGTCTCCCTGTCTACCTGGTGAATTCTTTCCCTTCAAGTCAAGGTCAAACTCAGTTGCCTCTTTGTGCTCTTCTAACACTTAGAATATGTTCACATTTTAGCATTTTGTTATGAAATTTTACTTCTTTGTTTAACTCACTAGTATACATTCCACTGATACCCATAATTTTTCTTTATGTTCATCTTTGAAACTCAGACCTAGCCCAGGAAAAGGGCAGTCAGTGAAGCTCACATATTTAGGCTATGCTTTTTTACTAGAAACATGCTTTCGTCTTGGAAAGCCAGCATTCCCATTAAGCTAGTATTGCATAAAAATGGGATTTTTATTATACATTACCAGCCATTCTGTAGATGACTAATCATGGCCAGCAGTATTTTGCACTTAAAAATAACAACTAATTTTTAAGGGAGATTTGGAAATTTCTCCTGTAATAAAATCAGCTGCAAAAGCTCTATCAGACCACCAGTGAATTACTTAACAAGACATTTTGCCATGTAGGTAAAATAAATAAATTCAGAGGCAGAACAAATAAAAAGAAAACCCAAATAAATGCAACTGTAATAAAGTATTTGGAAAAGCTAAAGATATAGTCCATACTTCTGGGTCACATAGGATCTGGTACAGAGTAGAATGTGTGTTCCTGAAAGAGAGACTTACCTAAGCATTGTAGAAAGGGAGCTAATAAGTAGTGGTTCTTTTGATGAGTGATTTCTGACTAAAATTTCTGAAGCAAGCTGAAATGGTGACAAAAATTGCTCTACTAAGTCTGCTAACTGAAATGATTAAAAATGTAAAAGAACTCAATGATTATAGGAGCTAAGGAAGAGAAAAGAACTAGAACAGTAACTAGAATAGTAACCTTTGGTAATATTGAGTGTTATTACCAAAAACTATATATATATATTTTCTCTCCAGGGTTGAGTTTTTACACAAAGAGGAAGGACAGTGTGTATGCTCTGTTTATAAAAGAATGGACTAACACCACAGAAAGGTTTCCCATTCTCCAATTTGCAGCCTAAACTCAAGACCACTAGTCTTCTGAGAAACCACATTTCTGCATTTTATTAGCTCCTTCTCTTCAGTGATGTTTTCCAAACCTTCTCAGATACAGGTTTATACAGAAAATCTGATTATATATAAAGGGACCAAGGGTCAAGGATGAGGCAACAAGACTCTAATTGTCAGAAGACAATTTGGATTGCTAATGGCTCAGTCCCTACTGAAGACTCAGTAAGAACTACTTTAAGTGCATGAGGGGTGACACTACTTACTGAAAACAGGCTCAGGGAGGAGATTAACGTTCTTTAGCCCAATAGTGTTAACTTCCTTCTTTTATAAAGATTAAGATCAAAGTCATATTTGTGGAGTAAATATGGTTTTCTCATTAAAGATTAGATTATATAGCTTAAAAGTATAATTTGTGGGGCAGGGTAATTCACAAAGAACTCAGCCACAGCAATCTTTGGTGGAGTAGTATAGTGATTTTGTCATTCTTTCTCTCAAAGTGTCAGAGTTTCTTCCTTCTCAAGACAGCAGAAGCTGAGATTCTGAGGCCAACAATTCTGAATGATACCAGAGAAGTCAGAGGGCTAGGGTTTTTCACGTGTGGACACAAAGAGAGTTTCCCAAGAGAAGCCCCATGGATGGAGAGAGTGTTTCATAAAAGAGGCTGTTTGAGGACCAAGAACAGTGAAGATTTACAGAGGAGGGTCAGAGGATAAGGGTGGCTCCATGTGGGACACTCAAATAGGGCCTGGATGGTGCAGTCTTTTCCTGTTTCTCTGTTCTGTCTCCTCCATACTCTGTCCTACACACCTCACCTGCCCTCAAACCTGCCCTTATGGGCCTCAACAGAGTAAATTAGATAAAAGCTTCAGGCCTTTCTGCTGTGAACTTCTTTAGAACATTTATTTAATCTTTACTTTTAAGAACATATTTATTTATTTACTTAGGTGTTGAGTTGTGCAAATTTTTTTATATAATTTGGCTATTAACCCCTGATCAGATAGATCCTTTGCAAGTTTCTTCTTCCATTCTGTAGGTTGTCTTTGTTTTGTTGGCAGTTTCCTTTGCTGTGAGAAACATTTTTCTTTTGATATAGTCCCAACGGGTTAATTTTGCTTTTGTTTTCTGTGCCTGAGAAGACATCTAGAAAAGTGTTTCTGTGGCTTATGTTTCAAGTGTGCTTGGTCTAGAAAAAGTGTAGTAGTACTCATGAAGAGGACACTTCTCCCTTCTGAATGCTGTCCCTACGTGGTGGATCTCTGGGGACCAAGATGACTCTTAAGGTCTTCCTGAGAGATTTAGAAATATTTCCTGACCTTCTCCCTTACAGAGTCGTTAGGGGCATCCCCGTCTGCGATGTACTCTAGATAAGATGGTCACAGGTCATATTGAAAATTCATATATAGATGAGATGATAAAACTGGATATCACAAACTACTTATCTTCCTGCACTTGGAGAGACTTGTATTCCTGCAGCATGTTTAAAAGTTGATTTGGCTTGTGGATATGACAGGTCATCTTAGAGACCACAGAGGAGGATGGAAACACTCATCTTTCTTATTGCTGTTAGACATAATAAAACTGATTCTTAAATTCTCTCAAAAATGACAATGCTATACAGATGTGAGAAAATATGGAAAATCTGGTTGACTTCTCTGACTTGTTGACCCACGTTATATTCTAGGAACTAATTTTGTCACATCATGAATCCTAAATCCTGATATGTGAAAGACACTGTATTTTTCTATCTGCTGACAGAATTGTCATTTATGAAACTGCTCTCTAATTTTAAATAATTTATTAGTTAACTAAAGTAGCATTTCATCATATATATGTAGATAATAATTCATTACAAAAGGCCCCAGTATTCTATGAATCTCGTACAAAAGGCCCCAGTATTCTATGAATTTAATTAGCCTGCAATTATCTGTATAAGGAAGATAGTATGTACAGCTTCTTCCTGAGATACCATGAAAAAGATGCAATATTTATTTATCCCAGGACACTATGAACAAATATGGAATTATCCTAAATTTGTATGGTCAGCATTTCATAATGCCATTATTGACTATAAGCTGATTATAAAATTTTTGTTAAGATGATATCCTCAAATATTTCAACAGACTTCAATAGAATAATACATTTTTATGTTTTTACATCATTGAAAATACAGGAAAGACCTAATTCCCATGAATTTCCCCGAGGATCAAAAAAATTTCTAAATGGTGTTAAGAGAGAACCCTAATAAAATCATAACATCAGAGAGTTCCTGGAGGTATCACATAATTCGATGCTCTATCTTAAGGTATAAAAGCCAATCTCCAAAATGGACTTTATTCTTCTTCCTTAGGCACTTTACTGACTTAGGAAACTTAACACCAGAAAGTTCTCATTCATGCCTAACCTAAAACTTGCCTATTTCACATAAGCCTCTCATTTTCTTCTCAGTGAAAATGGACAATAGCTACTCATCACCTCCAGTACAATATTTCTTTATATAATAAAACACTTTTTCATTTTCATCTTTTAACCTTTTCCTTATTGAGTTAAGCACTAAATTCCTGTGGTTCTTACCCAAGGATCTATTACTCATTTTTTTTTTACATGGTTATTAGCTAAGGCATCTTTTCCTTTTCTATGGTAATTTTTGCATAATTTATGGAGCTCATAAATAGGTCATGATAGTGCTTAAAAAGCCCTAACAACTTTTACACTGCTAGGTGACTTTGGCTATTTTGTTCATAAACACCAACAATTCATTTCAATTTGTAACTGACAGATGATTCATTCTGAAACTGTCTTCACCTCCAGTTTTAAATTTTTATAAATACACACACATACACACACATAAACAGACACACTGCTTTTTCCATCTCTGAGTGAATTATTACATATTTGTCCCTATTAAGCTCCATCTTACTTATAATCACCTTGTTTAATTTGCCAAAGTCTTTATGAATTCTTTCAGTGTGGTTCTAGTCAATATAAGGTAATATAAGGTAATCTGCATGTTTAATAAGCTTACTCCCTATTCTATACTTCTAATCAACACCGAAAATGTTCCTTAGAATCAAGGCCAGTGCTGACTTATGGGAAAAACTTTATTCAATATACCCTCTAAGGCTGACACTGAACATTGATCATAACCTCACATATAGCTTGCTAACAAGCTCTGATACAATAATACATAATACTACTACACCAAAAAATGACCCAAATGAAATACAATGTAGATTCAAATGAGGAATCAATAGTAATTTGTAATTTTTTTCCCCTGTAAGTTCTTTTAAGGAGTTCAAAAACTTTAATCACATTATCAAATTATTCATAGTGGAAAGAGATATCCGAAGAGAAAGAAGTGACCAAGAATAACAGCAGGGCAAATTTAATAGCCTGTTTGAAGACCCAGTAGAACACTAATGTCAAAGTAAAGTGGAAGGTCATTGTTTCAAGGAAGATTCTAATGAATCTATCTAAAAACAAAGATCCTGGCTCTTCATAACACAGAGCAGGAGACCAGGTTTCTACTGATGATTTAAAATTTCCCAAATACAAAATATATTTTTCTTCTTCCCAGTGCAATAGATCTGTGGATATATCCAAAAAAGTATTGTTTATGCTCTATTTCCAATTAGGTATAGGTTTATTAGGTTTCTTTTTTGATAAATTTTGACTCAAACTATGCACAAAATGCATGTCCTGATGTTCACAGTCAGGTCTTATTAATAGCCATTCAGATTATAAATGCCCAAAATGTTTTGGAAAGGTGTGCCCACCCCCACCCCCAATCCTTGCCCTGTTCAGCAGCAATCCTGAGGATTATGTAGCATTGCTTTGGGAAAATGGCAGTCTTCCTCTGAAAAAGTGGCCCAGGAAGCCACCCGCAGATCTGTTCTTTATCTTCTCCATCACTTGCCATGATCTGGTGTATCTGGCAATTTTTAAACTTTTTCCTTAGGTTTAAAGATCAGGGTTTGAGAAGTAGGGGCTGTATTAGGGTGTGTGTGTAGGAGTGAAGGAGAAAGTCATTAAAAATAAATTGAATGTCTTTAGATGACAGGAGCTTGTGGAGCAGCTAAGAGGATCAGAGAACTAATGGGGTCAAACAGACACTTAGTAGAGGATGGAGGTCAGCCTGTCAAGGTTGCTGGTGTGATGGAGAAGGTAGGAAAAGAAAGGTAAGACAAGAGAAACAGAAAGAAAGAAAAAAAAAAAAAGAAGAAGATACGGCAAGCCAAGAGTTTCCTTTCAGTTCTGCCTTACAATCTAGGATTTCTTTTATAAAAATAATATGTGAGGGGCACCTGGGTGCTCAGTCAGTTAGGTGTTTGCCTTCAACTCATGTTCCCAGGGTGCTGAAATCAAGCCCCACATCATGCTCCCTGCTCAATGGGGAGCCTGCTTCTCCCTCTCCCTCTGCCTGCTGCTCCCCCTGTTTGTGCTCTCTTTCCGTGTCAAATGAATAAATAAAATAAAATAAATTTTAAAAACGTAAGTTTAAAAATATGTGAATATATTTTTGTCTGTTATCTTGGACTTTGTTTAATAAGCTACCTCATTTGTGTGGTTGATAGAGACTTGTCTAGTTGAAGGGATCAAGGTAGGGGTTGTGGGCACTTATTAGTTTGGGGAAGTTTTCATCTTGGTGAGCTTAGTGTAAATAAGAATCTATAGCGATGCTAATACAGCCTTGTCCCTGGGAGTCACAACTAAAGTAGGAGACAACTTTTCATTAAATGCTCACTGAAGGGTGGATTTGAAAAACTCTGAGAGTTTTTATTTTTTTCAAAAAGAGAGAAAATCATGGTCTATAGTATCTAGATGGCTATATGTTTATAAAACATCCATCACTGTGGTATTTAAGTGCTTTGACAAGTAAGCCATTTCAACACTAAACAATATAGAGGAAGGGGATGAATGTCTTCCTCTGTCTGTAGTGTCTGTGTACTCTGAAGCTAAGCCTATACAATTCTGTACTAAACTGAAACATAAAAGTGGTATGAATCAGGCCCAGCTCACTTCAGCGACCTTGATTTTGGCTGTTCCTAATAAAGTGTGCAATTCCCTGCTGAGAGCTATGAGGTAGCCTCCCACTGGAAGCCTGAAGTGGGTGAGACACTAAGAAAACCTCAATGGCACACCATTTGGGGGCTCCTTCTCTTACTCTGGATAATGGCGCATAAAAATGGCTTTCCTATTTCTTTCTGATTTGTTGTGAGGTTTATAAACAAGTCGTGAGGTTCCACAGTCTCAGGCCAGATTCTAAGAAACCCCTTTCTGGTTCATTATTTAATGAACTGCAACTAACTATGTGCTCAGTAAATTACTATATAAGGAAGGTACTGTACAGATGCAAAGGTGATGAAACTACGTTCAAGAATATATGTTTTAACTGAGAAGGTAAAACAAGCAGAATACTGCCCCAGCACGAGGTAACTCAGGGTATAAGCCAGGTAGAGACAAAGTGGTTAAAAAAAAGGAGAGACACTGAATCTAGTTGCAAGCCCTGTGGTGAAAGCTACACAGAGAAAGTAACACATGAGCAGTGCTAGGAGATGGCCGATGAAAGAGGAGTTAAAAGAGAAAACTTCCCTGACAACCAGATGTCCTGACCCAGGGTCAGTGCAGTCACTATCAGTAGCAGCCAGACCTTGACTGTAGTGATGGTTAATCAAGCTAAGGTGAGAACAGTGAATTATTCAGCCAGGTCCCTATTTATATTTATATTTGGATAAGGCTTCCTGACAGTTTTTTTTTTCTCCTCCTCCTCTTCCTCCTCCTCCTTCTTTTAACAAAAAGGGACTCTACCCTGCCACATCATTCCTATGCTAATCCTACCTTCTTTCCCTCTATTCAGGAAGAGCTTTCAAAATTTTAAAAAGCTCTGCAAAGAAGATAGCCCACAGGGCAGGAAACTACTCATCAAGGTAGTATGGAAGGTGCAGGTCTAGAAAGAGAGGAGAAAGTCCTGTGTGGATGAAGTAGGGAATGGCCTGAAGCATTTCTTGGGGTTGGGGAAGCCTTTGGCATGAACTTGGTGACAGCCTGGGCTAAAAACTCCACTGGGGGTAGAACAAGCTGGTGCTGCCCATCCAGACTCCCAAGGCTAGATTTCCTGTTTGGGGGCTTGGAGGATTAAATGGTGTGACAAGAAGACAACAGCAAGGAAGATGGACTTATGGGGAAGGGCAGGGACATCTGTGCCAGAAGCCAGGGCAGCAATAACAAGGAACTTCGAGGGTTAGGGGAGCAGGTAGAGGGAATAACTGAGTGTATGGAATTGTGGACAAAATAGTAAAAGTGATAGTGATTAGCACCACCGAAAAGGGTGGAGGGAAGAACTGCCCAAGGAGTTCACAGGATCTCCTAGAGAACAAGGCGAAAAAAGGAAGCAAATGCAGGGTGCATCCGGGAACTATGCTGTTATTTATGACTCTTTGTTTCCCGATTCTTTACATTAAACCTATGAAGTTGAACCCATTATCTTTTTACCCTTAGGGAGAATAAAGCTTAAAATGATTATGGAAAATGACAAGATCATTCAGCTAATAAGTGGCAAAGGATTTGGATGCAGATTTATTTAAATTCATGGTCTCCTGTGCCTGTTTCTAGGATACCACATAACTTAGAAATATCTGAAATTAACTTAGCTAAATATAATTCAGCCATTGATTCTTCCCTGCAGAACTCTTTATTTCTCAGAAAACTTACAGTGACCCTATGGTTTTCATTCACTCACTTATTCATTTGTTTATTTCATTTGATAAAGGTTTAGTGTATTTGCTAATTGTACATAATATGGTCCGTTGATTAGGACAAGGTTTTTAGTGCCAGATTGCCTGGGTTTACTATCTTAACTTTTGGTTTATTGTCTTCAAAATGGAGATGAGAATAATATATCTCTTATGGGGCCATTAAGAAGATTAAATGAGAAAATCTAAACAAAGCTTATAGGGAGATGTCTGTCATATACCAAAGCACCCAGTAATGCTAGGCACTGTTATTCTTGATACCATGCACCAGGCATTCTGGGACACACTGGGCTACAAATGTGGATATGGCATAGCCCTTGCCTTTGAAGAATTTATGCTCTCAAAGAGAAGACACACGTGCAATGGCTAATTGTGTTTGTGCCAATGGATGATGCCAGAAGAGAAGGGAGATCTGGGTCATTTCAAGGAAAGGGAACAGTATGTGAGCTCCATAGATGTATGAAATGTCCTCCAAGAGTGGCTTCACTGGAGCATGAACAAGTATGAGAATGGACTACAGTTGGTATCAGTAAAGAAATGAGCCCGGGTCAGCTTTTGAAGTGTTCCATATGCTGGGTTCTGGAGTTGCACTTTATTTTGATTGGATGTGGTAATAAATGAGGTTTCCAAACTAATTTTAAGAATGGAGGAAGGTAACCACCTGGACGTCACCCTGGATCGTAAGCTTGAATGAGAAGAGAATGTGATAGAGAGGGTCATAGTTGAAGTAAGAGGAAAAGAATAAGAAATGAAACAGTCAGCAAGGAGACTAGGGATTGTACCCTTGGGCATTTATGCCAAAGAAATGAAAACATATCAGTACAAAAACAGATATGCACATAAATGTCCTTAGCAACTTTATTTGTAATAGCCAAAAACTTAGAATCAACAATTCCATGCAATAGATAAACTCTTAAACACACTGGTCCATCCATACCAGAGATTACTGCTTGGCAATAAAAAGCAATGAACTATTGATCCATGCAACAACTTGGATAGATCTCAAGGGCATTATGCTGAGAGAGGGGAAAAAGGGCTATTTCGAAGGGCCACATACTGTATGATTCAGCTTACAGAGCACTCTTGAAAGAATAAAAATCACAGGAATGGAGGACATATTAGTTATTATTAGATTTGGGGATGGTGGAGAAGGAGGGAGTAGAATGAGGGAGATTTTTGTAATGTTAGGACAGTTCTACATCTATTGCAGTGGTGGATATACATTCTGTAGAAGTAATAAAATGGCATAGAACTACCTGCATGGATTGTATCCATGTCAATTTCCTTATTTTGATATTATACTATAATTACTTAAGATGTAACCATGGGGGAAAAACTAGGTGAAGGGTACATGGGAACTCACTATGTTCTATCTTCACAACTTCCTGTGTATATATAATTACTTCAAAATAAAATGTTAAAAAAAAGCTTGTTTAAATATTAATAGAACATATTGCAATATGACAAACTATGGATTATTAATACTTTGTCCTTCAAAATTCATGGTATTTTCCTATTTTCTCAATGTAGTCCTGTATTACTTTGAAAATGTATTGAATTTACTAAAAATAAGTCTGATTTATTTTTTGATGGCTAGAGGCTAAAAATAATGAACAGGCAGGATACAATCCATGAATAGCAGACATTGAGATGCAGCTTTTCTGCAAAATTGCGTTTGAAAAGTCATCTAACCAGAGCGATTCTAGAATTTTCTCACATTAGTAACTCTCCTCTTCTGTACCTCTTTTGTTATGAGGTAGTCAACCACAGTTTCTCTTTAAAAATCTCGAAAAATAAAATTAGTCAATATTCCTGCATCTGCTATAAATATAACTGCTAGCCTAGAGATCCAAATTTTCTCAAGTCACATTTCTCTTAAATTTCTTTAAACCTTTGGTATTTTCAAATTAAACAGCCCTGAAACAAGAAGATATATGTAGATCATGTTTATATTAGATAGAAGCTTACTAGCTTCCATACACTTCTACATCTTTTCTGTACCACCCAAGCTCCTCTCCACAGATAAAGCTGTCTTTCTCAGTGATGTCACTCTCCATTATCCCCAGGAAAAATTCCAAATTCTTCAACAAGCGTCATCATGCTTTTCAGGATTTTGTTCCGCTTCCCTTTTCTATTTCATTTCCTGCCACTCTCACATCACCTATCTCAATCCAGGAAGGAAATTAACAGATTTTGAACATCTGCCCCTTGCTAGACACTCTCCTGGGAATTTCATTTCTCTCTTGCTTTTGCAAATATTCTCCAGTAAGGCACCTCTTCAGTCTTTTGAAATTCATCTTTTGAGATCAAACTCTCAGATAATACCGCTCTGTTGCCTGACAGTTTTTCCCCCCATTTCCTCCCCCTTTCTCCAAGTTATTGAATTAAATCATTCATTTCCTGTGTTCACATAGCATTTCACAAATAAATCTATCATAGTTCCTATGTCATTAAATTCTATACTGCTCTGTCTCTAAATTGTGACTCAGGGATAATATCTAAATATCTTTTTAGACTCAATACCTATCATGCTGTGTATGTGTATGTGTGTGTGTGTATACATACATATGTATATGTATGTATATTCATATATACATATATGAAATATTTATTCAGTTGAATTAAATGAATGAAGCTAATATATTTATTTAGTTTTTATAGTTAGAAATATCTCCATTTTCAAAAAGCAGGATTGTAATGATCTCTGAATAGGAGCTTGCTAAATATAGTTACATAGTTTTGTAGAGGCAAAGGAAAGAAAGAAAGAATTTCATTAGAGAGCACTTGCCAGTTCTACCATTCTCTCTGCACCAAGACCTGGTGACAGATTTAGATTTCTAAACCTAGGGCTAGCTCATAGTCTGTTGTGTAGCACTGAGAAAAACAACTGCTTAAATTTTTTTTTTCTTTTCCAAATGTGAGCAAATGTGGATACAAAAGTCCTGTTATTGGAATGCTAAGGAAAAAGGGATTTCCTCCAGTGATAAGACAGAATATGGATCTCTTTTTGCATATACTTGGAAAGAAATTTATCTTAAATTAGTTTATTCAGTGACTACATGAAGTCAATATTTGTTTAGTCCAACCTCCAACATTTTGGTGAATGAATGCTTTAAACATAAAAATATGATGGGATTTTGGGATCCCTTTGAATAGACCCAAGCTTACTTATAGCCCCAGGAATTAAAAGACCTCAAGTTTCACCACCAAAGACCAATCCGATTCTAAAGTTATTAATGACTATAATTGTACAACTGTGATTTCCCTCATAGTTCTTTTTACCTTATGTAGGAAAGAAGTAGGTTTTTGAAAACTGCGACACAACAAAGACTAATGGAACTAATGTTCATAATGTTATTACCCAGTATTTACTCTGATATTACCTTCAAAATTTCACATACTCCATAACATCATTGCCAATTTTAGCCTGGTTACCAGTAGGAAAATGTACATTTCATTTGCTAGATATCTAAAAACAATTATCCACATGTTATTATCATTCGATCAGAATGAACAAGTCCAAATGTCATTAGAGTCTTGTAGAAATTGCCTATTTTTTCCTGTAGAAACTGAACTGTATACCTCAATATTACCCATTCCAACTTATCATCATCTGTCATATGACATCATATCAAGCAACAGAACATAGTTATCCTTGAAGGGGTATAAAATTAAACTTGGGAATTACTTTTTCAGGGAAAATCCACTCTCAAATTTTAATTAATGGCAAGTGCCAACTAGAAGGTTAGATGTGGATAAATATTTAATTTTGAAAAAGGGATAAATTTTGTAAAATGTATTCAGTTTCCCCAGAATAAATCTATTGGATTTCTCTTACCAAACTGTAAGTTTATTTCCAATATCTATTTAGAAGTAGCAGCTTTTTCCTAATTTCCCTTTCTATATTTTCATTGTTAGTGTATAAGAAAACAACTGATGTCTTATTGCTGTTGCTGGGATTTCTAGTATTATGTTGAACAACAGTGGCGAGAGTGGACATCCTTGTCGTGCTCCTGATCTCAAAGGGAAGGCTGTCAGCTTTACCCCATTGAGGATGATATTCACTCTGGGTTTTTCATGGATAGATTTTATGAAGTTGAGGAATGTTCCCTCTATCCCTATCCTTTGAAGCATTTTAATCAGGAACGGATACTGTATCTTGTGAAATGATTTTTCTGCATCAGTTGAGAGGACCGTGTGGTTCTTCTCTCTTCTCTTATTGATTTGTTCTATCACATTGATTGATTTGCGAATGTTGAATCACCCTTGTATCCCATGGTAAATCCCACCTGGTCATGGTGGATAATCTTTTTAATGTACTGTTGGATCCTATTAGCTAAGATCTTGTTGAGAATCTTGGCATTCATATTCATCAGGAATATTGGTCTGAAATTCCCCTTTTTGGTGGAGTCTTTGTCTGATTTTGGAGTCAGGGTAATGCTGTCTTCATAGAAAGAGTCTGGAAGTTTTCCTTCTGTTTCTATTTTTTGAAACAGCTTCAGGAGAATAGGTATTATTTCTTTGAATGTTTGGTAGAATTCTCCAGGGAACCTGTCAGGTCCTTGACTCTTGTTTTTTAGGAGGTTTTTGATCTTGAATTTTTTATCTTGATTTGATCTTGATTTTTAGGAGGTTTTGATTGATCACCTCAATATCTTTACCAGATATTGGTCTATTCAAGTTGTCAGTTTCTTCCCAATTCAGTTTTGGAAGTTAATAGGTTTCCAGGAATGTCTCCATTTTGTCTAGGTTGTTTAACTTATTGGCATATAACTGTTGATAATAATTTCTGATGATTGTTTTTATTTCCTTGGTGTTAGTCGTGATCTCTCCCTTTTTATCCATAATTTTATTAATTTGGGTCCTCTCTCTCTTTTTTTTTGGATTAGTTTGGCCAATGGTTTATCGATCTTATTGATTCTTCAAAAAAACCAGCTTCTAGTTTGTTGATGCATTCTACTCCATCTCTATCTCATTGATCTCTGATTTAATCTTGATTATTTCTCTTATTGTGTGTGGGGTTGGCCTAATTTATTGTTGATTCTCCAGTTCTTTAAGGTGCAAAGAGAACTGGTGTGTTCTGGATTTCTCAGTTTTCTTGAGGGAGGATTGGATGGCTATGTACTTCTCCCTTAGGACCGCCTTTGCCATATCCCAAAGGTTTTGGACCAAAGTGTCTTCATTCTCATTGGTTTTCATGAATTGTATAAGTCCTTCTTAGATTTCCTGGCTGATCCAAACCTTCTTAAGCAGGGTGGTCTTTAGCTTCCAAGTGTTTGAATTCCTTCCAAACTTTTTCTTGTGGTTGAGTTCCAGTTTCAAAGCATTGTGGTCTGAGAACATGCAGGAAATAATCTCAGTCTTTTGGTATCAGTTGAGCCCTGGTTTGTGACCAAGTAAGTGATCTAGTCTGGAGAAAGTTCTATGTGTGATAGAGAAGAATGAGTATTCAGTTGTTTTAGGGTGGAATGTTCTGTATGTATCTATGATGTCCATCGGTCTAATGTGTCCTATTCAATGCTCTTGTTTCTTTATTAATTTTCTGCTTGGATGATCTGTCTGTTACTGAGAGTTGTGTGTTAAGATCCCCTACTATGAATGTATTCATATCAATATGTCTCTTTATCTTGATTAACTGTTGTCTTATGTAGTTGGCTGCTCCTGTATTGGGGGCATATTTACAATTGTTAGATCTTGTTGGTGGATAGACCCTTTAAGAATGATGTAGTGTCCTTCCTTGTCTTTGACTACAGTCTTTAGTCTAAAATCTAATTTATCTGATATGAGAATCACTACCCCAGCTTTCTTTTGATGCTCATTGGCATGAAAGATGTTTCTCCATCCTTTCACTTTCAGTCTGGATGTATCCTGAGGTTCCAAATGGGTATCTTGTAGACAGCATATGGATAGGTCCTGTCATTTTCTCCAATCTGCAACCCTGTGCTGTTTTATGGGAGTGTTTAGGCCATTCATGTTGAAAGTGATTATTGAAAGATACGTTTTTATTGACATCATCTTGCCTGTGAAGTCCTTGTTTCTATAGATTGTCTCTGTATATTTCTGTTCTATGTCACTCTTGGGTTCTTTCTTCTTTTATAGAACCCTCCTTAATATATCTTGTAGTGGCAGCTTGGTGGTCACCTACTTTTCTAAACCTTGCCAGTCTTGGAAGCACTTTATCTCTCCATCCACTTTGAATGTCAACCTTGCTGGATAAAGTATTCTTGGCTGCATGTTCTTCCCATTTAGTGTCCTGAATATGTCTTGCCAGCCCTTTCTGGCTTGCCAGGTTTCTGTGGACAGGTCTGATGTTATTCTGATGGACCTTCCTCTGTATGTAAGGAATCTCTTCTCCCTAGCTGCTCTGAAAGCTCTTGTCTAAAATTATGATTCGTCAGTCTCACAATCAATGCCTTGAGGTCTTTCCAGATTCATTGATCTTGGGAGGTGTTCTTTCTACCTCTAGGACATGAACACTGTTTACATTCCCCAGACTGCGAAAATTTTCATCCCCAATTTGTTCAACTATATCTTCTAGTCTTCTCTTTTTCTCCACCCGCTCAGGGATCCCAATATTTCTGATGCTGGAACGTCATGGCATCATTTATTTCCCTAATTCTGTTTTCATGGCTTCTAAGCTGTTTCTTTCACGCCTCTTCCTGATCCTTTTTCTCTATCAGTTTGTCCTCTAGATCACTAATTCTATTTTCTACCTTGATTACCCTAGATGTTAGAGTATTTAGATTAGATTGGATCTCATTGATAGCATTTTTCAACCCTATAGTCAAACAATCTTTGACAAAGCAGGAAAAAACATACAGTGGAAAAGAGACAGTCTCTTCAATAAATGGTGCTGGGAAAATTGGACAGCTATGTATAGAAGAATGAAACTTAACCATTCTCTTACACCATACACAAAGATAAACTCGAAATGGATAAAGACCTCAATGTGAGGTAGGAATTTATCAAAATCCTAGAGAAGAACGTAGGCACTAACCTCTTTGACAACAGCCACAGCTACTTGTTCTAAGATATGTCTCCAAAGAGAAAGGAAACAAAAGCAAAACTGAACGTTTGGGACATCATCAAGATAAAAAGCTTCTGCACAGCAAAGGAAACAGTCAACAAAACAAAGAGGCAACCCACGGAATGGGAGAAGATAATTGCAAATGCCACTACAGACAAAGGGCTGATATCCAAGATCTATAAAGAACTCCTCAAACTCAACACATGCAAAACAGATAATCACATCAAAAAATAGGTAGAAGACATGAACAAACACTTCTCCAAAGAAGACATACAAATGGCTAACAGACACATTAAAAAATGTTCATCATCATTAGCCATCAGGGAGATTCAAATCAAAACCACACTGAGATACCACCTTACACCAGTCAAAACGGCCAAAATTACAAGACAGTAAACAAGTGTTGGAGAGGATGTGGAGAAAGGAGAACCCTCTTATACTGTTGGTGGGAATGCAAGTTGGTGCAGCCACTTTAGAAAACAGTGTGGAGATTCCTTAAGAAATTAAAAATAGAGCTTTCCTATGACTCTGCAATTGCACTACTGGGTATTTATCCCCAAAATACAGATGTAGTGAAAAGAAGGGCCATCTGTACCCCAATGTTTATAGCAGCAATGGCCACAGTTGTCTAACTGTGGAAAGAGCCAAGATGCTCTTCAACAGACAAATGGATAAAGAAGATATGGTCCATATATACAATGGAGAATTATGCCTCCATCAGAAAGGATGAATACCCAACTTTCGTATCAACATGGACAGAACTGGAAGAGATCGTGCTAAGTGAAATAAGTCAAGCAGAGAGAGTCAATTATCATATGGTTTCACTTACTTGTGGAGCATAAGGAATAACATGGAAGACACTGGAGATGGAGAGGAGAAGTAAGTTGGGGGAAATCGGAGGGGGAGACAAACCATGAGAGACTATGGACTCTGAGAAACAGACTGAGGGTTTGGGAGGGGAGGTGGGAGGGGGGGTTTGGTGAGCCTGGTGGTGGATATTATGGAGGGCACGTATTGCATGGAGCACTGAGTGTCATGGATAAACAATGAATTTTGGAACACTGAAAAAAAAAAAAAAAGTAGCAGCTTTTCCCCTCTCTCTCACTGACTTTTCTCTACTAGCTTTGTCCTTCTGGGTCTGGAGAAGCAACTTTGAATTTTGGGAATGAACATGTGCCTGGTATGTGTGCCAATGACATAGCAAAAATGAACTGAAAAAGATGCATTGACAAGCATTGTTTCATTTAGTGATGAGCAAATCTTATGGATATAAATGATTAAGGAGCATGACATGGATAGTATTGTAGGTTTTGTCTTTTCTAAGAAAAATTAAACTTTGGATTTTTCAAGAAAGTTTGACATTAGTTGCAAATAGAACTTTAAATGTTTCCAAGAAACACTGCCTGCAATTATGTTTACCAATGCAGCTGAGGCATGAAATTAGAAGATATCTTTAAGTTTGTGGAGAGAATCAGACTTCTCTTAACTCCTTTGGCTCTGATTTTTCCCCTTTCAAAATTAGTCTACTGATAAGATTAGAAGAAAGGGAGATTTATTATACCCACTGTTGGCTTTTAATAATGTGAGCTGGCATTAGAAAGAAATAATTTTTTAAGAAATGAAGGCTCAGTTATTGTGGATTGTGGAACTATACCTGTGGGAAACATCATGTGAAATTATGATCTTTTTCCATTAGGTTTTACCTTTAGAGAAACCTTATGGGTGTAAAAATTTGATAGAGGCTTCTGATCCCAGTGCTATTGCATAAAAGTCAAGATACAAACTAATGCTGGCAAAGCTGGTAACGATTAAATAGTTCGTATACACACACACACACCATGAGGCCTGCAACCCCAGGGAAGCAGATCAGGCAAACAAACTGTAAAAACCATGCTACATAAGGAAAAATTTCAGTGGGTAAGATATGGATTGGTATTGGATTGACATGGGTTAGATTTCTAGCTCTGACACTATTGTTTATGTGGTCTTGAGAATTTATCTTGCAAACTTCTGTTTCTTCATCTACTTTCAGTAACTGGATGAAATAATTAACTGTCTGTTATGATTATTAGTTGAATTTGGGGTTTTCAATTTTGTACCACAGGCAATTGAAAAAAAAATCCTACTTCTTTATAGATCATTCATTCTTGGTTTTATTTTTAGTATTGTGTTATAATAGTTTTGTGGCTATTAATGGACTTCATTTACAACATTTCTAAAGGGAAGAAGAACTCTGATGTTTTCCTTTAAGGATGAATTAAATCCCTACTGAATTCCTTAACAAATCTAATTATTCATAATTTTGAATTGTCAGTTTTGTGGAGAGTGAACGTTCTTCAATTCTAAGATGATTCATGCTATCTTATTTTTGGACGAATAAAACATTTTCAGGAAAATGTTTCTGAAACAATACACAGAACTTTATGTTCTTATAAGGCAGAAGTTGTACTGTGGTGCTGCTAGTATGGCATGAACCCACAGAAGCAGAACTGGCTGTGCTAGATCACAGGCCTTTGGGCTCTCGGAGCTCGTGGAAGTGGCCATCATGAACGGAGGCATTGACTTCGGTAACTTTTAGGATTTGAGTAAGTGTACCATAGTTGGTGGTAACTCACCACTTGCAGCTAAACAAGCAGTAGTAATAGTTACCACAGTTACTATGACATTAGCTATAATGTAATGAAAAAACATTACATTATGTGGTTTTCTTTCTTGAGAGATTCTTTTACCTCTCTCCCTCACACCCCTACCTCCTTCTCTCTCTCTCTCTTTCCCTGTCATTTATCAATCATCTAATGTCTAACCAACTATTTACTCAGTGCACAATGGAGCAGACTCAAGACAGAAACTGGTATTGTTATATATATTTTAATATGACTCCTTTTCCTTCCCTTTTTATAACATTGCCCAAACATAGTCATACTTTGTGGAAACTGAAACACTGAATATGTATTTTTCTTCCAGGAAAATGTGGGAAACAATATTAGAATTATACCCAGAATTATACTTTATAAAAAATGTTCTACCAATATAGTGATCCTTGCATATCACAAAATTAAGCTTTTATTCAAAAGAAGGGTGTAGATTTATTATCAGATACTTTTTATTTATTTAAATAGTTTTGGCTACTCAACATTCCTCAAACCTTGTAGCTACTGAAATCTTTGTCTACTTACTGGATGGAGCTTTCGATGCGGGTAATAGTGAGGAAAGCAGCAAGATTTGCTGTGTAAGATGAGATGACAATCAGTGCAAATAGCCACCAAGCCCCCATCATCATTCGAGTAGCCAGAGTTGTGTATGGGACCTCTCCACCTGTGGAAAGAAGCAAATAGAATAAAATAACATCAACATGTATTTATTGAGAATCTGAGGTCTTACACTGTCAATGCCAAATTAGCTTTTAAGTAGTGAAAAATCTTTTGACCTAACAACATTGGCATGGATTTCTGTATTTTGGTTATATTTATTACTTCATATTTAATTCCCTTTTATGATACTATGTAAGACCCAGCCAAAAAGAAGCATGATAATTAGTAAAACTTATTTCAATGATACTTCTTCTACCTTCTTGTTCAGCCCTAGAATTAATTACCCTCTTATTATAACCACAGATAGCTACTTTATTTTCAATGCTTCATTATTCAGTGGTTAGGTGCTATCAATACTATTATGTCTATATTTAATACAACTTTTCAGATTTCTACTTCAATAAATAATATTGAAAATAATTTTTGGTTAATTTCTCTAGGATCATAGATATTTTATATATATGTGTATCTCTCTCTATATATATATTATATAACATAATATATATATAATTACTTTTTATTGATATCATATCTTCATTAACTATTCATCTACTGATGGATATTTGGCTTGTTTCTATATCTTGGCTATTGTAAATAATGATGCAATCAACATAGGGGTACATATACATTTTTAAAATTAATTTTTAAAAATTCCAGTATAGTTAACATAGAGTATTATATTAGCTTCAGACATATAATGCAGTGATTCAGCAGTTCTATACATTACTCAGTGCATATCATGATAAGTTTACTATTAATTGTCTTTACCTATTTTACTCAATTTCCCACACACCACCCCTCTGGTAACAATCAGTTTGTTCTGTATAGTTAAGAGTTTGTTTCTTGTTTTATCTATCTCATTTTTTTTTTCTTTTGGTTGTTTGTTTTGTTTTTTAAATTCTACATATGAGTGAAATCACATGGTATCTGTTTTTCTCTGAGTAACATTTCACTTACCATTATACTGTCTAGCTCCATCCATGTTGTTGTAAATGGCAAGACTTCATTCTTTTTTATGGCTGAGTAATATTTCATTATATATATACATATGTGTGTGTGTATATATATATGTAAAATTTGTGTGTATGCCACATCTTTATACATTCATCATCATCATAATGGACAGTTGGGTTGCTCCCATAATTTGGCTATTGTAAATACTGCTACAACAAACATTGTGGTGCATGCATCCCTTTGAATTAGTATTTTAGTATTTTGGGGGTAAATACCCAGCAATGCAATTACTGGATCTGAATTAGTGTTTTCATTTTCTTTGGGTAAATACCCAGTAGTAGAATTACTGGATCATATGATATTTCTATTTTTAATTTTTGGAGGAACCTCCATATTGTTTTCCAGAGCAGCTATACCAGTTTACATTTCCACTAACACTTCACAAAAGTTCTCTTTCTCCACATCCTTACCAACATGTTATTATCTTTTTGATACTGGCCATTCTGACTGGTATGAGATATCTCAGTGTGGTTTTGATTTAAATTCCCTGATGATCAGTGATGTTGAGCATATTTTCACGTGTCTTTTAGCCATCTCTATATCTCCTTTTGAAAAAGGTCTATTCAGGTCCTATGTCCATTTTTTTAATTGGCTTATTTGTTTTTTTGGTGTTGAGTTGTATAAAGTTACATAAAGTTTTTACACTGCTTAGAGTTGTTATCACAAACATGAAAGAATATTTGTTGAATTTCATTTATCCATGGCATAAAATCTTCAACTTGGGTAATTCAAATATTCTTATGGAATCCCCCCAAATTATATCTGCACTTAGAAATCAAGTGTTAAAACTAATAGGACTGTTGACTTCCAATTCTGGTAATTCAAAACAATAACTGACAGCAACTAGACAAATTATACACCTCATGCATTTCAGAACTAAAGAAGCATTAAAAAATTAGAAAACCAAGGTCCTAGAGAAGAAGATAACCCAGAAATATGACCTGGTATCTAGAACTGCTTTCCCTTGAGATATAAATGCCACTTTAACAAAAAGAAGCTAAGAGACTGAGAAGGTAAACAGTGCTTTTGAAAGCTTTCAGAACTTTAATAATTAGAGCTTGGGTCTTGCCATATGGAGGTAGGTGGGACAGAAAAAACCAGAAAATACTCATTTACTTGGAAACCAATATTACAATTGTATGAATCCATGGGTCAAAGAAAAATCACAAGAGAAAAATATTTTAAAGTTGACAATAATAAAAATATTGCATACCAAAATTCCTTAAATTTTAAGAGCTAATGAGATGCAGCTGAATTTGTGTTTTGAAGAAATGAAGTGGCATGTTCAAAATATTGAAAGAAAATAACTGCCAGCCCAAAATTATATATACAATGAAGTTTTCCTTCAGAAATGGGGGAATAAAGACTTCCAGAAACGAGGGCTGATGAAATTTATTACCAATAGACCTGCTTTACAAGAAATGCTAAAGAGAGCTTTCCTAGTGGAAGTGAAAGTACACAAATTCTCAATATAAAACCTTAAAAGTATATTGTAAGGGGCACCTGGGTGGTTCAGTTGGTTAAGCAGCTGCCTTCAGCTCAGGTCATGACCTCAAAGTCCTGGGATCCAGCTCCATATAGGGCTTTCTGCTTGGGGAGAGCCTGCTTTTCCCTTTCCCTCTGCCTGCTGCTCTGCCCACTTGTGCTCTCTTTATCTCTCTGTCCAACACCCCCCACCAAAAAAACCCCTCCAAAAAAGCTTAAAAAAATATTGTAAATCTCACATGTAATGGTAAATTTATAGTCATAGTTAAATTTTGCAATGTGATACAAGTGGTATATAATTCAATTAAAACTCTAAAAGTCAAAAAAACTAACATAGTAAAAATAATCTATAATAACTTACAATAATAATAAAAAACTAAAATAGTCTATCATTATTTACACAATACTGAAAAATGTAGTTGTAACCGAAAAAACCTAAAGTATGAAGGGGAAGGGAGGTAAAAGTATAAAGTTTATAAATTCTATTGAAGTTGTTATCAGTTTAAAATAGTGTGTCATAAGCTTAAAAGACCTCCTGGTAACCACAAAGAAAAATCATGTAATAATTATACAAAAGAACATGATAAAGAAGTGAAAGCATAGTGATACCAAAATACATCAAAACATATAAAAAGATTGCAGGATAAGAAATATGGACAAACAGATCTATAAAACATTCAGCAAACAGTGAGAAAAATGGAAATAGTAAGTTATTACCTATTAAAAATTTATTTAAATGTGAATAGATTAAGTTTTCCAAGTAAAAGACATAGAATAGATGAATGGACAAAAAAAAAAAAAATCAAGATCCAGAAATATGCAGTCTAAAAGAGGCTTATGTTAGTATTAAAGACACATATAATGAGACTGAAAAAAAAAGAATATTTCAAGCAACATTGGTAACAATAACAAAATTCAGACAAAAAAGACTTCAAACTAAAAATGATAAAAAGAAACAAAAAGGTCATTATGTAATGATGGGGGGGTCAACACATCAAGAAAATAAAACAAATACAAATATTTATGTGCCCAGCACTGAAACATTTAAATCTGTAAAGCAGAAACTGAGTTAAAAAGAAATAAAAATTAATACGGTTGTAGGTAGAGACTTCAATATCTCTCTCTTAACAATGGATAGATCATTAAGACAGAGAATCAATAAGGAAACAGTGAACTTGAAAAACACTGTAGACTAAATAGACCTAACAGAAATAAAGTGAACATTTTATCCAAACAGCAGCTACACATCTTTTCCAGTGCACAAAAAAGATTTTCTACAATAGAGCATATATTAGAACACAAAACCAGTCTTAGAAAATTTAGGAAGATTAAAATTATACCAAATATCGTCTATGACCACAATGGCATGAAACTAGAAATCAAAACAAGAAGAAACCTGGGAATTCATGAACACACGGAAATTAAGCAATACTGTCTTCAACAACCAATGAATTAAAGAACATATAAAAGAAGAAATAAAAAAGGTTTCTTGACACAAATGAAAGTGGAAATACAGTATACCAGAGCTTGTGGAATACAACAAAAGCAATTCTTAGAGGCAAGTTAATATCCATAAACACCTCCATGAAGAGGCAAGAGGGACCCAAATAAACAACCTAGCTCTATGTCATAAGGAACTAGGAAAAGAAGAAACTGAGCCCCAAATTAGTAGAAGAAAAGAATAAATATTAGAGCCAAAATAAATTAAATGTGGAAAAGCAAAACAATTGAAAAGACTAACCAAACTAAAAGTCGACTCTTTGAAGAGACAAACTGAATTGACAAACCCTTAAATAGAATAAACAAGGGAAAAAAAGAAAGAACCCAAATTAGTATAATTAAAAATAAAAAGGAGACATTACAACTGATACCAGAGAAATTCACAGTATCATAAGAGGCTACTATGAACAACTATTCACCAACAAACTAGACAATCTAGAAGAAATGGAAAAATGCTTAGAAATGTGTATAATTTTCCAGGACTGAATCAGAAGAAATAGAAAGCCTGAATACACCATTCACTAATAAGGAGATTGAGTCAATAATAAAATATCTTCCAACAAAGTAGAGCCCAGGGCCCGATTGGTTCACTGGTGAATTTTACCATACATTTAAAGAATTAACACCAATCTTAAAACTCTTCCAAAAAATAGAAGAGGAGGGAATCCTCTCAAACTTATTTTAGGAGGCCAGCATTATCTTGCACCAAAAACAAGAAAGGATGCTACTGGAAAGGAAAACCATAGGCCAATATCCCTGATGAATACAGATGCAAAAATCCTCAGTAAAATTGTAGTAAACCAAATACAGCAGCACATTAAAAAGAATCATTCACCAAGAAAAGTAGAATTTATCCCTGGATGGTAAGAATGGTTCAACACATGCAAATCAATGAAAGTGATACAAAACATTAATGGAATGAAAGAAAATAATCATGTAATTATCTGAATAGATGCAGAAATGCATTTGATAAAATTCAACATCTGTTTATGGTAAAAATTCAACACATTAGGCACAGAAAGTACATATCTCAATATAATAAAGGGCATATATGACAAGCCTATAGCTAACAACCTACTGAATGGTAAAAGGTTGAAATTGGGAACAAAATAAAAGGTGACCACTCTCATTATTTCCAGTCAACATAATATTAGAAGTCCTAACCAAAGCAATCAGGCCAGGTAAAGAAATAAAAGCTTTCAAAATTGGAAAGGAAGAAGAAAAATTTCTCTATTTGCAGATGACACAATTTTATATATAGAAAATCCTGAATATTCAACCCAAAACTATTAGATCTAATCAATAACTTCAGTAAAGTTGCAGGACACAAAATTAAAATATGAAAATCAGTAGCATTTCTATACATTAACAACAAATTTCCTAAAAAATAAGGAAAGCAACTTCATTTACAATATCCTCAACAAGAGTAAAATACTGAAGAATAAATTTAACTAAAAAGATGAAAGATCTGTACTCTGGAAACTAAAAGACATTGATGAAAGAAACCAAAGAAGACACAAAGAAATGGAAAGGTATCCTATGTTCATGGATTAGAATTAAGACCGTTAAAATGTCAATAATATGAAAACCCCTCTATAGAGTCAATGCAATTCCTAGCAAGATTCCAATGGTATTTTTTATAAACATATATTTTTATCCCCAGGGGTACAGGTCTGTGAATCACCAGGTTTACACACTTCACAGCACTCACCAAAGCACATACCCTGCCCAATGGTATTTTTTAAAGAAGTAGAAAAAAATACATTTAAAATTGATATGGAACCACAAAAGACCCCAAATAGCCAAAGCAATCTTGAGAAAGAAGAACAAAGCAGGAGGCATCATACTTTCTGATTTCAAGCTGTACTATAAAGCCATAGTCATTCAAACAGTATGGTACTGTTTTGGCATAAAAACCGACATATAGAACAATGAACAGAACTGAGAGACCAGAAATCAACCTATGTACGTACAATCAACTACTTTTTAAAAAAGATTTTATTTATTTGACACACAGAGAGAGATCACAAGTAGGCAGGTGGGGAGGGGGTGGGGGGAGTGGGAAGCATGCTCCCTGCTCAGCAGAGAGCCCAATACAGGGTTCAATCCTAGGACCCTGAGATAATGACATAAGCCAAAGGCAGAATCTTAACCCACTGAGCCCTCCAGGTGCCCCACAATCAATTAATATCTGAAAAGGGATCAAAAACACTCAGTGGAAAAAAAATTCTTTTCAATAAGTGGTGCTAGAATAATTGGATATTCACATGTAAAAGAATGAAATGACTATATCTTAACACCACTCATAAAAATTCACTATGAATGGGTTAAAGACTTAAATGTAATATGTAAAACCATGAAGCTCCTAGAAGAAAACTTAGAAATAAAGTTCCTTGACATGGGTCTTGCTAATTTTTAGATATGACACCTAAAGCACAAGCAACAAAGTCAAAAGTAAACAAGTGGGACTACATGAAACTTAAAAGCTTCTACACAGCAAAATCAACTATGAATAAAGTGAAACATACAAAATGGAAAAAAAATTGCAAACCAAACATCTGATAAGGGTTCTTATAAAAATATATAAAGATCTCATATAACTTGATAGCAAAAAATAAAAATAACCTAAATAATAACTGGGGAAAGGACCTAACTGAAAAGATGCTCAACATCACTAGTCATTAGGGGAATGAAAATGAAAATTGCAATTGCTGGGTCATAGGGCAGTTCTATTTTCAACATTTTGAGGAACCTCCATGCTGTTTTCCAGAGTGGCTGCACCAGCTTGCATTCCCACCAACAGTGTGGGAGGGTTGCCGTTTCTCCGCATCCTCGCCAGCATCTGTCATTTCGTCACTTGTTTATTTTAGCCATTCTGACTGGTGTGAGGTGATATCTCATTGTGGTTTTGATTTGTATTTCCCTGATGCCGAGTTATATGGAGCACTTTTTCATGCACTATTGGGTATTTACCCTAAAGATACAAACGTAGTGATCCAAAGGGGCACGTGCACCCGAATGTTTATAGCAGCAATGTCCACAATAGCCAAAATATGGAAAGAACCTAGATGTCCATCAACAGATGAATGGATCAAGAAGATGTGGTATATATACACAATGGAATACTATGCAGCCATCAAAAGAAATGAAATCTTGCCATTTGCGACAACATGTATGGAACTAGAGAGTATCATGCTTAGCGAAATAAGTCAAGCAGAGAAAGACAACTATCATATGATCTCCCTGATATGAGGAAGTGGTGATGCAACATGGGGGCTTAAGGGGGTAGGAGAAGAATAAATGAAACAAGATGGGATCGGGAGGGAGACAAACCATAAGTGACTCTTAATCTCACAAAACAAACTGAGGGTTGCTGGGGGGAGGGGGTTTGGGAGAAAGGGATTGGAGAGGGGATGTGCTTTGGTGAGTGCTGTGAAGTGTGTAAACCTGGTGATTCACAGACCTGTACCCCTGGGGATAAAAATATATGTTTATAAAAAATAAAAAATTAAAAAAAATTGCAGTGAGGTAATTACCCCATGCTTGTTAGATTGGCCATCATCAAAAAGATAAGAGATAACATCATCAAAAAGATAAGAGATAACAGATACTGTAAGGATGTGGAGGGAAAAAAACCCTCCTGTACTGTTGAGGGAATTGCAAATTGGTGCAGCCACTATGGAAAACAGTATGGAGATTCCTCAGATAATTAAAAACAAAATTGTCATAAGATCCAACAATACCATTTCAGGGAATATATTCCCTGAATATATTGAAAAAATATCTTTACCCCTATGTTCACAGCAGTGTTATTTAGAATAGTCAAAACATGGAAAAACTCTTAAGTGTCCACTAATGGATAGATGGATAAGAGACTTGTGCTCTTTCTATATAAAATACCTACAATGGAATATTGTTTATCCATGAAAAATGAGGAAATCCTACCACTTGTGACAACTTGGGTGGAATCTGAAGGCATTATGCTAAGTGAAATAAGTGAAATAGAGAAAGACAAATATTATATGATCTTACTTACATGTGGAATGTAGAAACAACAACAACAACAACACACACACCCCTCATATAAAACTACATCAGATTTGTGGGGACCAGAGGCACAGGATGATAGGAGGGGGAATTAGAAGAACTTGTTCAAATGTACTAACTTCCACTTACAAAATAAATAAGTACTAGAGATAAAATATACAACATAGCTACAGAAAATACTAATGAATCATAACAAAAAAAGAAGTTGAGAGTCCATCTTAAAAGATATCATCACAAGGATGTCCTTTTTCCTGTATCTATATGATTATTGTGATAATCATTTCACAATATGTGTGAATCAGTACATCCTGCTGTATGCTTTAAACTTACACAGTGATGTATGTCAAATATTTTTCAATAAAAAAAGGTCATTGGAATTCACTGCATCAGCACTATAAAGTAGAGAAATCCTATAATCATTTTGGTAGATGCAGAAAAGGCACAGATAAAATTTAGTATCAGTTTTTCTTTTTAAACAAACCTAGAAATAATCCAGCCAACTAGAAATAAAAAGATTGTTCTTAGTTTTGCAAAGAGACTTTTCAGAAAACCTGTAGCAAACATCATTCTTATTAATAAAATAAATAAATATATATATTTAAAAATTTTATTTATTTGAGAGAGAGAAAAAGAGCCAGAGAGAGCACAAGCAGGGGGGCAGAGGTAGAGGGAGAAAGAAGCTCCTTGCTGAGCAAGGAGTCTGATGTGGAACTTGATCCCAAAACCCTGGGATCATGACCCAAGCAGAAGGCAAATGCTTAACCAATTGAGCCACCCAGGCACCCCCAAATAATTATTTTTTAGAGACTCTGTTAAAGGCTACAAGTTGTTACCATTTGTATTCCATTGAAGGTACAAAGTGTAGTGCAACAGCCAAATGGCAACAACAATAAAAAAAAGAAAATAAACTTAAGAATTAATCTCACAAAACAAACTGAGGGGTGCCGGGGGGAGGGGGTTTGGGAGAAGGGGGTGGGATTATGGACATTGGGGAGGGTATGTGCTTTGGTGAGTGCTGTGGAGTGTGTAAACCTGGTGATTCACAGACCTGTACCCCTGGGGATAAAAATATATGTTTATAAAAAATAAAAAATTAAAAAAAAAAAAGAATTGGGTAAAAATGAAATAGAAGTTGTGGATTGGGGCTAGTAGGAATATTTATGTAGAAAAGCTGAGATAATATAGAGTAAATTACTATTGTTAATGTTAGTTGTCAGTTTACTATGGTACAGACTCAATATTCAAATTATACTGCAAGAAAATCTTAAAATATGGAATTAAAAATATATGCCATTTGCAATAGCATTGGAAATATCAAATAACTAGGAATAAAGATGTAAAAGCTCTCTACATGAAACTCTATTAACTTTCTTGACTGAAATAATATTAAATAAATGGATGGATATATCATGTTTATTGATCCAAAGACTCCATATTATGAAGATATAAAAAGTCTTTTCAAGTTGATCTATAGATTTATAGAACTGTCAATCCAAAACTTTCAGGTTCTTTTTGTGAGAGAGACAGAAAGAGAGAGAGACTAAAATGCTGAATATAAAATTTATATGAAATTGCAAAAGAATAAAAATAGCCAAGACAATGATCAAGAAGAAGAAAAAGCTGACTAGTTAGCTGAAGTCAGATGGTCTAGCTGACTATAGCTGTATACAGTAATTAAGACAGCGTGGCATTTATGCAAGGATAGACCATATCAATGAAAATTATCCATGTATGCATAGACACTTGATTTATGCCCAGCTGGCAAGGCAATATATAGAGAAAGGGAGGTCTTTTCAGAAAGTACTACTAGGTCAACTTGGATATACATGTAAAACATAGTAAAACTTGTCTCCTAATTTACAACATGCACAGAAATCAATACTAAATAGCTTATATATAGATATATAAACAGTAAAACCTCTAGAAAATAATATAAGAATGTTTTTAGTATATCCATAAGATATATGGTAGCAAAAGATTTCTTAAACAGAGTACAAAAGATCGATAGATTTGACTACAGTAATACTCTGTAGTTCAAAAGATATCACTAAAAGAGTGTAGGTAAGTCACAATAGAAGATCTTTGCCATACACATATCTAACCAAAAAAACTTCTATAAATCAGTAAGAATAGAACAGACAATAATTAGAAAAATTGGCAAGAGTCTTCACAAAAGAAGACAAACATAAATAAGGGTGAAAATGTGGCAACCTCATTAGTTATTAGGGATATACAAACTAAAAGAAAAATGGAATACTACTAACAGAACCACCAGAATGATTAAGGTAACGAAATAGTATCAATTGTTGGCAAGGATGTGGAGTTACTGGAGTACTGTTGGTGGGATTGTAAATTGATTCAATCATTTTGATAATTCGGCAGCATCTCTGAAAACTACTATATGCTTTTCTTAAGACTCAGCAATTCCACTTATTAGGTATATACCCCAAAGAGGAATATGTGTACCAAAAGACAAGCATAGGAAAGCTTCATAGCAACGTTATCCACAATAGCCTCAAACTGGGAACAGCCTAGACATTCTTTGAGAGTAGAATGCATAAATTATGTTATATTCATACAATGGAATATTGTACAGAAATGAAAAGAAACAGATTTCATTTAGGCATAGCACCATGGATGGATTTCAGAAACTAAATGTTGAGTAAAAAACAAACAGAAGAACCGCATACTGTATTATAACTGTTCAAATACAGGCAATGTGAATGGGAGGGCTGGTAATCCTGTAAGCGGTTACCTTTGGGAATACACAATTAACGGTTGAGACAGGGCAATGGGGGCCATGTTCTATCTTTTTCTAGGTAGTAATTACACAGGTGTTCCATTGTTGGTGGTAATTCAGTGAGTTGTACACTTAAATTTTGTACACTTTTATGTATGTAAATAATACTTCACAATAAAACTAAGGAATAGAAGAAAGTAAGGAGATAGAAACAAAGACCATTTTTCCTTTTTTTTTTTTTTTTTTTTTTTTAATTTCCCCTCTGTCTCCACAATTTGGAAAAAAAAAAAAAAAAAACAAACTTGCCTAGATTCAGGATGCTAGAGGAGACCATCAGATGGAAGACAAAAAATTATCTATTAAATCAAAAACACAATCCCACATGGCTAAAGTATGGAGAATTTTGACCAGCAATTCCTGACATTTCAGGAAGAAATTCCTGACATTTCTGTAGAAGCATGTGGGATTTGTATTTCCCAGAGTGACACCTATGCTATAGGGAAAAATCTTAACACAGATTTGAATGTTTATGTGACTGGTTTGCTACATCAAAAAATGTACCAAACCTTGCTACTGTATATATAATCTTGCTTACAGAAGTAGTTAAAAAGATAAAACAAAGTTTTTCCCCCAGGCAAGATTATAAAACTTGATAATTTCACCTGAGTCAGGCAAAATTTTGTTGCTCTAAGTCTTATTCTGTGTGAATATGTATGTATACATCTGTGTGTGTACCTGAAAATATGGAAGAGTGATCATTTAAGACTCTCCAATTTGGTTGTGTGGTATCAGCTTCTCATAGATTTTAAAACTCACAGAGTGTTTATTATATAAATCTTGGACTATGGTACTCTTTTATGAAATGTGATTTTAAAAAATTAAATTATTACTTTTCCTTATAAACATTTTTTTAAATTGGATGCTTATTGGAACCAGGTTCTTAGCCAAATATATAAACACTCTTATAGCAAATAGGAAATTTCCAATATTATGGGTGACTGAATATATTCAAGTAAACTGGCTAATTGGAGTGTTAATTTATATTAAAATGTTTCAGACTTAGAAAAATCACAGTTTAGAAAATATAAAGGATATTGTTAGCAATTAGCCATTGCCAGGGCAATCCCATTTAAGGGGGAGAAAAAATGTACAACTCTCCTAAATGCTTAAGGTATCTATGTCACATTTATATACTAGTCAATTCCTTGGAACTCATTCATAAATAGTCAAATTGACAAACTGGCTGAGGCTAGATATGAAAGTGCTTTAATTCTTTCTCCTTTAGTAGAGGGTGCAGGGGTAATAAGAAGGGGATTGTGAGATACAGGTAAGATTTGCTGTTGGCCACAGCACAGTAGGTCTACTGTTTGAATCCATTTGCAAGGTAGGGCAGGTTTCTACAATGTGGCATGTCTAAAGATTTTATTTATTTATTTGACAGACAGAGATCACAAGTAGGCAGAGAGGCAGGCAGAGAGAGAGAGAGGAGGAAGCAGGCTCCCTGATGAGCAGAGAGTCCGATGCAGGGCTCAATCCCAGTACTCTGGGATCATGACCTGAGCCGAAGGCACAGGCTTTAACCCACTGAGCCACCCAGGCACCCAACAAGGTGGCACGTCTATTACTGCTACAAAAGTTAGCTTTAGGTAGTAAAGAGGGATAATGTGAAATCATATTGTGTTATGGTGTGAAAGTTGGGCCATTTACAATTTTCTTTTGGTATTTTCTTACCATGGCAAGAGCAAAGCTTCAGCTTGCAGATAGTGTCTTTGAAATTTCGTATCTACTTCTATAAAGGTAAGGAAAATCTTAAACTCTCTTTGACAGAAAACATAATCTAACTAGAATTTAATAATGTTTCAGTTGAATTACACTTACTTTTTCTATTTAATGTGAACAACACTGCTTTTCTATTTGTATCGGCAAATATAACATTCATTAAAAACAACTTTGACCCCTCTAGAGTCTCATTTTCAAAGACTCTACTCTCCTATGCCATCATCTATCTTTTTTGGTCTGTTTTTATTTTAATCACTGGGTGCTCAACATCATCTATCTTTTGAGCTTCCTTCTTCCATCAAGTCCAAAGACTCACAAACAAATGCTGCAATGAACACAGGGATGCCTATATCTTTTTGAATTACAGCTTTCATTTTCTTCGAAGAGATACCCACTAATGAAATTGCTGCATCACATGGTAGTTCTATTTTTAATTTTTTGAGGGACCTCCATACTGTTTCCCAGAGTGGCTAGACTAGTTTGCATTTGCACCAACAATGCATGAGGGTTCTTTTTTCTCCACATATATGTCAGCATTGTTCTTTTTTTTTTTTTT
>NC_081557.1:157468803-157567143 GCF_022355385.1 Mustela nigripes | reverse complement strand
TCCATTCATCTGTTGATGAATGGATCAAGAAGATGTGGTATATATACACAATGGAATACTATGCAGCCATCAAAAGAAATGTTCTTTCTTTTTGATAGTAGCTTTCTGACAGGTAGGAGATGATATCTCATTGTGGTTTTGATTTCTATTGAGGTTTTCATGTGACCATTGGACATCAGTATGTCTCCTTTGGAAAAATGTCTCTTCAGAACCTCTGCCCACTTTTAAACCAGATTGTTTGTTGTTATTGGGTGGTATGGATTCTTTATGTATGTTATATATTAATCCCTAATTGTATATATTATTTGCATATACCTTCTTCAATTCAGTAGGTTATCTTTTTATTTTGTTGATGGTTTCCTTTACTGTGAAGAAGCTTTTTAGTTTGATGTATTCTCATTTGTTTATTTTTACTTTCATTTCCCTGACTTTTGAAATCAGAACTAACCAAACCAAACCAAACCCACAAAACATTGCTAAGACAGATGTCAAGGAACTTATTGTCTGTTTTCTGCCAGGAGTTTTATAGTTTCAGGTCTTATGTCTAAGTCTTAATCCCTTTTAGTTAATTTTTGTATATGATGAAAAATAGTGGTCCAATTTTATTCTTCTGCATGTAGCTGTTAAGTTTCCCCAACACCATTTATGGAAGAGACTGTCCTTTTCCCATTTTATAATCTTGCCTCCTTTGCTGTAAATTAATTGACCAAATATGTGTGGGTTTATTTCTAAGTTAAAGATTGTGGTTCCAGCTAACTGTTCTGAAGACTTCAAATAATACCAAAGGTAAGGGAGAAATTGAAGGCAATGAATTATAAACTCAGAAATAAGGTATAATTTGAAAGTCTTGTTGGCAGCTTTGAAGGAGTCTCTTAAATTATATAGTTCCAGGGCAGATAAGACTGAGGACAAGACTTGGGCTTGACTGTTTAAGGGCAGCACAATTCAATCTCCAATTAAATCTTCTGTCTTATAAAGTCTCATGGTTAAGTGAAGGGCACTGATGGGAAATTTGAGTTTCAATATCCTTCTGAACCTCCTTGGTATAAGAAGCAATCTCTCATCGATTGTGAAGGAATTAGCCTTCCTCTGCATAAATGATTCTAAATGACTGGACCTAGGGAATCACAGTTCTCTCCTGGACTCACCTACCTTACCCTTTACTGCCTCCAGATACAATTTAGATCCCAAATAACTGTTAGAGAAGTATAAAGCCCACTTATAAAAGTTTTATATCATACAGAGTGGAGGATAATTATCATTTAGGGAAAATATGTTGTTTTGGGTGGTAATGATTTGGGATTTGATATTTCAGATATTGACTTAAGGGTGGTGGTAGTAGTTTGTTAGATTGGTTAATTGAAGGATGGACCAATAATGAATGGATTTTTGAGGTAAACTATACACAACTTTTCTGGTATTCTATAGATATTCAGGGAGGTGGAAATGTTGGAAATGGATTTGTTCTGAACAAACTTTCATCTCCCTATCTAGGAAAAGGACAATCCTTTTACAAAACATTAAGAGGTGCATGGGAGGGGTTTGGAGTACAAGCATCTTTGAAGAAGTCCGTATACTGGTACTTGTAGGCAATGTATAGCAATGTAATGGTAGCTTTTCATAAAACCTTTGTAAAGTAATATAATATATGGTAGCCTAAACCTCTAAATTTTCAAAAGCAGAATACTTAAATTAGAGATAGTGTATCTGACTAAGAAAATATTATTTAGCCAGTGAAAATATAATAAATAGGAGATAAAATTATAAATGTGGTATGACTAGCAGTATAAAAAATTGAATCTTTTTTTTTTTAAGAGTTCATTTATTTATTTGTCAGAGAGAGAGATGAGTGAGAGCGAGCACAGGCAGACAGAGTGGCAGGCTGAGGCAGAGGGAGAATCAGGCTCCCTGCCGAGCAAGGAGCCGGATGTGGGACTCGATCCCAGGACGCTGGGATCATGACCTGAACCGAACGCAGCCGCTTAACCAACTGAGCCACCCAGGTGTCCCCAAAATTGAATCTTTTATATCAAGTTGAATATAGTATCCCAGGTTGGCAGAGGCTAAGTAGAGATGTTTAACTCTCAGAGACAAGGTAAAACTACTATAATATGACATGCTGTTTATGAATGATAATTGGAGTATACTGTCTGTCCTTTAGCAATGGCTTATCACAGGGTTCCTAAATATGAAATAGATAGGTAGCCTACCAAGGAGTTTCTTGATATGTATAGGAAAAAAAGATTCTAGATCTGAGGGCAGAAATGTAGCGTCTCAATTGCTGAGTGGGAATTTAGAGCCTCTTAGTCAAGTTCCTAGAATTCATCCAATTTATGATTCAGAAACCCAATATTAAAGAAAAGAGCAAGTTAGCATCTGTTGATAGGTTCTTTTTGAGATTTTTCTTAACTAATTTTTAATACCAATAGTTTGACCACATTTATAATATTCTATTTTTTCACATTTGTAAGTATTTTAATTCCAATTAGTTAACACACAACATTATATATAAGTTTCAGATGTACCAGAGTGATTCAACACTTCCATACATTATGTGGCGCTCATCACAATTGCCCTCCTTAATCCCCTATAATATCGTATGCTGTTTATTACATTTTCACTGGCTGAACAGTATTTCCCAGTAAGATATACTGCAGCTTACTTCAGTATCATATTTTTGGAAGTGCAGAGGTTTTGTTTTTGTTTTTGTTTTGTTTTAAAGATTTTATTTATTTGACAGACAGAGATCACAAGTAGGCAGAGAGGTAGGCAGAGAGAGACAGGAGGAAGCAGGCTCCCCGCCGAGCAGAGAGCCCGATGTGGGGCTTGATCCCAGAACCCTGAGATCATGACCTGAGCCAAAGGCAGAGGCTTTAACCCACTGAGGTTAAACCCAGGCGCACCCTGGAAGTGTAGAGGTTTTATGCTACCATATATTATATTGTTATAAACATCTTTTTTGATAGAATCCATAAAAATAAGTTATTTGGTGAAAGAAATGAAATTTTTTGTCTTATACAAATGTTAAGCATTTTCAAATACATTTTATAATATTTTTGAACAAATAGATACAGGTAATGTTACTAATCTTTTGTTAACTTTTATCTTCCTGAAGTGTTGACATTTCAGTTGAATGACAAAATATTGTTCTGGACTAACTGAAAAGTCTATTTCCAGATAAGTAAAAGTAGACTAGGAGGCATTAGATGATGTAATCAAAATGGCAATTTCCTATACATAAGAAGACTTCTCTAATTTAATATTTACATTTCCATAGAAATTATAATATATATAAAGCTGTTTATAAATTGCAGTTCCTTCTTCCCCACTCTTTAACATTATTTATACACTTCTGTTTCGATGAGTTCTTTATCAGTTGAATAATATATCTCGGCATATTTCACTTTTTCTTAATTAATGACAGTCTTTTACACATACAAATGTCATCTATACATAATCCCCTGAGATAAGAATGATATTCTGATCAAGTAAATAAAAGATCATTACCACTACAGTGCAGATATAAGATATCACCATTACCCAAAATGTTCCTATGTAATTCTTTCTGGTCAATCTCTATCCCCCATGCTTGGCACTAGGCAACACAAATCTGCTTTCTGTCACTGTGAAATATTTTTCTTTTTCTATATAAGGTTCTTTTTAATTTCATATGAATGGAATGTAGTCTTTTAGGTCTGGCTTCGTTTTACTTAGCATAAATGTTTGAGATTCATTCATGTTGTTCCATGTGTTTGTGGCTTATCCCTTGTTAGTGCTGAAAAGCATTCCATTGCATATATCACAATTTGCTTATTCATTCACCAGTAACTAGACATTTGTATCATTTCCAGTTTTGGGCTATTATAAATACATTTTCTACACACATTTCCAAAACGTTATTTCAACATTAGAACTTCCTACAGAAGAAGATAATCTTTATAATTCTTGAAATTTCAGGATTAACAGAAGTAGGTAAGTTTTACTGAACTCAGTAACGTGGGATATTTCTAATGAATACATCTGAAAAATGAATTAAAAATTAATTGTAATCCAATTAAATAATTGCTAGCAATACCACATAACCCAGATATGCTGATTTTAACTTAATTTCCATGTATCCACTGCTGTAACTCACAGTAGAATTAAATTGAATTACATTGCACACAAGTAACACTTGGCAGTTTCTTTTCACAATGTTTTCATTATTCCAGCCCACATAAAATTCCCACTGTTTCTAATGAGCTAAAGAATTAAAAACAGCCAATTAAGAAACAGTTTTCCTGTCTGATCTTGCAAAATTAAAACATTTGAGATTTTAGTAATTTAATCGAAAAAGGGATTTCAGTTTCCCAGTTTGTAAGGTGGACTACAATGCAGTTAAACACAAGTTGTACCCAAAGTAATAGTCAAGAATCTTGAGGTGAAATGCTACCGTGAAAGGTAAGCTTCCCTAAACGCAACATCAAGGATGTATGGGTGAATAATACATATTGTGTTTACCATGATTCCCCACCACAACCTTTACTTTCATATCCACAAGAATTGGGGCAGTGATGGTATTTAGAAAACCTTGTCATAAATCCCTTCTCTAGATCCTATTCAATCAAGGATTTTTCCCCCATCCTGTACTAATTACATGATCACAGGTGGAGCGAATTCAACTAAATCTACTAAGAGTAACTTGTTATATACGAACTTTATTGGGTAAGACCAATCTTTTAGAACACTAGTTAGCAAAATCTTTTTTTTTTTTAAATAGAACTAGCTAACCCATCCTGAATTAAGATATGTACCCTTTCAGAGATTTTGAAATTACACTGAAAATAGAAGTTCTTTTCTACTTTTTAAGATTTTTTGTTTTGTTGCCTTTTTTATTTTTTCCATAAAGCAGCTTCAGTATGTTTGAAATTGACTAGCTAGTCTAAAGCTTTATAGTGTATATGGTTATTTGCTGAAATTTCCACCAACTCATGGATCTGCATTATATGGTATTAATGGTTAAACTGCAGCTTCAGCACAAAGCAAAATGGGCACAGTGTGCCACATATCTTCCTTGAAATCTTATTTGCAACAAAAAATGCATTTGTTTACTTCTTTTTCTGTTTCCTTTCCCAGTATCTATCAAAAGGACCCTTATAAATTTTAATAATATAAATAAGATTTTGCATCTAAAGAACATTGATATCACAACCAAATTTCAAAACGATGGTGGACTATATCTCAAGCCCTCATTGACATCTAGTATATTTCCCAACATTTGTATTGTTTCCACAGTTATGATTTTCCCAAAAGCACACACATTTAAGAAGTGCCCCTAGAAATATATTCAGCCTCTGTATTCCTGCTATAATTTTATCTATTCCATTGTACTATTTTAGAAGTCTTGTTAAAAAAATAAGTAAAAAGGAGAAACCAAACAATTTCATCTTTTCCCTCTTGGTTTATCTTTAGCTCTGTTAGCAAATGTCTTGCTTTGTAAAACTCAAGAGCATAAATCCAGGATTTTGATAAAATATTTAAGTGTATAGTACACAGAATTTTTCTATCTAATATTACACAATTAAAATATTTGAGAGTTTAGTAACTCAATTTACAAAGAGAGAAAGATACTCAAACAAAGCCTCTAGAATCTTGAGACAGTTTTCATGTAGTTTGGTTCAGAGATGAACTGAGATTTCTGAAGTCACTGTATGTCACCCTTTTGTTTTCTCTGTCTTCTCTATTTGTCTTCATTTCTCTTTAGCTTATTTTTTATTTATTAAATTATTTGATTCATATTTTAGGTGCTTTGTTTCTGTTTTTAATACACTGATATTTATCAATTACTTATCTGCTTACCAAAAAGAAAAAAAAAGGAACAGTACATGGTTTGAACAACAAATATATCATGATTTTTAAAAAAACATCCAAGTCCCCTTTGCTGGAGGCCCCCAAATTATTATTTTTTCTTTCTGTACTATTTTTCTTGCTACCTGCTGATTTTACCAGAGACTTGCAACAAAATGAGGACTGGGAAAGGCACTCAATGAGGAAATGTTGTCTGGATGACTAGTCATTTGTCAAACAGCATGAAGCAAGACTGCCATTGAGTCTGGCCTGCCACTCGATAGTGATGTATTAGTTTTTAATGTTTTAAAATAATTATAGCAAGGCCTAAGCCACCATATAAAACCACTATATAAATTCTAGTGCCATTATTAACCTCATTTTTCAGAGACCCAATCAATCCGTGGTTCTGAGCAAAAGTGCACCCATTTTACCAATCCCAGAAGCATCAAAGTTCAAAGGGTCGGAAGCAGTTGTCAATAGGAATCAAAAGTGAAGTGGACCTCAAAGTGAAACTTTCCATTACCTCTGGAATTTCTGAGACTAATTCCTGAACTAGGCCTTCTATATCAATGCATCACTATTTTCACAAGGTCAGAAAATGCTGATACTTTTTCAATCCGTTTTAATGATGATTTAAGAGCCAAGCGTATTTTTAAAGCTCCAAAATACCATTCAAATCCAGTAACCTGTTAACTACCATTGAAGATTAGTTTCAAATTTACTCATTTATTGAGTATATGGCAAGATTTATAATATGGTAGAGAAGGGAATCATTTATACTGTGAATTCAGTTTTTCAAAAACAATATCAGCCTTTTCAGTTTTGAACTTTTTCTTTTTCCTGTTTTCCAGAACTCTTATGTTTAAGTTCTTAGGAGGACATCTTCAAAAGCAGAAAGAAAAAATGGATTCCTCTCTGTTTTTTTTCTTCTTTTCTTTTTCTTTTTTTAAAATATTTTATTTATTTGAGAAAGAGAATGAGTTAGAGACAAAGAAAGAGAAAGAGAGCATGAGAAGGGGTAGAGTCAGAGGGAGAAGCAGATTCCCTGCCCAGCAGGGAGCCTGATGTGGGATTTGATCCTGCAACTCCAGGATCTTGACCTGAGCTGAAGGCAGTTGCTTAGCCAACTGAGCCACCCAAGGGCCCCTCTGGTTTCTAGCAGTACATTCTTTTGAGTGATAGGTTGGAAAATGGTCAAAGGAGTTAGATTTTTGGCGTGCTGTTGCTACAAGAAATTTAATGAGATAGACTATAGACATTTATTCAGTATGTGGGCTGTATATATTTAGATAGAGTTCAGTAAGTAATACAGACAGGCCTATAATTGGACAATGTAAAATAATTCATATCCCAGCAATTCCCACAATACCACTGATTGAATAAGAAAATGTATATGAACCACAGCTCATGGGTTTCTGTGTGTGAATGCAAATATGTAAAACTGAATGCATTTTAGAATTTTACATAAAGCTTAACTATGTTACTTAAGGAATATCTCCTCCTCTTCTTGTCTTCTTCCTTTAATATACCACATGGGTGTGATTTGTAGATTCTCTCAGGAATTTCCAAAGCATTTTCAGTCTACAGCCTCAGGAGTCACCAAGTCAAACAAAGATTTGAGTGGAATAAATGAGCAATGGAAAAGTCAGAAAACAAATTCACATTGTTGGGCTGAAGTGGTAAATCCAAACCAGGGATGTAATGAAGTAGGAAGTGAGGTCAGGGAAGAGAGGGATCAGGGTGAAGTTGCAAAACAAAACAAAACAAAACAGAAAAACCTATTAAATTCAAGCCAAAATCAGAGATTAAAGAGATTAAAAGCAAAGGTTAGGGAAAAGAGTAATCAAAGCTTCTATATGTTGAGTATTTATTAATGTACCAGGCATTGTGTTAAATGTTTAGTAAACATTTCTCAATCTTCATCACAGCCTTATGAGTTTCCACAGCCAAAGTCAAGATCTGAGACTAGTAGGGACAGACTTTTGCTCACAGCTAAGGAAAAAGCCTAGGTGGAGAGTGACACATATTGTAGAATCTAGGAAGCCTCACTGTGTTTCCTCCCTCAAGTACATTTCTTCCATTAAGTTTTCTGGTTTATTACTGCTGCTTAATTTTCTCCCTCTGTTCTCCTCAAGAATAAGGACAAATAGGATTATAGTAGGCTGACAGGCCAAAAGTTGAGGATAGATTCGTGCAAACAAAACTAAAATAAACATGATAATAGTTTAGATATCTACAAAACTTGGAGAAAAATCCTCATTATTTTGTATCAGAAATAACTTACTAAGACCAAGACACTTTCTTGCATGACTGTATGGAACAATCAACTTAAAACACAATCATTATAATGAACTGGTGATCTTGGGAGGTGTAACATATCAAGAAGATAGGAGGAAGGTGATACTACAAAAATAAGAGATTTTTTTTTAATATAATTTTTTATTTTTTATAAACATATATTTTTATCCCCAGGGGTACAGGTCTGTGAATCACCAGGTTTACACACTTCACAGCACTCACCAAAGCACATACCCTCCCCAATGTCCATAATCCCACCCCCTTCTCCCAAACCCCCTCCCCCCAGCAACCCTCAGTTTGTTTTGTGAGATTAAGAGTCACTTATGGTTTTTAATGATGAATAAATAATAAAGAAAATAGGTAGGTGAAAATTGTTTTTTCTTTTTATTGTTCTGGGAGGTGGGCTACAATTCTGTATATCTTAAATTCATCCTTGGGGTAATTCAACTGGCGCATTCATCATTTCTCCATTTTAATAATGACATATAAACTTTTTATTGAATCATTAAAAAATTTTAAGCCCAAATTATTGGATTTGTAAATAGCTGTTATATAAATATTTTAAAATTACTTTGACAAATAACTTTGTAATAAGTAACCTCAGACTGAATAGGTTATTTGCAGGGGGATAAAACTTTCACTTTATAAGTTTTACATGCAAACAAAATGGTAAGTTATTTTTTTTGTTTCCCTTTTCCCTGAAGACATGCATTCACCTTGAATAGGTGAATGGAAATAGGCCTGAATAGGCCTATGGAAATTAGAAAAAATATGTATTTTTTGTTTATTCCAAGTTTCACAGACAGATATTTCTTCTCTGTCCATATGGTAATACACAAGAGACTCCTGCAATTGTTTAAGAATGCAGGCTACTATTCAAAAAACAGACATGGTAGGCAGTTTTTATGTGAAGATAATCTCCAAAGAATTGTTATTAATATTAATTATGGTCATATGAGCTAAGTTCTTGTGCAGTCTTCTGCAACTTTCCTTTTTATTTCTTTTATTGTGCTACTCATGATACAAACCTATTCTAACTCTACCATATAATGAACTTTTCAGTGGACAGATTCTTTAGAAAATATTTGACCCTTGCAGACAAATAATGAAAACAAAACTAATCACTGGGTGATAGTCATCTTTGTGGCTTAATACAGCTCTTTGTTGTTGTTTCCTTAAAGATTTAATTTATTTGAGAGTGAGTGAGCGAGTGAGCATGAGCAAAAGAGCAGAGGCAGGGGGAGCTGCAGAGGGAGAGAGAGAGAGAGAAGCAGGCTCCCTTTGAGCACATAGCCCTATGCCTGGGGCTCCATCCCAGGACCCTGAGATCAAGACCTGAGCTGCAGACAGATGCTTAACTGACTGAGCCACTGAAAGACCACTTAATAAAACTCTTCACAACAACTTTTAGAGTCTTCCTCTGCCTAAAAATCTTTGGTGGCTCTGGAAATAGTAACTTGGAGATTATTTGAAGCTGTGTGTGTGTGTGTGTGTGTGTGTGTGTGTGTGTGTGTGTCTCTGTGTGTGTTTTACAAATGAAATTAAAAAAAATTGTAAGGATTTGACGAGCTACTTTGGGTACATTTTGATCAGCTACTTTTTTCTTTTGTCCTCTCTGCTCTTTATGGAGCTGTTGGATTTGGATTCTGAACCCCCATCCCCTACTTCCCATTATCATTTTGAACATGACTCTCCTTTATTGTTAGGTGTATAAAGGTTTTGCTGTGTATTTTTAAGTTATTGGAAAGGCCCGCTGCATTATATGGTATAAATTACATGGTATAATCTATAAACACCAGTAATACACATTTAAATGGTTGAGGTAACCTTCAGACTGCTTTTTGTCTATGTCCTTAACATTAAGTTCTCAATGACAGACTCTGAGCTTTTGTGTCTAAATGATTAATTTAACATTTTTTGTGTTTTAATGTTGCCATGTGTTATACCCAAGGAATTGCCTCTGCTTGAGTATGTTTAAGTGTCTTCTAGGTATCTAGTGATGCAGTGATGTAAAGCTGAATTTTACATTACATTAAGTTACTATTTTTTTAACAAATCCTTTAAAATTCTATTGAAATTTACATACTTCTAATTATTGAAAATGTGCAAATATGAAGTATGGTATAATGTTTGGTTGAAAGTATCAAAAGTCTTAGAAGTGTGCATATACATATCATCTAACTCAGAAGTTGCATATATAGGATAATTTCCTAAGAAAATAACCAAGGGTGTGTACAAATATTGAACTACCAGAATGACTTTTTACAATTTTATAAGCAAGCAATAATAAAAAATTTAGGAAAACAAATTATATATGTACACACACATAATATATAGGCTCTGATATCAATAATAAATAATGCTATTTAAGAATAACTAAAGGAATAAATGGTTTTCAGAATGTACTGATAATTTAATTTCAAAAACTTCATATGCAATGTGAAACTACTGTTTTATATCTATATATGAATATATTTTCTGTATACTGACACTCAGTATACTCAGTGCTAAATCCTGTCATGTATATTTCTAATACATTCTCTCTTTTCTATTTTTACTGCTCTTTTTGCATTTGAGGTGGTGGTAGCTAATATTCTTCAGGCTAACATGTCAGCTGATTGACTTGGCATTGCATGGAACACTGGGTGTCATACACAATGAATCATGGAACACTACATCCAAAACTAATGATATACTGTATGGTGAATAACATATCATAATAAAAAAATTAAAAAGGTTAAAACAGAAAAAAGAGTCTTATAGTCTCTATACTATCCTTCATACTGTCTCTAAATAGCACAGATCATAAAGCTATTTGGATTAAATGCTGTTATTAAATTTATAATATAACATAACTTGTTCACTATGATTAATAGGTACACTCTATCAGATCATTTGCCAATAACATCCTAACTTTAATCTGCATGAATAAAATATTAAATTTGGGAGAAGAAATGACAATGCATAAACTGATGAAAAGAAAGTATATGATATTTAAGCCAGAAAAGAAAAATATAACCATGAATATTGTTTCAAGCTTCAATTCCCACATTTTTTTGGGTTAAGGGGAAGTTTTCCAGCTAAAGCATCTTGATTAGCAATAACACGTCAAACTGAAGATCAAAAGTACCAGATCAAAGCACTTTAAGATCAGCCTGGGAGGGTCCCTGAAAGCTTCATCTCTGTTTTCAAACCTCTCAGAACCACTATAGGATTTTTACCATCACTGTTTTTTTGTAGCTGAGTCGACAATAAACTAAAAACAGGAAAAATCAAGTGTTATAAAATGCAGCGTTGTTGGAGATGCTTATCTTGTGAGAAGACAGCTTAAAAGTTGGAAGTAGTGGCATTTTTCCCCCTTATAACTTATCTATAAGACACAGCACAGCCACTGTGACTTTCAGAGTGATTATCTAAATATCATCTGTACAGAAGCAAAATAAAGGTGGGAAGGCTTTTAATAAGATTTAAAGATTTTTTTTCTATGAAACTTACTTCATTTCATTAATACCAGATGTTGCAATTTAAAATTTGGTTTCCATTTTTAAAAAGGAAAATGATATATATTTTCTTTTTTTTTTTTTAAATTTTTTATTTTTTATAAACATATATTGTCAGAAAATGATATATATTTTCTATTTGCCTTTTCTCACTCTTCACTTCCTTTGAATTCTCTGATTTCAGATATTTTTTAATTCTATTTCCCAAAGAGTTGTAAAACAAATTAGACACAGAAGATGCATATCGAATAAACACTGTATTTGTTGGTTTATTTTAAAATAATTTAAAAGAGTAGAGTTGCATTTTACAATGTCATAAAGGAAAAGAAAAAAATAAAAATCTGCTATTTTAAATGAAAATCCTTCTTATATTGTAAGACTATTTAGCTACTACTTAAAAGCAAAGAGAAAAATTAATATACTTTATTGTTTCTTGTTTTTGAAGACCATATACATTGGGTTACTTTTGGACACCTTTGCATTACAAGATACTTGTTTCACCTTTATCAGTTAGTGTTGTGAAATACATTAAACTATAGTGACATATCAGAAGGAGGTATTCTAAAGGAGAAATATATATATGACATATGTAAAGGATAAATATATATATAGTTATAACATATATAACATACACAACATGCATGTAATATGTTGGTTTATATGTATATATATGTTAGTTATATAGTGACTGGAGGAGGTATTCTAAAGGATATATATATATATATAAACATATGTAAAGGAGAAATATATATAATTATAATATATATAGAATATATATAACATGTATGTAATATGTTTATTAACTTATAATACTTTGTCATGATAGTATTTGTTTGGTATGTGGAATCACCTACATTTTGGATATGTACTTATGTCACTATTTATAATATTCTCAGTTGATAAACTACCTAAATTAAATGATAGTCTCAGATAGTCAGATTTGAAGTTTAAATTGCATTGCACTCAAATCTTAGAGTGAAACAAGTAAGCATATCCAGCTTACAAGATTGACCTCTGCAATTACTGTTCATTTTCTAAGCTTTACTGGGTGTAAATGCAGATTAAATTGCCTTTTGGTGCCAGGAATGATTTTTTCTCAGCCAAATGACTCTTTTGGTTCATCAGTTAGGTATGTATTCTATGTAATTTAGTAACGCAAAAGTTATTCATTCCAACTTATAAATGTCCATCTTGGACATTGCATGGCCAGCTTCATTATCTTACATTATTATAAAAAATGTGTTTGTGCTACTAAAGCAAGTTTTAATGCTTATCCTTTTTAATGAATTATGCAGGTCATCAAATATAATTTCCAACTTGCTTAACCCAATTCAAGTCAGCATTTGTAGAACGTCAATTGGGTCAATACTAGTTCAGAAGAAAAAATTTTAAAAATCAATGAACATCAGAGTGAACATTTTAATTTTTACTCTTTAACCTAAACCATGCTCCATATTTAGAGGATTGACTATTACAGATTCACTGTGAAATATTCCGTTTTCAGAAGTGTCGCTATGTATACAACTATCTGCAACAACTATAGGGGGACCTATTCAACTATAATTGTACTATTTCCCGGCACTGACTTAAGATTTGACCTTGTTTGTCCAATGGCTTAGAGATTAAGTATAACCTTGTTGGATGAACTGCACATCATTTTCAAAGGAAGGTTTTCTGAGGGATAATGCTGAGTTTACAGATTTCCAGTGTGGCTAAAGCTAGTGTCTACTTAAACTTATATTCCAGATGATCTTTTGTGACCAAATGACTGTAAATTTAAAAATTAAGAGATTTTTTAATAAAAATTTTTAATCAAAATTTTTAATCCTTGATAAGAGAAACTGAGAGTAAAATGTTATTGATTTATTTTTCTGAGAGAGAAGCAAAAGAATCCAGTACTATTATGAATGTTAGCAGATTTTAAAATCTTTTTGGATAAAGGAGAAGTATATATAAGTTTCAAGCAAATAAAAGAAAAATCCTCAATTACATTCTTTTACAGGAAAAATTTTCTATAGAGAGGCTTACTACTGCTGATTTAGGAACAGGGGAGTTATTTAACTCTACTCTGAATGCAAACTGTTACTAGCAGTTTACTTTGGTATAGGGAAAAAAATTTCTCTCCATATCTGGATATGGGCATAGACATATATGGATAGATATTTACAACTACATCTATATATTAAATTTCTTTATCTATCTATAGATAGATATATACTTAGATCTAATATGGATATGTAATCCAAATAAAGGGCTAAACTAATTTATGTAAAATAACAATTATTGTTTTTAGAAAGATATAGGAAATTGATTGAGAAGGAAGAAATAAACTGAGAATGCCATTACTCTTGCTCCTCTCTCCAGTCCTTTTTTTACCAAGAGCACTGGGTAAGATTACTTACAAGAGAATGGTTTTCTTCAGGAGCTGCCACCATAAATAAAGCTGGGAGTAATATGTGCCTTTTCTTTTAATGTTGATATGTTGTCTGCAATGGATAACCATAATTACTTGATGTGGAGAGTAAAAAAGTGTGACTGGCTCTTGGAGTTAAGGTTTTTGGAAGATTCACTGGATGGACATATGCTGTAAGCAATATATATCAGCCTAAATAGACAAACATTCATGCACCTACGAAATATAGTCATGACTCAGATACAAATCTATGATTTTTTGAAACAGTTCTTAAATCCCTAATTATGCCGGAAGACTTGGAAACACAACAGAGAATAGTTTAACAGTTAATGCCTTCTAGAACCTTTTTTTAAAAATTTATCTAAATGTTTGTCCTGCCACTCCTCTACTTAAAACACTCCAGTGACTCTTCATTACTACAAAGTAGAAGCTGAAAATTATACAGCCTAATCTCATCTGAGCTTAGGGATGTCTCTGACCTCTCCTCCTACTAAGCTGTCCTTCTGGCCTCTTGGAGCAAGTCATTGTATTTGTGATTCCCTACACCTGACCCCCCTGCCCAACGCCTCAATATCTCTACAGCACATTCCTTCCAATCCTCCAGGTCCTTACTCCAATCTCAAATGCTTAGAGGCTTACTTAACTGAACCTACTGAACCTATTGAAAACTGTGACCTTTCCAGATATACTTCAAATTCCCTTCCCTCTGAGATACTATTTCTATAGTATTTGAGTTCTGATAAACTGTGTCATTTACTTATGTAATGTATGTATGTATGTATGTATTTAGCCTATTGTTTTTTACCTGCCTCTCTTCACTAGAATAACAGCTCCATAAAAGCCTGAATCTTTGTTTTTCTCAGGAAGGTATCTCCAGGAGCTTGAGGAGTGTCTGTCACATTGTAGACATTCAATAATGTTGAATAAATAAGTGACTTATAATTTGGGCCCCAAACACTTAGATTTAAAGTATGTAAAACATTTTTTAACCCCACAAGAAATGTTTCTTTGAATTTATAAAAACGTGCATAAGAGTCAGTCCATTGATTGAGGAAGTGGTATCACAGAGGAATTCAGGCATGTATAATAGAGCTCTCATATATTCATTAAGATATCTAATGGAAAAATGCACTTGTTAATTGGTCATTTGTCTAATTAAGAAATAGTGCAACATGAATTTCCCATACAAATTTTATTTTCTCAGCAGAATAGCCTGGTCTGAAGAAATAAAGATATTTTGATATCTGTGAAGACAATGAATAACTTAAGACTTCCTTTGTTCAAGATTACATTAAATAAAGAAAGTTTATTCCCAGTGTTAAGTTGGTGCCAGTGGTGTAGTTAATTAAGAGAAAATGTCAATAGAACTTAACAATGTCACAGCATAATGGTTCCTGCTGCTAGATATATGTCAAGAGAAAGATAAATAAGATGAAGTGATTTATTAAGCAGAGCCACACTCCAGGCAATGCATTTCTAGAGGATTATAGTACTCCTTGGGTGGTGATGTAAGGCAGAGGACTGAGGACTAAGTGGCCTTAACTCTGAGAGTAGTAAAGCAATAGTACAGAAATGTAGTGCTTGCTGCAGCCCTGCTGATAAAGCAAAGTTACTTTATATTTAGAAGGAAAAGGGAGACCATCAGATATTAGAAAGGACCTAAGGTAGAAGAAAAAACTGTCAAAAATTCTTCCTGACTTTGTAGGTAATTATGTAAAATCATACTATCTCAAAATTTCAAAGCCAAAGATATTATAATCACCTCTTCTTAAAATACAGACTTCTCAAATAATTCTATTTTAAGCCACAAGTGATTGTTGCTTTAGGAAATTGGTAACTTCTTTCAGCAGAAACTATTAATAATTTTTGGAAAAGCCTCCAAATATCTTTTATTCTTTTTCAATAATTTTAATAATATAATTTATTTTTAGATTATTAATATTGATCAAATAATATCAAAGACAGTTTAATTTAGAATCAACCAATCAATACTGACATGACATATTCTTTGTTTTAACCCACAAATTTAACTCACAATACTATTACGTGCTTTGATTTTATCAGATGGAAGTCACAAATTTTACTGGTTACTTAGAAATTGTTTTCATCTTAAAATTAACCCTAAATCTGATTTTATATATCCAGTGCTGCAATAATATAAACTAAAGGGTACATATACTTAACTATATTATTTATAACTTTCCTATGCATTATATTGTATTTTAAAAGTATCTATAAGCATTGCATGTATGTTAGTGATGAAACTACAGTTTAGCAACTCTTAAGTTTAAAGGAATTCCATCAATGAATTTAAAATTTTAGCATAATATTTAATATGGGTTATATTTATTTATAAGAGATAAGATTGCTTTTAGTTTTATCAATATATTAAACAACCAAATAGTTATTGATATTGCAAAAAAAATGAAACTGGACCACTACCTTATACCATAGACAAAAATTAACTCAAAATGGATTAAAGACTTGAATGTAAGACCCGAATCCATAAAACTCCTGGAAGAAAACATAGGTGGTAAACTTCTTGACATTGCTCTTGGCAATGATTGTTTTTTTTTTTTTTTTTTTGATTTGACACCAAAAACAAAGGCAACAAAAGTAAAAGTAAACAAGTGGGACTATGTTGAACTAAAAAGCTTCTGCACAGCAAAGGAAAACACCAACAAAATGAAAAGGCAATGTATCAAGTGGGAGAAAATAGCTGCAAATCATATATCTGCTAAGGAGCTAATATCCAAAATATATAAAAAAACTCATACAACTCAATAGCAAAAAAAAAAAAAAAAAAAAAAAAAAAAAGTCTGAGTAAGAGTTGGGCAAAGGATCCAAACAGACATTTTTCCAAAGAAGACACATGATGTTCAATATCACTAATCATCTGGGAGATGCAAATTAAAACCGCAATGAACTATCGCCTCACACCTATTAGAACAGCTATTATCAAAAAGACAAAAATTAACAAGTGCTGGCAAGGATGTGGAGAGAGGGAACCCTTGAGCACTGTTGGGAGGAATCCAAACTGGGGCAGATGCTCTGGAAAACAGTATGGACCTTCTTCAAAAAATTAAAAACAAGACTCCCATACACTCCAGCAATTCCACTTCTGGGTATTTAACGAAAGAAAATGAAAACACTAACTTGGAAAGATATTTGTATTCTCCTGCTTCTTGCAGCATTATTTACAATAACTAAGGGGTGCCTGGATGGCTCAGTCATTAAGCATCTGCCTTCTTCTCAGGTTGTGATCCCAGGATCCTGGGATGGAGCCCCGCATCAGGCTCCTTGCTTGGTGGGAAGCCTGCTTCCCCTGTCCTACTCTCTCTGCTTGAGTTCCCTTTTTTGCTGTGTCTTTCTCTGTCAAATAAATAAAATATTTAAAAACAAAAGCAAAAACAAAAGAAGAGCTAAGAAACAAAAGCAACCTGTCGATTAAGATTGACGAATGAGTAAAGAAATATGTTATATATAGTCATACATGTTATATATGCATATAAATTTTTTTCATTCTTTTCCATGTTTGAATAATATTTCAGTGTATATCATGGAATATTATTCAGTCATGGAAGAAAATGAAATCTTGCCATTTTCAACAACATGGGCAGCGCTTGAGGGCATATGCTAAGTGAGATAAGTCAGACAGAGAAAGGCAAATACCATATGGTCTCACATGTGGACTCCAAAAAGCAAAACAGATGAAAAAAACTGAGCACACAGACACAGAGGACAGATTGGTGACTGCCAGAGGCAGTGCAGGGCAAATGTGCGAAAGGAAGCAAAAGGTACAAACTTCCAGTTATAAAAAAAACAAGTCACAGGGATGTAATGTACAGTGTAGTGACTATTGTCAATAATACCACATTACGGAGTTGAAAGTTGCTATGAGTAAACCTTAAAAGTTCTCATCATAAAAAATTCTGTAAGTATATGTGCTATTATTAGATTTATTGTCGTGATCATTTCACGATGTGTACAAACATCAAATCATTATGTTGTATACTTGAAACTAATGTAATACATGCCAATTATGCTTCAAAAATTATTAAATATTCTAAGATTCAATACTGGCCTTGTGAGTGTAATAAGCAAAAACTGAAGTACCATCATCATCATTTCAATTCTGGAATGGATACAAATGGTTCTAAGCTGTCATCAATGGCAGTTTGTGAGCATTTGTTAGTTTAGGAAATTTAGCCTTCTATATGATGTTCATACTCAATTTTGTGCTATTTTAGTTACAGATTTCAAAACATAATTCCAAAAACAAAACATATTTACACAGTCCCTACAGATTAATTCTTAAAATTATTTAATCTTTTTAAGGACTTAATATATAAATTAGAAGCATCCTGAATCAAAATGTAATTCCATTCAGTCTGAATTCATTTTTGTTGCATCTTGGGCCCTGCTGTGCTACAGTTTATCACAATATATGTAATGATGATGTACTTACATGGGAAAAAATGCTTTTAGTTTTTCGCATCTAGCTGAATGACGAAGTTATTCTGAATTTTTTAGTATATGGTTTTTACTATAAGCATTTTCATCAGCTAGACTAGTTTTCCTAATACATTTCCTTATGCCTAATTAAATGTTTCTCTGAAATAAAGCTTTTCTTCTGTGAGGTAATTATGAGTGTATAAAGTTTTAAACAATGTCGTTGATTCTATTTCTTGCTGTGGCCTGCAAAAATGTTGAGGTAATTACAATGTTGAGTGTCTATTTTGTCATGCACACAGTTTTAAGTGTTTTATATCCGTGAGCGATCAATTTTTCAAACACCTGATGGACCAGGCAATTATTATTTAGGGAACTGAGGCACCTAGAGGTTCAGCAACTTGTCCAATGTCATATAGTTAGTAACTGTAGATACAGGATTTAAAACTGAGCTCTATCTCAAAGAAACACAAAGATATGAAAATAGTTCTTAAATTAGATATTGATGATAGAATCCTACAATGTTAGAGCTGAAAGAAAATTTTAAAATAATCTAGCACTTTATTTTATAGATCAGAAAGCAAAGAAAGAATGAGTTGATTGGACAATTCATTTCTTCCATTGTCACTACGTAAAAAATAGGTTCCCAGTCTGTGCTCCTCACTATGATAGGTCATGACTTTGTATGTATTTGACCTAATTACAATGCGCCAAATAGCAGCATGCCTGTAAACTCTAAGCTCATCATGACTCGTGGTTTCCTCAACATGATAATTATGATTCTGTGATGGAGCTGTGTGTTTACCAGTTTGTTTCTCTTGTACGTTGAAAGCTCCATGAAGACTGGCACATGCTGTCCTCCTCACCTTCGTGACTAGATAAATAATTCTTATTTAATAAATAAACAGATGTTTGCTGGAGAAAAAATAACTTGAAATCATACAGGCAGAAGAAATACTGTAAGCACATGCTAAAGTACTATAAAATATGTGGATATAAACATCAAGTGCTAGGAAACAAGTGGAGCAGACAGGACAAACTACGTAGCTGCCCCAAATGGATTGCTAATTTAGAGCTGAAGACACAGAGCTGTAAATATAAAGAGACTCTATAAATTTTAGTCATGGTCACAAATCAAAGAGCAATTTTATGTGTCCACAGCATGGAAATATGGGTCATGCATTGGTGTTTTGTTAAATCTTAATATAAAGATGAAATGTAGCTTACAAATAAGGGACGCTATTCTATATGATGAGATATGTGATGTGAATTTATATATTATATCATACATTGTAATTTCTCTGCCTTAAAATTGTGAAAAATTAAAGTCTATGCCACATTCAAGGGTATTTAACAAAAGTATCACAGGACTTTATTACTAATCAATTTTGTAAACCAGAGATTATAGTTGGCTTATAAGTATGTATCTTAGTGTTAGTCAACCGTCATTGTTAAACTTTTAAATATGTATTCATAGGTGAAGGGAGAAAAATGGATTCAGGTCAAACAAAAATTGAATTTCCAAATTTATATTCTAAACTGATGGTCTCTATTACCACCTATAGTCTTTTGATCCCAATAGTTTAACTTTGATCAATCCTAAATGAACTTTAGAATAAATTTATCTTGGGTGATGTCTGACTCTATTCCTGTTACTTAAGCTGAGGGTTTTTGTAACATGGTACCGTAAGTACTGAGTACTACCATGATATCAATGCTATTTTAAGGGACCCGTGACACCTCCTTTTCCATCACTTAAATTTAGATTTTTTTTTAAAGATTTTATTTATTTATTTGACAGAGAGAGACACAGCGAGAGAGGGAACACAAGCAGGGGGAGTGAGAGGGGAATCTGGTTTCCCGCTGAGCAGGGAGCCCATTTGGGGCTCGACCCCAGGACCCTGAGATCACGACCTGAGCCAAAGGCAGATGTTAATGACTGAGCCACTCAGGCGCCCCTAAATTTAGATTTTTTTTAAACTGTTTTTTTTTTCTTATAGCACTTGGGGAAGTATAAAAACTCAACTCAGAGTATCTTAAAATCACTTTTCAGTGTTGATTTTTTTTTTTTTAATGACTCTCAGGAAACCATTCCTTTGTTTCCTTAAATACTAAAATAACACTTTTAATTATGTATGCATTCTTAAGGAGTTCAAAGTAGTTGAGAAAATGTTTTCACCAGTTCTTGTTCAGTAAGCATTTTATGAGCAGAAATCTGACTTTTTTTTGCCTCATATGCCTTGATGACTTTCAACTCTTCAAAAGCCCAGTTTAGCATGAGAAAGGATTTTCTGGCTCAAATCACGAAGAGCTGGTATTAAAATAAATGAAATTCAGGGGCATATTCCATACTTAAGATTCATGGAATCATTGCTTAGCAGCTCATTACAGTTCATTGGAAATGTAAACCAATGGATTCCCATCTTAGCATCCCTGCATTGTTTTCTATCACACAAATTACTCATTCCCCACACCCATAAAGATAGACTTAGAATAGTATCTGAGAATGTGAAAGCTCAACTATTTTTTTTCCCTTTGGTGGTGAATTCTGGTGATAAAATGAAAGAAAATGAGCACCTTGTCATGTTTTAAATCAGCATGGGGAAATTCTCAAGTGGATGTGACAGATCTCAGGATGCTTGGCTCTCCCTTTGTTAAGGACTGCCAATCATAATTAGCAACAACAGAGATGTTTTTTGAACCTAAATAACAATTACAGAGAACTTTTTTGAGTTAATATCTGTAAGAACAGAAAGTAGAAAGAAATTTGTCTCTATAGTCTCGTTAGCCTGTCACTGGGAATTACTCTCATTTTCTCTGCGTTCATTAGGGTCAGTAAACAAGAGTTAGCCAATATCATTCTTGTTATATTCAAATTGAACGTGAACGATCAAATAACATTACAAAGGAATGGATTTAGCTACTGCATTACAAGGTTTGAATCCTTTGGGGTTTTGCGACTAGGACATTGATAAATTTCTTATATTTGATATCTGCACTATAAAAATGGATGTCTTTTTGAGTTATTCTCCTATGCAAGGTTTTAAAGAGATGCTCTCTCATCAACAATCTCTTTAGTTGCCTAGTTTGATAGAGAAGAATGTTTGATTCCTTTTTGTGTGTGTGGAAATGAGAAAGTTGTGATTCTTGTAGCAGTGCAATCCATCTGGCAGTGGAAAGAGCTCTTTATTTTCTTCCAAAAATTGTCCTGGGATCTCAAAGACTGCACGATGCCTCTCCCGTTAACTCTTGAGCAGCAGCCATCAGGTTATCTTCTACTATTCCTAAAGGCCCCCTTTCTATTCATCACTGGCATCTGTGGAGCTATTTGATCTTTAAGAAAGCTTCAAAGGAATTATAGTTCTTTATTCTTTCCAATATAATTCTGTCTGCTCTTCTCATCGGAAGGGGTTTTTTTGGTCCCATTTGGCTATGGCCCATTTAGATGGTTCCAAGCCTGCAAGAACTGTATCTTTCTTATTTATGACCACACTCAAAACATCTAAGTTGGGCATGACATACAGCATGCCCAAGAAACAGTAAGTAAACCAGTAGATGTAGTTATTCCTTGTTTCCCTTTTCTTCTTCCTATTCCTGCCATATAGTTGGTACTTAATAAATGCTTGCTGGTAAATAAACATATGTAATAACTTTAAATATTTTACATGATTATAAATATTTGTACATTCTACAATCAGACAAAAGCAGCTGAGGCAAACTCTGAAATTTCCTTTTGCAAGTAAACAGCAAACAAATTGTATTCAACCATATGTGTGAAAAAGTCATAGAGGCCTCCCACCCCCAGGCCCAGATGATATTAAGAATCACTGCACATAAACAAAACATAAAGGATCTTCAAAAAATCAAACCCTAGTTGTTTAAGTATGTTGATTGCAGAGAAATGCATGTAGACATGGAAATAAAGGAGGATATAAAATGACAACAAAACTTGCATAAAATTGGTATCTCATTCATGCATTTAACTATCTAATTCACAAGCTTTAATGTTTCAGCCAAACAGATGTACTAAGTTTATCTCTATAATGGGCCATACTGCTTTTGCACAGTTGGATTCCCTGAGCTATTTTTCCAGAATGCTTTGAAGTTACAGACTTTTTTTAAAAATCAGAATTAGTAAACAACTGGCATATATTTAACATTTTTCTTTTAGCTGTCCCTAAACTGTTTTTTCAGAAATACATCCGATAATACATGAAATGCTTTTTATCCCTATTCAATCTGATCTAGTGACTCAGTAAAGACTGTAATACGAATAACAGCTGTACTTCTTAAAAAGACTATATTTTTGTTGAAAATTATCACTAATTTTAACTTCATTGCCTGTCCATGGACACTGTCACTGACTGATTCTTTCTTTCATAGAGTTTAGGCTTTTTCTTAATTTATTTTTAATCAAAATGTAAAGTTGCTTTCTGTATCTTTTAGCGAATTGACCTTTTCATTGTTAGAAAGAATGGCAACATTTCAGAGATGAAGTAGTTAACCATACGCAATTCCACATTATCCATCACTAGAAATTTATATTAATGTACAATCAACCTACAGGCTGTATAATTCATTTAAAGGCTCATTTGGGATGGAAAAGCTTAACATATTTATAACTTTTGATATCTGTTTCATGTTTACATAACTAGAAAATCACGCTAACTATATGGGTAATTTTACTTATCTTTTTCTCTTGGATGTGCCCCCAAAATTAGTTTGGCTACCTGGAGGCAGAGTTCAGAAAGCATGTCAACATCCTAAGAAATAAAGGTTCAGCAAATTGGATACCTTATTTATAAGTTCCTCATCTTAGCTACTTAATAAAATACACCAGTAGAGACATTCTGAGTAATTTCCTGTTACGTTTACTGAATTTAGATCATTGGGGAACACATTATAATCTAATAAGCACAATATTGCAGTTAATGCCATGCTTTGTTTTGTTAAGTATTTAGCATGTATTTATTCATTTAGCTGATCAGTTTGTATTTATCAAGCACTTAATATGTACAAGACACTGAGCTATAGGCAAAGGAACTATAAAGATAAGACACTGTTTTTTCAAAGGACTGAGATGGAGACAAATGAAGAAATGGCAATTACATAATAGTTTCTAAGTGTTATAATAAATATATCTTCAGAAGTTTAGAAGATGGTTCCTAACCCCAGCAAATATTTCCAAAAAGAAGTGAGTTCAAAAGAAGAAATAGAGGATGCATACTAAATTACCATATGAAAACAAAGAGTAAGAATAGAGATTAAGCAGGTTAGTAATAAAGGCATTTCAGGAACTGAAAGGAACAGAAGCAATGGCAAAGAGTCATGACACAATCTTGTGTTCAAGGACAAAAGCCATTTGGAGTAACCGAACAATTAAATGTGAGGCATGGGTGGTAAGAGATGAGAATTGAGCCTGGGACGGGAGCCCAATGGTAGAATACTGTTCCTGTTCCAAATAACTCAGACTTCTAAACTGTGAGCACTGAGGAGCCAAGAAAATATTTAAAGAATGGGAATTATGTGTTTAGCTCTAACTGATAGAAATAACTTGAATATATATGCAAGTATGTGGAACATATGTTTGCAGGGGACAAAACTGAAAAAAGAAAGACCTGTTAACAGGATTCCTGTAGTTCAGCTGAGAAATGAAGTAGGTCTAATCTAGGTAACAGTGTAGGCTTATCTGTCTAGGTGAGACAAGCTTTTCACTTCTAGAAATATTTAGAAGGTAAAATTCATAGGGCTTGATAACAGTTGGATATAAGGGATAGGAGGAAGACGAAACCAAAACTGTTTTCAAAGATTCTAACCTGTGTATCTGAGTGGCTGGCAATGCATCAGCTGGAATAAAGAATATGAGAAGCTACAAAGCTTTAAAGTGTAAAATAAGTTCAATGTTTGGCATGTTGAAAATCATGGTGCTTTTGCTATATCCAGAGAGTGGTCTAGTGAGCAGTTGGATATATAAAACAAAAATCAAAGAATGGGTGATGTAGGTTTGGTGGTCAACTGAATATTGGTGGCTATTAAAACTATGTACAGAAAATTGGGTAGATTGGGAAGAAGTAAGGTGAAAACAAAGGCTCATTACATCTAACTATACCAACATTTATTTTTAGACTGCACATATCTATCAGCATCTCCTAGCTCTTTCTCCTCATTTATTGACGACTTTGGCACCTGGCTCATTTTCTTTCTCTCCAATCCAAGCTGACTATCATTGCAGATGGTTCATCTAATCCTCTGGGCTCTCAGTTCCTTGATCAGCTCTGAAGTCCCTCACCAGCACTTAACTTCAGGAATCCATAAATACAAACTTCAAACTCCCTCACACTGATATTTCCACTTTTGTTCTTTGACCTCATCAAGAACTCTATTCTCTCCCACTACTACTCTATTATTCTCCCATCTTACTGTTCTTGAATTGTCATTATTGGTCTTTCTATTCTTTTACTGCTTCATGTACCTTATGAGCTACCATTTTAACCATTATCTTGCCAATAATCTAAAATCATTTGCTTTGTTATCCTTTTTCTTTTTCTTTTTTTTTTTTTTTAAAGATTTTATTTATTTATTTGACAGAGAGAAATCACAAGTAGATGGAGAGGCAGGCAGAGAGAGAGAGAGGGAAGCAGGCTCCCTGCTGAGCAGAGAGCCCGATGCGGGCCTCGATCCCAGGACCCTGAGATCATGACCTGAGCCGAAGGCAGCGGCTTAACCCACTGAGCCACCCAGGCGCCCTGTTATCCTTTTTCTATGTGCCTAACTATTCATAGCTGAGTCTGATTTGTTTTCATTTTTTACTTATCTGGTAAGCAATTATGTGACCCTTATATGAGTTATTTTATCTAAGAACTTCATAATTTTACCTGTTTTAATTCTTATAACAAAGTCATGAGATGGGTACAACCAGGATGTTCCCTACATCATAGGATGTTCCTCTGAGGAACTCACACCATCATACAAGTTTGTGATCCCTAACCTGAACTGTAACATTTTTCTGTTTCATTGACTCTTTTTTTTCTCTTTCTGGAATGCTCTTTATGGAGAAATTAACTATCATTCTGTGAAAAGGACCACACTATCCCATAAAGAGAGACCATATAAGAAAACTGAAGCTACAGGCCCTCAGCCAGCATCAGTTACCAGACATGTAACCGAAATGGACAAGCCCTCAGATTAGTTCATTTTCAGACTCTGAGTTGTCTAGTTGAGTCCTCAGACATCATTGAGTAAAGACAAACCATCCTTCCTATGTCTTGTCTAAACTTCTGACCCACAGAATCCGTAGGTTTTGGCGGATCTGGTGATGCAGCTACAGTCACTGGAATACTACCAAGAACAAGTTCATTGCTAAATCAGTAAGTATCTTTCAAGTCTTACTTTTACTTGATTTTTTGAAATGTTTAATGTAGTTGGCCAAACCCGCCATGTTTAAATATTGTCTTTATTTGGTATGTATACCACTACATGCTATACAAGATACTTGGGTCTTTCTCATTACTCCTTATCAGTTGCCACTGAAAGCTCCTCTAATCCATTCCTTTTCTTAGAGCTCTGTCCTAGGCCCTCTCTGGACCAGTGGTCTCAATCAGAAGTTTACAGTTGAGAACAATTACTCAAATTTAATGAAAGATCTAATAGCAAGTGTGAATAAAAAAGAAGATGCAATTGAAATTTATAAATATTAAGGCAAAAGTGTCATATCTTCATTGTGGCACATATTTCTCCTCTTTAATATATGTGATAGGTTTGTAAGAAACTATCAATCCCCTAAGTATTTTATTATTTCATTCTGTGTAATGACAATAGTCTCAAAAAAGGAGTTTAGTAAGTATTATTATATTCTAAAATGGTGAGAGTAATGGAATTAACTAGACAACTTTAAAGAATAGGGAAGATTAAATATTGAATAACAAAGAAATTCTTTAGAATATAATGAAGTTATAAGTTAAATCATTGCTAAAGATTAATTAACTATTAAGATGAAAGATAAGGGGTGTCTGGGTGGCTCAGTGGGTTAAAGCCTCTACTTTTGGCTCAGGTCACGATCCCAGGGTCTGGGATCAAGTCCCACATCAGGCTCTCTACTCAGCAGGGAGCCTGCTTCCCTTCCTCTCTCTCTGCCTGCCTCTCTGCCTATTTGTGATCTCTGTCAAATAAATAAATAAATAAAGATGAAAGATAAGACAATATTTGTTATCAAAATCTTAAATTAATCAAAGTTTCTCACTGTCACTGAATATTTTTAATACATTAAATAATGTCTCTGAACAAAGAACCAGTCCCAACATGTCTTACATATGTAAATAATTAAACAGTGTCTGTTCTGGTAGTAAGCTACTTCATCCCAATAAGGCTATTTCTCAGAATGTCAGAGAAAGGAAAAAAAAAATAGTGGAGGAGGAGGGGAAATCTGATCTTGAGTTTCTTGTTAACCTTACCTCTGACATTCATTTTTGGCTTTGTTGATGAAATTGAACCTACATCAAAAGATAATGAACCATTTTTGTGGAAAACCTGCTGTGCTTGAGATCCTCTAGGAAAGGGGAGGAAATATTCTTTTCTGAGCATTGCTGTGAAGACCCTTTAGAACACTTATTGATGTCAGATACAGAATATTCTTAACTGATTCATGGCATTTGAAACATATTCCTTTTTCAGACTAAAAAGCATTTTTTTCTCCTTACCTTGCTGTACAAAGGATCCATACACAAACCACATAGAGTTGTAGAGAGTAGTAGAAGTCATTGATCCCATTTGTAATCGTGGAGGATTAAGCCAATTCAGGAGATAGACCAGAAGACCCACCAGAAGAACAGTGCCAGCGATGCAAGCCCATAGAGACAGATCAAATGGTGCAAGACAGGCAAACATATCCACTGTCTTTTCAGCCCTTCGAAGTAGTACTCCCACTGAGTAGTCCATATAGCGTGTTGTAAAGTCCACTACATTCTCACGATCCGGGGTGATGGTTAAAGCAGAAATCCCTATGTCGGCTCTCTGAGAAATTGAAAGAGAAAATATTAAATGAACAACGAGAAAAACAATTTGATTTGTGGTGCTTCAGCCTGCCTCAAGGAAAAGAAAACAGATGCCTCCGGCAACGTCTTTAGTCTTTTTATATAAACTGAAAAACACTGCAGAGATTTCTTAGAGGCAAACTCTGTGTAAATTTTGCATTTCTCACTGCAAATCTTGCCCTACCAGAGTCAGAAAAAATTACCTTGTTCATGTTATCAGTGCATGTGAAATCAGTGAAGAATATTTCAGACCCAGATAATACCTGAAGGAAATTGTCTTTTTACCTTGGGTCATTTTATCAAAGCCATCATTAGCACAGTAGCAAAGGCAAAACTTATTCTAAAGAATTCTTTCTGAGAAAATGCTCCCAAGATATATAATTATTTTCTTAACATGTAAATTATTAAGCAGGTAAATTAAAAAACTCCCTCAACATGGCATTTTGCTCTTGGTTTAGATTTCTTTGCATCAGAAGTATACATATATTATATATATATATATATTCTCTCTCTCTCTCTCTCTCTCTATATATATATATATATATATTCTCTGCATCAGAATTATATATATGTTTTAAAGATTTTATTTATTTATTTCACACAGAAAGAGAGAGAGAGAGAAAACAGGGGAAACAGCAGGCAGAGGGAGAGGGAAAAGCAGGCTGTCCACTGAGCAAGAAATCAGATGAGGGGCTCGATCCAGGATCTTGGGGTCATGACCTGCGCTGAAGGCAGATGCATAACCAAATGAGCCACCAAGGCACCTCCATAATTTATATTATTAAACTCTAAATATATTACAATTTTTTAGAACTTTCATATAGTTCTAAGCTATAATGTCATTTGCTGGAAGTCTCTACAATGATTTTATTGTATAAACCTCAGAAATGTTTTAATGAAAAATTAAAGATTAAGTAGACCTAATTTTTCTTGGAGTAACAACCCTTCTTTTCAATGTGTATCTCTTTAGATTCAGTGATAGCACTCAAAACTACAATACATGCTGTTTTACTTATTTGAAACATTTAGCAGAATTGCAGTGAGATCACAGAACAAATGGATTACATTTCAATTCCTTGATATGAGAACACACATTTAAATACCTAAAAGACATACTTGGTTTGAAATAATGATCCATGGCTATGATTAAAGCTGTGGGAAGCTCCTCCCAGACAAATACACATAATAGTAATTGTTTGTTGAACTTTGTTAGTATTTTCCTTTCCTTTGCATTGTTTTATGAAGGAGTATAGAAACTGGTTTTTTGTTTTTTTGTTTTTTGGAGATCAAAACAAATAAAAAAACAAGCAAAAACAAAAACACAAAAACATGAAAAGTAACATACCTAATGGAAAGCAAACCGGTTCAAATAAATCTAGTCTCTAAAGTAATAATGGCCTCAAAACTATTCTAAGCTAAATTTAAACTTCATGTGTGTTTGTATGAGTATATATATCTACATTTATACATATTTTTCAGCCCATATAGATTTGCTGCGAGGCTACTTAACTATTTAAGTAGTTAAATAAATTTTATCAAATCCTTAAAATAAATCATGAATTATGTGTTTTCCCCTCCATTTCTTAGATGGGGAAACTACAAGAATTAAGTAACTCATTTAGTTAGGCTAATAAGCACATAATCCAGTACTAAAGCTTGGTTTTTCTTACTCCCAAACCTGTGCTGGTAACCAGTGACGCACTGCAGAACCTCCTTTGTTTTCAAAGTAACCCAGATAGTAGGTGGTTAAGATAACTAGTTTTAGGACCATCTTTACCTTAAAAGAGTCTAAAATTTTGTGGGTTTTTAAAATTACACTATTTACATTGCAACAAGGTCATATTAGTATAAACACTGTGAGTTTATAATTAACAAAGAGGTATTAAACTCAATAAAATTACATTAAAATGAACTTTCAGAGAAATAATTGTTATTGCTTTCAAACTCATGTATTTATTTTCTGTAGCTAGATATTAGAAATTAGGTCTTTTCAGGTTGAAAATCCACCCTGGATCCTTATCTCTCTATGAATGTACCTAAGTTTAGCGTGATTATTGTGGGTTGACTCATTTATCTTAATTCAGTGGTGAATAAATATCTCTCCAAGATTCAATTAGGCTTTCAGAAGTTGTGTTTACTTTTCAGGACATTATAGTACTATGGATCAGTAATTTAGTAATTGATGCACTAGTAACCCAAAGCATTTTATGACTGAATTAAAATCAGAAAATTTCCCCTAAGGAAGGACTTACTGACAAGTTGATGGAATACTTGTAAATGTTCGTCAATATTTTGCTGATCAATAATTAAATGTTTAACACTTAAATGATTGTGAATTGGAATATTCATATACTAATTCTACTAATAGATTCTTATAAGTGTCACGAACGAATTTCTATAATGGAAAAAAGGATATCTAAGGGAATAATGTGTGCTTTCTCTTTGGAAAAGGAAACATTATATTGCATGTGCTAAAATATATACTAAACATAATAATTACTTATCATTTTCCAATGGAGAGCTTCCTAAATTCTGGTCCACTTTTAACACTTGGCTATCCTGTTTTTAAGGAGAAATTCTCTGTCTCCTTGTGGAGGGTATATTGGAATTATTTAATGGTCTTATTACATGTAAATGTACATTACTTATTACAAGTAGGTGCAAAATACTTTTATGTACAGACACAGCATAAACATATATGCACACATTTTCCTATCTGTGAGATTTGGATACAAATCTCTTCTCCAAAATCAGTAATACAGTAGATCATTTGGCGTGATAGTCCTTACTTGTATGAAAGAAGTTTTACTGGAGCAGGAAGAAAAAAGCCAAGAACCACAGACTCATAAAGATAGCCCAAAAACTTCTTGAACATTCCCAAAATACCGAAAATGATCAGAAACAAATGATCGTTCCTGCCCTCCCTCCCTCCTTACTGCCTTTCTTCCTTTCTTCTTTTCTTTTTTTCTTTCTGCCTTCCTTCCTATTCCTTCCCTCTCCCTTTCTCTCCTTCCTTCCTTCCATACTTCTTTCCTTCTTCCCCCTCTGTTCCTTCACCCTCCCCTCTCCCTCCCTTCCTTCTTTAATTTCCTTCCTGATCATTTATTTATCTGTCTATTTATGCATACATTTCTATTTACTTGTCCAATTTCTGCTTTTCAAATCCTTACCCTCATGAAACCTTTAATCTTCTCAGTATTCCCTGCCCCAACTCTTAGAAGATGACCTTCACTGCTATTTTATTGAACATAGAAGATATCAGATTAAAATTCAGGCTTATTTCTATCTCTAAACTTATATCCCACACCCAATCTATCTATTTAACCTCTGTGTACAATGGATGAGCTGTCTTCCTTCCCAAAACTGTCCCTCCATCAGTAAACTCACCAATAAAATTCTCTCTTTCAATTATTCAATCTCCTGTCTTTTATGTATTAAACATCATCCTGTCAAGTGTAAATTTCCTGTGAAAAGATTCTGTAACTTCTTTGCATTAGAACAAAAATGAAAACAGAAAAGCCTGTCCTCTTCTCCATAACTTCTGAATCTGATTGCCTTTTCTCTTCTCCTTTTCACAACTTTCTCCTAAGGTTTGTCTCTATTTCCAAACCTCCTGGTAAATCCAGGAAGATTCTCTTGTACTCATATTGTTAAGTACTTTATTATTCAATGAACATAGTACTTCATAATTTTTATATTGCTGAGTCAAGTGGACACAACTTAGTGCTCATCTGTTTAGGTTTCTTGATATTTGACAGTGATGACTGTTATCTCCATCAAAAACACTCTTTTCCTTGGATTTCATGACATGATATAAGCTTCTTCTTCTTTTTTATCAAGTTCACATTGGCAATGCTCTGGAGTTGGGCCTTACAGACTTCTCTCATTTGAGATCTTCTGCCTAAGCAATTCCATTTATATCCATTACTTCCATTGTCCCCATTCATACCTGAGATTTATAAATTTATATTTCTAGATACAGATCTGAGCTCTGGAATATAGACTGATATATGTAACTACACTTCTATCATATATCTCAAAAATACCTCAGATTTAACATGGCCAAGACCATATTCATGTGTTTGACTCTAACCAGTCCTCCACCAGTGTCTCCTGCTTCATTGAATATCCTTTCAGAGAAGTCTTAAATCTTGGTGGTCTCATTATATTTTCCCATCTTATGCTTCCTATCCTGTCTGTCACTGTTGATTCTACCACCTGGGAATCCTAATATCTATTCACTTCTCTACTATTTCCAGCTCTCACCATTGCTTTTATGGGCTCATTAGGAGTCTACCACGGTTGATGAAATCTACCATCTTTCTTCTCTTAATCTTCTTAGAGCAGACAAAGTAATCTTTGTGGAGAGCAAGTCTAACACTATCCCCTGTCACAGTTTAAAGGTTTTCCACAGATTGTACTGCCCTTAGGAAAAGGATTAAACTCTTTAACATTGCCTATACATCCTTAGTTAGACTATCCTCAACCTACCTCAACATATATACACTGGACCATTTTCCTTTCCAGTGCTTCTTCCTGATGCATAGTCTTTGTACATGCTATTCCCACCAAATGGATTGGCCTTCCTGAAAGTTCTTCAAGTAAATTCTTGTTCATTTTCATAAATCAACTCAATTAACACTTCCTCAGGGTAGTGTATGTATGACCGCTTTTGATTAGAATAATAATTGTTATTTATACTATCAGAGGCCTATATTCCTCACTTCTCTAGTAGTTGTGACAGTTGTAATTTTACAAATATGTGTGATTCTTTGAATAATGTCTGATTTTTCTAAGCGACTGCAAGCTCCATGAAGGTAAAGATTATGACTTTTTTTTTTAATTTGACATATTCCTGGTATCCACAAGATTAGCCTGGCATAGATTCATGATCAATAAAAATTTGCTTTATATATGAATAATAAAGATGGAACACCCACTGGATGTTCATCATTCAGTTCTTATAAATTCTTCTTCTATTTCAGCATTCCTGACAGAAATTTCTACAGAATAAAAAGAAAATGGTAATATTAAAATTTACTGAGCCTTATAGCACTGATAAAAGATTTATAGCTTAATGAATAATTACTTCAATACTTAAAATAAGGTTCTTGGTTTATTAATATGTTTATATTTATGTTATTTGTCATAAGCTGAGATAATCAAGAGTCTACTACAGTAGGCCAATATTTTTAAAAATATTAATATATGTCAAATGTTTAATGAAGAAGTGATTATTTGAATTTTGAAGAACTAGAACTAAAACTGGAATATAAATAACTTTTTTCAAAACTATTCTAATTACACAGTCATAACATTTTCCTTTAAAGGAGATAAAAGACTTGCATTCCTTCAAATCATGAAAAGGAGATGGATGTATATTATAAGGGGGCATGACTAATAAGCCATGCAATAACTGAATCTTACTTAGAAGCATAAACTGAGGTTAAAAAATATGGTTCTAAATTTAATCTGAAATAAATGATCATAACTCACAAATAATCATTTAATTTAAGCTTAAATATAATGCTAAGGACTAGTCACACATTTATTTAATAGTTATATATATAGTGCTATGTTACATGTTCCACATACATTATTTTGTGTAATGTTATCATAAGTCCAGTTGCACCTTTTCAAGGTGAACAATTTACATTTGAAATATTCTAATTAATATAAAGCTTTATGTATATATGAACAGATACCCGTTTTTCTGTGTATCTTCTATTAGGTGTCTTTGTGTTGTTATCTATACATCACATTGTAAATCTGAAAAGATCTACCTAATCTTTCAAATACTTGAAGAATACTATTTTATTTCACAATTGGTAATATTATTTTAAGACTAAAAATAATTTGCTTATGCAATCACTCTTCTCAAGATACGAATTTCATATTCCTCAGACAACTGGTCATCTTCTTTTCAAACAGAGTCCAATCCATCAGAGTTTCCTCAGTTGATATGAATAATATAGTTTTTGAAAATTAAATTGAAGCCTGAATCATCTTTACAAAATGCAATTACAACATTGCCTTATACTAAACTTATGGTTGACTATATTTAAGAGTAATTTTGGTGTTTGTCTGTTTAATTCAATCTATTTTTTCTCTAATTTCTCTGCTTTTACTTCCATTATTATCTTCCTTATATATTCTTTTGTTAAAAGTTATTGTACTTGTTCTAGCTCTTGGAGGTGGAATTAAATATTTTTATTTAAGGTCTTTCATTTTTATTGATGTGGATTTTAAGACTATGGATCACTTCTTAAATATTCTCTATAGACTTGAATATGTATGTTTTCCTAGGAAAGTTCTGTAATTCATGTTTGTATTTCTCCTTTCATCCAAGAGTCATTTAATAGAAGCCTTTATTTCAGGTGGAAAGCCTTTTCTTTTTTCATGTTTTGTTGATTTTAATCAGAGAAATTTGTTTGTAATCTATTCCCTGAATGGAACTTAATGGTGTTTTCTTTCTTTGTTCTTTTTTTATGGTATTTTTTTTTCTGTGATTGATTTTTGCCAATGTTTATATGTTCTTTTTTTTTTTTTTAAGATTTATTTATTTATTTATTTGACAGAGAGAGATCACAAGTAGGCAGAGAGGCAGGCAGAGAGAGGAGAGGAGGAAGCAGGCTCCCTGCTGAGCAGAGAGCCCGATGCGGGACTCGATCCCAGGACCCTGAGATCATGACCTGAGCCGAAGGCAGCGGCTTAACCCACTGAGCCACCCAGGCGCCCCTGTTTATATGTTCTTGAGAAGATATATTATCAGAATGTTGTGTTTGATATATATGCAAATCTGTTTGTTTATTGTTATTTTTATTTATATACATGCTATTTATTATTGTGTGAAGTTTTTTTGTATTTACTGTGTTTTTCTATGGTGTGTGTCTTTGTCACTTTCCTTCGTTTGGTTTTAGAAAGGTTTATACTTTCATTTTAATGGTTAGCTTCATATTTGAACATTTTATGGCTTCTTCACTCTCACTTTCTCCCCTTTAACCTTTGACTCATTGTTTTCAGTTTTAAATGGAACCTGTGAATTTCACTTATTGCCTTCATTATTATTATTATTATTATTTAAAGATTTTATTTATTTATTTGACAGACAGAAATCACAAGTAGGCAGAGAGGCAGGCAGTGAGAGAGAAGGAAGCAGGCTCCCTGCTGAGCAGAGAGCCCAATGTGGGGCTCAATCCCAGGACCCTGGGATCATGACCTGAGCCAAAGGCAGAGGCTTAACACACTGAGCCACCCAGGTGCCCCGCCTTCATTATTATTAATAATAATATCCTACTTCTCCCTTACTTTCCCCCTTTCCTCCCATTATTTAATTCTATCCTTCCATTTTGAGAACCTATGATGATTTCATATTATTATTTAACCCACTTTTTTCCTTTTTTCTTTTTTTAAAAGATTTTATTTATTTATTTGTCAGAGAGAGCTAACACAGCAAGGGGAGCAGCAGGCAGAAGGAGAAACAGGCTCCCCAGTGAGCAAGGAGCTTGAGGCAGGGTTGGATCCCAGGGCCCTAGGATCATGACCTGAGCCAAAGGTGGATGATTAACTGACTCAGCCACCTGTGCATCCATAACCCATCTTTCTAAGCTTGTCTTAGTATCAATTCCACAATTAAACATAAAAGTCCCTCTATTAATTCTTGGTTGAATGAAGCTTGTAGTCCAATAGTTTCATCAGGAGAGGCTCAAGTGTCCACTTTTCTCTTAGTGCTTGTATATTTAAAACTGTCCTGTTGTTGTTGTTGTTGTTTTCCCATAGCCATGAAGGGGAGCTTGGATGGACATAAAATCCTTGGTTTACCTTTTCTTTTTTTGAGTTCATGGTAGTGCTTCCCCCGTATTGGCCTGCTTTGTGTGTTGCTCCCGAGAAATCTGAGAGTAGTTCAATTTCTTTGCCATTTAAAGTAATTTGGTCCTTTTGCCTTGAGAATTTTTTCTTTGTCTATCTAATAATGTTCCTAAGATATATCTCAGAGTCTACTGTCCTGGATCAGCTTTTCTAGGAACCCTAAGTATATTTAAAAGTTCTTTCTTTCTTTTTTTTTCCTGGAAAATTTCCTTAGAATAATCCTTTAAATATTTTTTCATTTTGTTGTTTTTCTTCTTCAGAAACTTCAAATATATATGTATATCCTCTTTGTCTACTTTTTAAAAAAAATTTTGATCTTGTCACTCTGAACTTTCTTAGTTCTTTATTTCATTTTCAATCTCTTCTTTTATGTGTTTTCCTTTAATGTCATTTAATCTATTCTCCTTCGAGCAAATTGTAATTTATGTCTTCTGATTTTCGCCTTTAACATTGTTTTTCAATATATACTCTGAGGTTGTTGCATTTCTTTGTCATTTTGGCCATCTCAATGGTTAAATTTTGAATTTCTGATTCTGCTAATTTCTTTAAAAATGAACTTCAAATGATTGTTTGAGACATTTAATTTCATTTGGAGTTTAATGTCACAATTTTATCTTTTCTTGTAGTTGTCTATGTGAGAAGAACTTTGATAAACCGAAATATATGAGTCATACTTTCTCTTCTTTTGAGAGTAGTTTTGAATGGATTTCTCCAATTATTTCTCCAATTATTACTCAATTTCTGGATAATTTGTAGACAAGGTTCCTTGTTCAATAGAACTGCCTTCTGTCAGTGTACTACCATGTGGTTCCTTTAATTGGAGTATGTTTTTTGGGGGGGGTTGGTAAGTGTTGTTTCTGTTCAGTTTTGACAGGATTCTTAATTTTTCCTCACTTACTGCCCTTACTTTACCTTCATTAAAACATCTCCAAGGAGCATTTTTTCTATTTTCCCTTCTTTTCCAGAAGTAATGCTTCCCTGAGGGTATTACTTACCTTTTAGTCACTTCCTCAGAGGCAGTGTTGTGGTTTACTAAGTTCTAGGTTTGTGTTCCATGCACTAACACTTGGTATTAAACTTTTTCTTTCTGAGGGTAATTTCAGTTCTGTTTCATGCATGTTTTCTGCTTTCTTCTTTCATATGAGCTCATTTACATGTTTCGTCTTTTTTCATCTCACCCAAAGACTTGCAACCTCAGCTGGGACTCCAGTGTTATCTCTGTCAGGATTATATCTATATATCTATACCTATATTATATATAGACATATATATATATGTCAAATATATATATATACATCTACTTATAGATAATTTGAAGAATGTAATTATCTCTGTGTGAGATTTTCTGTGGTCAGATGTGATTTTATTTGTATCTCTAGGTGATTTTATAATTTGGGAGGTAAGGCATGGGAAGATTCAAATGCATGTGGCTACTGTACTCTTTCCCAACTTGATATCAAATGACACTTACTTTTAGTAATTTTTTATAATAATTATATGCATTTTACCCTTTTCTTCATAATCTAAAACTTAAGAGTAATACAGTTTCCTTATGTTAAATAGTTATTCTATTTCTGAAATAAATCTTATTTTATAATATTTGATTATATTTTAATATGCTGATGGGTCAAATTTGAAAGGATATATTTTAGGATTTGGGGATATATCCATATTCATAAGTGATATTGGATTTTTAAAAAAGATTTATTTATTTATTTGAGGGTGTGAGTGTGAGAGAGTTAGCATGCACTCAGGGGTGAAGGGTAGAGGGAGAGAATCCTCAAACAGACTCCCCACTGAGTGTGGAGCTCAGTGCAGAGCTTGACCTCAGGACGCATGAGATCATGATCTGAGCTGAAACCAAGAGTTGGCACTTAACTAACTGAGCCACCCAGGTACCCTAGATACTGTTTTCTTTTTGTATGCGGTATCATTGTTAGATTTTGTTGGGGGGATATTCTAGCTTTATAAAAGTAATTGAATTACTTTTATAAGATGTTTTAATCATTTGTCCTATTCTTTCATGAAAGGAATGAAGAAAATAGTTAATAACCTTTAGTAATTTATTTAAAACAATATACATTTTGGCATATTTGAAATACAATTAGAATTATTTTTTTGAGTCATTTTAATGATGGGATGTTTTCTTTGACAATGATTCATTTCTTAAGAGATTTCAAATTAATTATTATAGAGATATATTTATTATCTATTTAAACTTATAAATATTTTTCATAGTTGTGGTGTAAACACTTTCTCTTTCTTAATATTATCTATTCATGCATCCCACTCTATTAAGCCAGACTTCCAGAGTTCATTTTTGTTTAGGTCTTTTCAAAGAACTGAGATTTTTCCCTTTAATCAGTTCTATGAATTTATGAGTTTTAAGGTATGAATTTTTATTTTATTTTAATTTAAACTTGAATAGCTTTCATCAGATTTTATTATTTTATTTATTGAGTTGGATGCATGCTTCCTTATTTTAATATAATAATTATATAGAGTTTAAAAGCTAGCATTTATTTAAGTAAAGTTTTGAGAACAATTTACTTGTAGTTCTTTATTTTTATTTCTAAATAGATTATATTTTTAGTTTTTATTTCTTCTTTTCTCTAAAAATAGTTCAGAGACTTTGTTCTTTTTTATTTTTGTTCACTGTTTTTAATTTCCAAGTGATTTCAAATTTTATCTTTGTAGTTATTTAAAACCCTGTTATTCATTTAATTTCATTGTATTTTGAACAGGTAATTTTTCAGATATTATTTATTTTCTATAGAAATTTAAAGTTTTAGGGAGTACCTAATATACTGTCATATTTTATAATTTGCCTATAAGCCTTCACTATTTACAGGAAATAAATTTATCTAAGTAAACTTTATTAATTGTGCCATGTGTATAAAATAAATTTTATGGAATAGAAAGAACTTTTAAATAATTCGGCTACAATTCAAAATTAGCAGATTTGGGTGTCTGGGTGGCTCAGTCGATAAGCATCTGCCTTTGGCTTAGGTCACGATCTGAAGGTCCTGGGATTGAGCCCCACATTGGACTACCTACTTAGTGGGGAGTCTGTTTCTGCCTCTGCCCCTCCTTTCCACTCATGGGCTCTCTCTGGCTCTCTCAAATAAATAAAAATCTATTTTAAAAAATTAGCAGATTCTATAGCAGAATCCAAACTTGTGTTTCTTGTGAAAATTAGAATATGTAGCAATACATTTTCATGGATCTGAGAGGCAGCTGCCCCTTTACAAAGCTCAGGAAATCTCTAATTTACTTTAGCTCTCAGCATGCAAGCATGGTTTATGCATATGTACTTATATCCAGTTTTACTCATTTATCTTTACCTGTTCTGTTAGGTATTTCTATTTATAATCCTCTACTTTTTCTTGCTGTTATTAGCCTAACTGATCAGCATGGTAGAAAACTACATGGTAGAAAACAACTACAAAATTCTTCTCACTTCCATATACAAGCCCCCATGCAATGTGACTATATACAGCTCTTCCCCTGAGGTGGTCAAATTTACTTCCCTATCCTTTTAATCTGGGATTAGCCAGTAATGTTTCACTGAGTGGGACAGAAGCATTGTGATACAAATAGAACCTTGGAAGGTGTGCACAATGGAGAGTGTCCTTTTTCTTGCTGTGCTTGGAACCCTGGACCACAATGTGAATGTGCACTAACTTACCTGCTGGAGACCAAGAAGCCATGCAGGGGATAACAGTAGTGCTAGTAAGTCTTAACAACACATGGACAATCAGATGTCATGCATTCTGTTGAGCTCATGGTTTACTCTTATCTGCAGTGTATACTCTTCCAATCTAGGGCAATTAATAGAATTTTTTCAGGGTACCTTGGAAAGCCAAAATTTCTTAGGACTGTGTTTTCCTGAAATCTGTCAATTTCTGGTTTATGGGAGACACACTTTCTTAATTTAGAATGATGTATTAAATTTTCCTCTGTTGTTATATTTATTTGGTCATATCATCTGAAACTTTAAAAAGGGAGGGTAGATGCTTATGCTTGCTTGAAAAAGTGAATAGAAGTCTCGAAAATTCCCAAAAGTTTTATAATAGCATAGTTTGTAAAAATGTCTCCCAGACTCGATAGACACATAAGAAGACGAATGTCTTGGCAAGTCTCAAACATGAGAAGTTAGTAAGTATTGTTGTAAACTACTTATAAAGTTAAACATTTTCCAAGTTTTAGTAGTTAAAAATGTAGGAAAATGAATTTTCTAGCTTAGATTTCCAGTGAAATATGTGAGTTTGTCAAATAAGTTAACCAAATGAGTCCATTTAGCTTAACATGGAAGATGGCCCAATGTAAAAACAAAACATAACAGAAAAATGTATACACTACAGCAATGGCTATTAAGTTTGCCATCAACAAAAAATAAGAAAGCAAAACTAAGAAGAAAAGTAAATTTGAACATGAAATTGTAAAAGCAATGTTACAAATGCATTCTAGTTTTGAAAGGGTCAAAATATGTAAAACCTGCCTATTCTTTTTTTATAAGTAGAAGAAATGCCCACAATATCACTGGGAGAAACACCAACATAGAAGTTCTATAGTTACCAGACCCAGGCTGATAAAGCTTCCAGTATTAGGAATTAGATTCGTTTTCTCTTGTTGCTCTGCTCTCCTCAGTATATAGCTTTCAACTCATGATTTAAGACAGTTGTTTGAGCTCCAACCATTCTATTGACATTTTAGTCAGAGGAGGAATGAAGAGGATCGGAAATAATAAGAATCTTTCCTTTAACTTTTTCCAGAAGCTTCATATCATACTTCTATTAATTTTCATTAATTAGAACTTAGTCACATGATCACAGTAGCTCAGGAGACTAGTCAGGAAATGTATACTATGGCCAGTCTATGTCTGGCTATAATTCAGGAGCTGTAGTACTAAGAAAGAAGACAATAGCAATCTTTTCCACATTTCCCATAGGTAACCATTGTTTCAAAATTGAGGCAAGTCCTTTAGTCTCTTTTCTATTTTTACATATAAATGTATATATTGTTTACCAAAACTAATATAATAAATACAATATAATGTTTGAGTAATACACACACACACACACACACACACACACACGCACACATAGCTGCTATTAGTCTTTCTAAAGGATGCAGAGAATTTTAAGCAAAAACTATTTCTGTCATCTTTAAATTTTCAGCACATAGAAAATGGTAGGTACACAATAAATGTTTATTGATTATGAGGGATTTCTGATGAAGTTAATCATTTCCCTTTGAAAGATTTTTAGACTGCTTCCTTTTTCCTGCCCATTTTAATCAATAGATATTTGATCTTACAACTTAGAATACATTTAATTGAAAAATGTTTCTTGGAGCTTCCCACACTGATATTTCTAGAAATGAGTACGTTTTATTATTTTAATAGGTGATGTTTTGTCATTGACACCCACCATAGTGACAAAAGCAGTATTATTAGTTTAATTTGCATGTCAGTCTTGTCTCTAAGTCTCTTCCAAGAAACCAAATGCTATCTCTTCCCCAATATTCTCTCTTCACCAGCCCTCATGCCCATTCACACAATGATCTAATTTTAAAGTCCTTCTAGGAACAGTTTAATTTTCACTAGTCCCCAAACCCCAGCTTTTCTCTTTCAGTTTAAATATTTCAGCTTCATTATTTATATTTATATTTTATTTACATACTTTTTAAAAAAATTTTTTACCTGAGTTCATGACATTTTCTTTCATGGAGCTTACCATTATTCTTCCTTTCTCTGTTTTTCTGTATCTCTCATATAGAGAATTATGAATATAAAATTCATAATTCATAATTTTATGTTCATAATTTTAAATTCTTGAGACAGGAGCTTTATTACCATAGTTTTCTGTCCCCCTATTTTTCTCACCACTTAGCCCATAGTAGGTTAAAAAAAAAAGTGTTGACTTACTTATTCTACGTTATGAGTTAAGGGAAATATATGTTTTTTTATAACCCTAAATTTTGGCAGAAAAAGAATAGGTTTCAGGCAATATATTGCCTGAGAAAGTTTCTGTCATTATGAAGAAGCCATTGCCTTTATGTTTCTTTCCCATATCAAGCCATTAGGTAGGACTTCCAACTTGAGTTTCAATGTTTGCAGTCCACATAGTAGGGCACCCCTCTACATATACTAGCTGGGCAACCTTGTACAAGAGGTGTTGCTACCCTAATTACACTGAGGATAAATTTGAGGCTCTGAGAAGACAAATAGCTTGCCCAAGATTATAGGTGAAAAAATTGTGGAGTTAGCCATGCCTGTAAGTGTGCTTGCTAAATTTGATAAAATTTTTTGCTTTTATTGTTTTTATGTAATGTCTTTCTCCTAACTGCTTATGCAATATTTATTCATTGATCCATTTAAACAAAATTGGAGGCACCTGGGTGGCTCATTCGTTAAGCATCTGCCTTTAGATCAGGTCATGATCCCAGAGTCCTGGGATCAAGGCCCACATTGGGCTCCCTGCTTGGCAGGAAGCCTGCTTCTCCCTCACCTACTCCCTCTGCTTGTGTTCCCTCTATCTCTGTGTCTCTCTCTGTCAAGTGAATAAATAAAAAATCTTACAAAAATTAAACAAAATTGGCATGTATGTGCTTTTAAATTGTCACTCTTATTTTTCAGACTTTTGATTTGCCCCTTAGCAATATTCATACTGGGGAAGTCATTAGGAGATAAAGATTTAGACCTGGCAGCGGATGTGTATGTTTATGAATGAGCATTCAAGGCATCAGAGGCAATTATAAGAATTTGATACATTCTCATACTGAATAAGTTGGAAACTATTGAAAGGTTTTGGGGAGACTGTGATATGATCTGACTACTGAGTTGCAAATAGATTATAGTAGGAAAAAGCTACAGCATGGTGAGTAGTTAAGGGGCCATGGAAGCAGTCACAAAGAGAGAAAATGGTGGCTTTCACCAGTGAGTAGTGGTGGAGTGGTGAGAAATGATCATATTTAGGATATATTTCAGAATGATAATCAGAAAAATCTATTGATGCATAGTATATGAGCTATGACACAGAAAAAAGGAGTCAAGATAATTTATAGGTTTTGGGCTGAGTAAACTGAAGACTGGAGTTGCCATACACTATGACAGGGAACACTGTATGTAGAACAGGTTGAGGAAAGTGAAATCAGGTATTCTGTTTTGAACACATTATGTTTGGGATACCCATTAAACATCTAAGAGAAAATGCTGAGTAGGTGGTAAGAAATAGGGTCTGCAGTTCCAATGAGAGATCTGGGCTAAAGAAACAAATTTGGAAATGATTTATATAGATTACTATATGGTAATTAAATTCTTGGGGCACCTGGGTGGCTCAGTTGGTTAAACATCTGTCTCTTGGTTTCAGCTCAGATCATGATCTCAAGGTCATGAGATCCAGCCTGCTTAAGATTCTCTCTCTCCTTCTCTCTCTGTCCCTTCTCCCTCTAAAAAAAATAAAATTAAGTAAAAAAAAATTAAAATAAATTCTTGAAACTGGATGAGTTTACCAGAAACTGAAGAGTAGATAGTAAAGGAAAGTGTCAGATATATGTGAATCTCTCTATCTAGTCCCCCCCGCCTTGCCCCACCTCCCATCTAGCTACCCAGCTCTTGGAGAACAAGAACTCTATTTTTGATATTTTATGTATTCCCCACAATGCCAGCTATACATTAAGCCCCCAAAAGTATTTATTGAATTCTGGGGGAAAAGCAAGCTACAAGTTATTTATAAATTGCAGTAGTTCAGGCCATTTATCCTGTAGCATTAAAAAGGATTTAAAAATAATACCATTTCTGCAATTCCCAAGAGGGAATACTGCCATCTTCAAAGAAAAGGATCATCTGAAAGAGTTTTTTAGTCATGTGGAGACTTTTTCGACTTTCTGAAATGTCATCTTAAGGCTGCTCATGAACAGAGCATAGAGAAGGAATCTCTGCCTGAAATGCCCAAGCTGCAAATCCACAAATCAATGAAATGCAAACCAAGGATAATGACTAGAATTGAGTGGATTTTTATTTTCATTACAGTAAAATTTTCAATCATTCTAGAATTCACTTAAGGCCACTATTATAGATGCTTTTAGAGATCCAGATCAGGAAAATATAAGTTCTTTGTAAATGAGAAAGAACTAGCTCCCAGAAACAGTTTGTCTATGAGAAGCAAATCTACACTTGCTATTCTCTTAGTGATTCTGTGCCGTATTAAATGAAATAAGAAATGGGTAAGAGATATATTCAGATATCCTCATACAGGTATCAGGAGCCTCTGTGGTCACCTCCTCCCTTGACACAGTTGAGTCTTATTTATTTTTTTTTCCTGTCTTAATGTTTTACTAATCCTGATACAGTTGAGTCTTGTTGGAAGCTCAGTTGTTTGTGTGTTTGTTTGTTGTTGTTTTGTAAGGTTTATTCAGAGAAAGAGAGAGAATGTAGAGGGGAGGGCAGAGGGAGAGGGAGGAGAATCTCAAGCAGACTCTGTCCTGAGCATTGATCCCAGGAGATCAGTCTTGAGCTGATCGTGACCTGAGCTGAAACTGAGTTAGGCGCTCAACTGACTGTGACACCAAGGTGCCCTCAGTCATTTGTTTCCTAATGAGGGAAATCTTTATTTATTTTAAAGCCTATCACTATAATATCATTAAATTACAAAGCTAAAACTCAAAATGATTAATACTTAAAACAAGTGAAATCTATAGTATCTAAATGGCAGGCAGTTATTTCTCAAAGTATGGTTCTATTTCTAAATATTCTTTCTTAGTATATGAATTTGGAGTAAATTTACTTTAAATTCATATACTGAGTATATGAATTTATAAATTCATATAAACAAGTAAAAGTAAATTCCTCACATGAGGTTGGTATATTCACTGCTAGATGTAAGCAAATTTTTAAAGATCTAAGTATGGTTTTGATGTTGTAATAAAGGATGTTTTTGTTTCTTCTCTTCAACATTAATGTTGCTCTTTGTATTTAGTAGATAAACTGTTCAACATTGCAACACACAGAGAAAGAGGGGTTCATTCTTTATTGCATCAACTGCCTTCCTAGGCCACAATAAATTTTTATTGTACTCTTTTGCTTGTGCATATTTTTCTGTTTATAATTTTCAGATTAACACAGGATGAGCATCTTAATGTAATGAACATCCTAAATAAAAATGGCCAAGCAAGCTAAACACAATGCCCCAAGATTGTGTTCATAGAACCATATAGAATTTCATGGTTGAAATGTTCTTTGAAAATTACTTTGAATATCCTCACTCCAATCTGCACTCTCTTTTATGCCTGAAAGTTATCTTGCTTATTAATTTTACCCCCAAACCATGACAAGAGACAATGAACATCAGGTAGTAGATGGCAGTGAAAGCCAATGGTGAATTTCAGGATTGATATATCCTGTAGTTATGAGATTTTCTCATCATAACCCCAGTCTTATATTACCTTGGCTTGGACTGATGAAGTAGTCTGTTAATTTATATCCTATAACTTACCACATCTTTTTAATTCTATGCATATTTTACTGAACTGTGATTTGTCCTTGCCCATAAGATCTCTTGAAACCTGAGAGATACTCCTGGACAATATCATTCCCTTTGGCAACTACTCTCCATTTTTTAGCTTTGAGTCGAGACTTATTATTCACTAGTTATCTGTGCTTGCCATCTATTAGTCCAAGTCCTTAATGATTCAAGTACTTTATCTGATTGAATTGCTCCTTACTGTTTGTAATGTCTGCCAATTAAATATCACCTGCAAATTTAGAAAATTGCTCCTACAACCATTCACTAAGTCATTTGCATCTACATAATTTATTTTCTTTCACAGATTTCTTTTTATCCTTCTCCTTCATCAGTGTTAAAATCATTCCTTATCAACAACAAATATTGTTGGTCATTTTCTTCTTCTCTTCTTACACACATACAGTTTATACATCTCTTACATTTATGCCCTAGCTCCATCTTGTATGTATACACATGGAATATTTTTGAGAACTTATCATTCAGACAAATAACCATGCATTCTTATAGCCACATGTATTTTTTGAACTTCCTGCCTCACTGTAGCTTATATACTCCAGGAAACTCAGTTAGTCCATTAATACCTATTTAGTCGAATTTAAGAATTAAAACCTTAGTCATTGTCCAATTTAAATTCTCTTTAAATTGGGGACTTATTTCCTCTGTATGTATTTAACACTGACTCCCTTTGCAAAACTAACTTTTTATTTCACAAGGCTTGTAAGCATTTATACCTGTAACCATAAGTGTGGGGAAGAGTTCTTTAGTGAATGAAGTTTCATTGGGGGATACATATATTTTCAAGGTCAGTTTGCAATAATGGAAAGATATAATGGAAATATGTAAGGATATTTTGTGATTACATGGCCTGTCTTCAGGCACCCAACTAAGAATCCTCTTCATCTATAAGCATCACTCTTTGTACACTGCCTTCTCTTGATCCCTGTAGGTGGTTTGTTCAAGAGGCAACTCTAGCCTTCATCCCAGCTCACTACTCCTTGTCTTAAGACCAAGGGAATCATTCCAAACTTAACTTCTTAGGGAATTACATGACAATGGTGATAATTGCCACGCCTCCTGAAACTTGTTCTGGTGGCACTGATAGGCCCAATATTATGGGCCTCTCTTTATGCCTGATGTCTCTCCAACTGCTCCTAGCATTCACCTCTCCAGCGTGGATGGGAAAGGGGCCACATACTCAGATCTTCTGAACTGTCCTCCCAAAGTGAGTTCTCTGCTTTCTAGCTTTTTGGATTCTCCTTGTAGCAAAATAACACCAGCCCTCTTTATGTAGTCTCAAGTGCAATAATTTAGGACCTTATGCATGAACTTCATGTTAATCCAACACTCCCAATTTCATTTCTATGACAGAGATGAGAGGGATATCTGTATTTCCTAAACTTTGAGGCCACAGAATCATTCATATGGGTTCCAGATGAATATTTATTAATTTCTTCTAGATATTTGCATTGGGATGTTCTTCAGGTAGCACAGATCAGAATGTCTATAGCCAAGCTCTGTATTGCAGATGTCCTTTCCTAGCCTGCTGTCCTTCTAAACGCTGTTTCTGGGATCAAGTGTCCATCTGCTTGTTCTCCTCTGCCAAATTTCTCACCAAATCTCAATGTCTCCTTTTATCTTCTCCAAGAAATAAATTTCTTGTAATTATATCTTGGTTTATTGATTGTTTTCTCAAACTCATACTTTTTACTAATCTCCTATTGCTACTGTTTTAGTTTAGACACTCCTTTATTCTTCTCTAGACAGTTGGAAAGTCTTTTCAGTCTTTTTCCTTCTTCACTCCATGCTTCCTTGGCCTTATGTCAGACATCTTTCTTAAATGTAAATTAAATCTCATTTTTCTCTTATGTAAAAACCTTTCATATTTTCACTGGCTAAATGATAAAGTCTAAACTCTTTAGCATGACAAATCTGCTTTTTTATTTATCCCTATTGTTCTCTCTCACATTCCTACTCATCTTTGAAACTTCACTCAAATTTCTTCTCTTCCGTGAACTTTTTTTAGCTCCCCAGGCAGGGACTGCAACTTCCCCACTGTGTTACCATGTTACCCTATATGTACTACTTTATGGTATTTATCAAACCATGTTTTAACTATTTATTTATACATGTGACTTCTGTGTAAATTATGATATCTATGAAGGCAGGAACAATGTCTTCCATTTCTTTGTATCTATGATGCTAGGCATGGTGCCCAGAATATAGCACGTATTCAAAAACATATGGGGATGAGCAAATGAATATAGGGCATTCTGCTTGGCATACAAAATAAATACAACTTCAGCCTTATGGTTTCCAAAAATACAAAGAAGATCTCTCTGTGTGTCTCTGTTTCTGTCTCTGTCTCTTTCTCTCCCTCCATATGTGTGTCTATGTTCCAAAAGGGCAGTTGGAAAAGAAGTGGAATCGATGCAGTCAGAAGACAGGTTTACCAAGACAGGGGAATTATTTGAAAGCCTTATGAATTACTTTGGGTTGAAAATTTAGGGAAAGGAACTGAGTAAGGACTATCAAGGCAGATTGAGGCTTAATGTGATCTAAGTGGAGTGTGATAAAGCCTAAGAAGGAGGTGAGACAGATTGCAGAAAATGGTAGTTGCTTCTCAGGAGTTTTAAGGAAAAGAAAGAAAGAGATTTAGAAAGGGAAAGAAGAGAGAGGTTTTTGAGAAAGAAGTGAGAGCTTTTGAGAAGTTTAGAAGTATAAAAGATTTTAGCCACTCCCCAAATCCTTCTCCATATAATCTTATTTTATGTTTTCTTCTCATACCCAAACTCCATCTGAAACTTCTTTAAATATGCAGATCTTAAAAACTTGTGTTGAGCTGTTTCTGAGTATTATTTTCCTCACTGCTATGTGGCTTGGTTTATTAAAATGCTTTAATGGCCAAACTTACACTAGAACTCTTTTTCCCTCTGTATACTGGTAAGGGAATTAAGAAATTGGATTCTTTTAAGAAATTGGATTGCAAACTGCCTGGGTTCGAATTCTGAATTTTCCTCAATGTGGTTAAGTGACCACGGGCAAGTTACTTTACCTTTCTCCAACTCTGTTTCATCATCTGAAGTATTAGGATAATAGTAGCATCTACCTCATATAGTTGTTGTAAGTATAGATAGCTAATAAATTCAAAGTATATAGAATTGTATCAGCAATAGTAAACTTTATATAATTGCTAATAATTATTATTTGGTTAATTTCAAGCTTTTTTTTCTTCTTTTTTAAATGCTCCTTGGTCCCTGTGTTAATTGCTAATGTTGTCAAATATATTGTTGCCTGAAATATGTACCTCTCATTCTTTTTTTTTTCTTTAAAGATTTTATTTATTTATTTGACAGAAAGAGAGAGATCACAAGTAGGCAGAGAGGCAGTCAGAGAGAAAGAGAAGCAGGCTCCCCGCCAAGCAGAGAGCCCGATGCAGGGTTCAATCCCAGGACCTTGAGATCATGACCTGAGCCGAAGGCAGCAGCTTAACCCACTGAGACAGCCAGGTGCCCCATATGTACCTCTCATTCTAATGGTGTTCTATTTTTATTGAGAAACAGGCATATAAAAAGGTTCCAAGCTATACAACACAGAGATGTAGCTTTTTTCTTACAAAAGCACTAACTATTGATATTTCATACACTTATCTTTTTAAACTTTCTTTTTAATTTTTTTATTTTTTATAAACATATATTTTTATCCCCAGGGGTACAGGTCTGTGAATCACCAGGTTTACACACTTCACAACACTCACCAAAGCACATCCCCTCTCCAATGTCCATAATCCAACCCCCTTCTCCCAAACCCCCTCCCCCCAGCAACCCTCAGTTTGTTTTGTGAGATTAAGAGTCACTTATGGTTTGTCTCCCTCCCAATCCCATCTTGTTTCATTTATTCTTCTCCTACCCACTTAAGCCCCCATGTTGCATCACCACTTCCTCATATCAGGGAGATCATATGATAGTTGTCTCCACTTGACTTATTTCGCTAAGCATGATACGCTCTAGTTCCATCCATGTTGTCGCAAATGGCAAGATTTCATTTCTTTTGATGGCTGCATAGTATTCCATTGTGTATATATACCACTTTTCTTGATCGATTCATCTGTTGATGGACATCTAGGTTCTTTCCATATTTTGGCTATTGTGGACATTGCTGCTATAAACATTCGGGTGCATGTGCCCCTTTGGATCACTATGTTTGTATCTTTAGGGTAAATACCCAATAGTGCAATTGCTGGGTCATAGGGCAGTTCTATTTTCAACATTTTGAGAAACCTCCATGCTATTTTCCAGAGTGGCTGCACCAGCTTGCATTCCCACCAACAGTGTGGGAGGGTTCCCCTTTCTCCGCATCCTCGCCACCATCTGTCATTTCCTGACTTGTTTATTTTAGCCATTCTGACTGGTGTGAGGTGATATCTCATTGTGGTTTTGATTTGTATTTCCCTGATGCCGAGTGATATGGAGCACTTTTTCATGTGTCTGTTGGCCATATGGATGTCTTCTTTGCAGAAATGTCTGTTCATGTCCTCTGCCCATTTCTTGATTGGATTATTTGTTCTTTGGGTGTTGAGTTTGCTAAGTTCTTTATAGATTCTGGAAACTAGTTCTTTATCTGATATGTCGTTTGCAAATACCTTCTCCCATTCTGTCAGTTGTCTTTTGATTTTGTTAACTGTTTTCTTTGATGTGCAAAAGCTTTTGATCTTGATGAAATCCCAATAGTTCTTTTTTGCCCTTGCTTCCCTTGCCTTTGGCGTTGTTCCTAGGAAGATGTTGCTGCGGCTGAGGTCGAAGAGGTTGCTGCCTGTGTTCTCCTCAAGGATTTTGATGGATTCCTTTCTCACATTGAGGTCCTTCATCCATTTTGAGTCTATTTTTGTGTGTGGTGTAAGGAAATGGTCCAATTTCATTTTTCTGCATGTGGCTGTCCAATTTTCCCAGCACCATTTATTGAAGAGGCTGTCTTTTTTCCATTGGACATTCTTTGCTGCTTTGTCGAAGATTAGTTGACCATAGAGTTGAGGGTCTATTTCTGGGCTCTCTATTCTGTTCCATTGATCTATGTGTCTGTTTTTGTGCCAGTACCATGCTGTCTTGATGATGACAGCTTTGTAATAGAGCTTGAAGTCCGGAATTGTGATGCCAGCAACGTTGGCTTTCTTTTTCAATATCCCTTTGGCTATTCGAGGTCTTTTCTGGTTCCATATAAATTTTAGAATTATTTGTTCCATTTCTTTGAAAAAGATGGATGTTACTTTGATAGGAATTGCATTAAATGTGTAGATTGCTTTAGGTAGCATAGACATTTTCACAATATTTATTCTTCCAATCCAGGAGCATGGAACATTTTTCCATTTCTTTGTGTCTTCCTCAATTTCTTTCATGATTACTTTATAGTTTTCTGAGTATAGAATCTGTGCCATCTGCGAAGAGTGATAATTTGACTTCTTTGCCTATTTGGATGCCTTTAATTTCCTTTTGTTGTCTGATTGCTGAGGCAAGGACCTCTGGTACTATGTTGAATAGCAGTGGTGATAATGGACATCCCTGCCATGTTCCTGACCTGAGCGGAAAAGCTTTCAGTTTTTCTCCATTGAGAATGATATTTGCAGTGGGTTTTTCATAGATGGCTTTGATGATATTGAGGTATGTACCCTCTATCCCTACACTTTGAAGAGTTTTGATCAGGAAGGGATGCTGTACTTTGTCAAATGCTTTTTCAGCATCTCTTGAGAGTATCATATGGTTCTTGTTCTTTCTTTTATTGATGTGTTGTATCACATTGACTGATTTGCGGATGTTGAACCAACCTTCAGCCCTGGAATAAATCCCACTTGGTCGTGGTGAATAATATTTTTAATGTACTGTTGAATCCTATTGGCTAGTATTTTGTTGAGTATTTTCGCATCTGTCTTCATCAAGGATATTGGTCTATAGCTCTCTTTTTTGATGGGATCCTTGTCTGGTTTTGGGATCAAGGTGATGCTGGCCTCATAAAATGAGTTTGGAAGTTTTCCTTCCATTTCCATTTTTTGGAACAGTTTCAGGAGAATGGGAATTAGTTCTTCTTTAAATGTTTGGTAGAATTCCCCCGGGAAGCCGTCTGGCCCTGGGCTTTGTTTGTTTGGAGATTTTTAATGACTGTTTCAATCTCCTTACTGGTTATGGGTCTGTTCAGGCTTTCTACTTCTTCCTGGTTCAGTTGTGGTAGTTTATATGTTTCTAGGAATGCATCCATTTCTTCCAGATTGTCAAATTTGTTGGCATAGAGTTGCTCATAGTATGTTCATATAATAGTTTGTATTTCTTTGGTGTTAGTTGTGATCTCTCCTCTTTCATTCATGATTTTATTTATTTGGGTCCTTTCTCTTTTCTTTTTGATAAGTCAGGCCAGGGGTTTATCAATTTTATTAATTCTTTCAAAGAACCAGCTCCTAGTTTCGTTGATTTGCTCTATTGTCTTTTTGGTTTCTATTTCATTGATTTCTGCTCTGGTCTTTATGATTTCTCTTCTCCTGCTGGGCTTAGGGTTTCTTTCTTGTTCTTTCTCCAGCTCCTTTAGGTGTAGGGTTAGGTTGTGTACCTGAGACCTTTCTTGTTTCTTGAGAAAGGCTTGTACCGCTATATATTTTCCCCTCAGGACTGTCTTTGTTGTGTCCCACAGATTTTGAACCATTGTATTTTCATTATCATTTGTTTCCATGATTTTTTTCAATTCTTCTTTAATTTCCTGGTTGACCCATTCATTCTTTAGAAGGATGCTGTTTAGTCTCCATGTATTTGGGTTCTTTCCAAACTTCCTTTTGTGGTTGAGTTCTAGCTTTAGAGCATTGTGGTCTGAAAATATGCAGGGAATGATCCCAATCTTTTGATACCAATTGAGTCCTGATTTAGGACCGAGGATGTGATCTATTCTGGAGAATGTTCCATGTGCACTAGAGAAGAATGTGTATTCTGTTGCTTTGGGATGAAATGTTCTGAATATATCTGTGATGTCCATCTGGTCCAGTGTGTCGTTTAAGGCCTTTATTTCCTTGCTGATCTCTTGCTTGGATGATCTGTCCATTTCAGTGAGGGGAGTGTTAAAGTCCCCTACTATTATTGTATTATTGTTGATGTGTTTCTTTGATTTTGTTATTAATTGGTTTATATAGTTGGCTGCTCCCACGTTGGGGGCATAGATATTTAAAATTGTTAAATCTTCTTGTTGGACAGACCCTTTGAGTATGATATAGTGTCCTTCCTCATCTCTTATTATAGTCTTTGGCTTAAAATCTAATTGATCTGATATAAGGATTGCCACTCCTGCTTTCTTCTAATGTCCATTAGCATGGTAAATTCCCCCCCCCCTCACTTTAAATCTGGAGGTGTCTTCGGGCTTAAAATGAGTTACTTGGAGGCAACATATAGATGGGTTTTGTTTTTTTATCCATTCTGATACCCTGTGTCATTTGACAGGGGCATTTAGCCCATTAACATTCAGGGTAACTATTGAGAGATATGAATTTAGTGCCATTGTATTGCCTGTAAGGTGGCTGTTACTGTATATGATCTCTGTTCCTTACTGATTTGCCACTTGTAGGCTCTCTCTTTGCTTAGAGGACCCCTTTGAATATTTCCTGTAGAGCTGGTTTGGTGTTTGCAAATTCTTTTAGTTTTTGTTTGTCCTGGAAGATTTTAATCTCTCCTTCTATTTTCAATGATAGCCTAGCTGGATATAGTATTCTTGGCTGCATGTTTTTCTTGTTTAGTGCTCTGAAAATATCATGCCAGCTCTTTCTGGCCTGCCAGGTCTCTGTGGATAAGTCATCTTCCAATCTAATATTTTTACCATTGTATGTTACAGACTTCTTTTCCCAGGCTGCTTTCAGGATTTTCTCTTTGTCACTGAGACTTGTAAATTTTACTATTAGGTGACGGGGTGTGGGCCTATTCTTATTGATTTTGAGGGGCTTTCTCTGCACCTCCTGAATTTTGATGCTCATTCCCTTTGCCATATTGGGGAAATTCTCCCCAATAATTCTCTCCAGTATACCTTCTTCTCCCCTCTCTCTTTCTTCTTCTTCTGGAATCCCAATTATTCTAATGTTGTTTCGTCTTATGGTGTCACTTACCTCTCGAATTCTCCCCTCGTGGTCCAGTAGCTGTTTGTCCCTCTTTTGCTCAGCTTCTTTATTCTCTGTCATTTGGTCTTCTATATCGCTAATTCTTTCTTCCTCCTCATTTATCCTAGCAGTGAGAGCCTCCATTTTTTATTGCACCTCATTAATAGCTTTTTTGATTTCAACTTGGTTAGATTTTAGTTCTTTTATTTCTCCAGAAAGGGCTTTTATATCTCTTGAGAGGGTTTCTCTAATATCTTCCATGCCTTTTTTGAGCCCGGCTAGAACCTTGAGAATTGTCATTCTTAACTCTAGATCTGACATATTACCAATGTCTGTATTGATTAGGTCCCTAGCCTTCGGTACTGCCTTTTGTTCTTTTTTTGTGTTGAATTTTTCCGTCTTGTCATTTTGTCCAGATAAGAGTATATGAAGGAGCAAATAAAATACTAAAAGGGTGGCAACAACCCCTGGAAAATATGCTTTAACCAAATTAGAAGAGATCCCAAATCGTGAGGTGGTAGAAAGGGGATAAAAAGAGGTTCAAAAAGGAAGAAAGAAAAAAGAAAAAAAAAAAAGAAAAGAAAAGAATTTAAAAAAAGAAAACAAATAAGAAAAATATAAAAAAGAAAAAATATATATATTGGATAAACTAGTTAAAAAACCTTAAAACAGAAAAAGGTAAAAGTTAAAAAAAATGTTAAGCAGAACGCGAGAAAAAAAAAAACAAAAAATGAAAAAAAAAATCAAATTAACTGCAAGACTAAAAAAAATCACAGGGAAAAAGCCATGAGTTCCGTGCTTTGCTTTCTTCTCTTCTGGAATTCTGCTGCTCTCCTTGGTATTGAAACCGCACTCCTTGGTAGGTGAACTTGGTCTCAGCTGGATTTCTTGTTGATCTTCTGGGGGAGGGGCCTGTTGTAGTGATTCTCAAGTGTCCTTGCCCCAGGCTGAATTGCACCGCCCTTAACAGGGGCCGGGGTGAGTAATCCGCTCGGGTTTGCTTTCAGGAGCTTTTGTTCCCTGAGCGCTTTCTGTAGAGTTCCAGAGGACGGGAATACAAATGGCGGCCTCCTGGTCTCCGGCCCGGAGGAGCTGAGAGCCCAGAGCTGCACTCCTCAGTGCGCCCTCAGAGAACAGCGCCCAGTTACTTCCGTCTGCCTGACCTCCGTCCGCACTCCGAGCTCACCGAGCCTGCGACCGGTTCAAGTAACACCGAGCTGCGAGCTTACTGTCAGCTCTGTCTCTGTAGCTGGCTTTCCCGTACCAATACCCGCAAGCTCTGCGGCACTCAGACACCCCCGATCCTTCTGTGACCCTGCGGGACCTGAGGCCACGCTGACCCCATGTGGGCTTCGCCCCGCTTTAGCCTCTGCAGCGATGTCCCTCAGTGGAACAGACTTTTAACAGTCCTGATTTTGTGCACCGTTGCTCCACCGCTTGCCGGGAGCCGGCCCCTCCCCCCGGGGTCTATCTTCCCATCGCTCTGGATTCACTTCTCCGCCTGTCCTACCTTTCAGAAAGTGGTTGTTTTTCTGTTTCCAGAATTGCTGTTCTTCTCTTCGATCTGCCGATGGATATTCAGGTGTTTGCAATCTTTAGATAAGCTATCTAGCTGATCTCCCGCTAGCTGAAGTAGTCTCAGCCTGCTACTTCTCCGCCATCTTGACCTCTAGTAACCTTTTTAAACTTTTTTAATTGCCTTATTCTAGTATAATATATTTCCTTTTAGATTTATATTACCCAACAATTTCATTTCCTGAAACTCTTTTTTTTTTTTTTTTTTTCTAAATTCATATCTTTTATAGCTTTACCTACTGGCATCTTAGTATTTTCTTTCCTGCTTGCTTTTTAAAGATTTTATTTCTTTATTTCTCAGAGACAAGGAGAGTGAGCACAAGCAGGGGGAGCAGAAGGAAGAGGGAGAAGAAGGCAGAAGAAGCATAAGCAAGGAGCCTGATGCAGGACTTGATCCCAAGACACTGGGATCATGACCAGAGTCGAAGGCAGACACTTAATGGACTGAGCTACCAGACATCCCAGTCTTAGCATTTTCCTACAGATTTTCTGACTTCCATGTAGCAGTGAAGCAGTGATGCTAACAATCCATCATACTTTTGAAAATATTTTCTGGCCTGTTACTTGTTTTTCAATTTGGTTATTATAGTTATGATTTATTGATGATTTATATTTTTATGTACATGTAAATACTGATAGTTTCCATGTAATTTATTCCATTATTTTAAACCTCTGAAGGATATCTTTTGTTTTGTCTGGGTGATATCCATTCTTCCCTTATTGTGATTACAGCATTTCAGTTTTCCTGGGGACTCGGCCTTCCTTGATGCTTACTTCATGTACTACATTGAGCCTCAGTGCTCAAGGTCGCCCCATGGTTCAGGCCTGGCACCAAGTGCACTGCCTCTCCCAGCCTCTGGCTCAACACTGACATGTCTGTACAACTGAGGTTCTTTGTTAGAACCATTGGTAAAAGAGAATCTGTGTTCATACAAGGATAGATAAAAGAATGAAATCTAAGTCTGGACCTGCCAAAAAGTCACTTCGCTAACAACAAAAGAAAGCCTGCCTGAGAATTGAGACAACACAAAGGAAAGCAGTGTTGAGAGATGGAGAGAGAGAGAGCAAGGCCTGAGGAAATGAGCCTGGATCTCCTTCCTGGATAGTGGTAGGCCACTCAACTGCTTTTTCTCCCTCCCTCCTTTCCTTCTTTAAAAAAAAAAAAAAAAATATATATATATATATATATATATATATATATATATATATTTTGAGAGAGACAGAGAGAGAAAGCACATGCACACACCAGTGGAGGATTGGGGGTGGGTGTCAGCCGGTGGAGGGGTACACAGAGGGGCTAAAGCAGAGGGAGAGAATCTCAAGCCGGTCACCCTGAAAGGTGGGGAGGGCCGATTTCATGACCCTGAGATCATAAGGGCCTAGCTGAAACTAAGAGTTGGACACTTAATGGACTGAAAAATCTAGGTGCCTCCAGCTCTTATCACTGCAGCTGGGCTGTCATTTGTAATCAAAGATACCTAATTAATTTAGCTTGGAAAATGCAGGAAGATTATTTTTAAGGCAGAGAATTCCTGATCCTGCTTTCAAGCAGTGAGGAAGGAGCAAAGATGTGAAAGAGACTGAAAGTGTAAGAGAGATAAGAATAAAGGAAAGTAGAGAAGCAATTTAAATTTCATTCCATGCTGATTAGACTCAGATGTATCTGTCCACCCCAGATTCCTTACCTGAATTCTGGACTTGTATGTCAAATTACCTGTTTTATTTTATGTTTGGACAACTCCAAACAGTTGTTAAGAGAATCAGCTCTGAAGTCAAGCAATTAAGTGGCTTAGACTCTCTGTCCATGTGTTTTCTTATCTACGCAATGGGATTAGTAATTGTACTGATTCCATAGACTTGTTATGACGATTGAAGGAATCAGTACCTATAAAGTTTTGGAACAGCACAGGGCTGTTTTAAAATGTTTATTACTATTTCTACTCATTTCCAAAATATTAGTTTTGATTCCACACTCCCCACTCTCTACCCAAATATTTCTTTCCTTAGTTTTCTCTATGCCAGTAAAGGGTCCCATTCTCAATTCAATGATCGTGAAGTAGGAATGACTGAATATAAGGAGCTATATAATCCGTGGACTAAAAGCTTAAAATGATAGTTGCAAAAGCCCAAGTTAAGCCTCTCAATAAAGATGGAAACTTCTTTCAAATAAGACTAAATTGAGCAGGATATGATGGGTTGATTGATTGAATTAAAGAGCGACTAGATGCCATTGAAAGATTTTAGTTAAGGATGTGTTATTACTAATGAATGTCTGAAATGTCTTAGAGCAGGCGTGGACTGTTTTTCATTCTTTTAAGTACAGATATTTTCTAGATAGTGAGGTCTCAGTGTTAAACCAAATGTATAAAATCTTTGCCTCAATTAAGCTTACATTTTATCAGGGGAAGACAAATAGAACAGGTACATAGAGAGATGGTGATGGGTGTTACAAATTACAGTGAAACAGGATAAGGGACTAGGTAGTGCAGAGGGTAAGAGTTGTTTCAAATAGAGGGATGGTGGAAGTCCTCTCTCAACTTGTCAGCAGAGATTGGAAAAAATGAGGTGGAGAAAGAGAGATGTCTAGGGAAGAGCACTGTAGGAAGATGGGACCGAGATACAAAAGGCCTACTTCAGCAAGTGTGAGGAGGAGCAAGAAAGTCTGTGGGCTTGCAACATGATAAGGGAGAGAGAGATAAATGAGTTCATATGGAGGGGTGAGGAAAGTAGAAGATACAGATAATTTTAAGGATGGTTTTTATACTGAGTAGGATGGGAAGGTTATCAAATCGCTCTCAGCAGAAGAGTGACTGGATCACTCTGGCTGCTATGTTAAAAATATACTAAAAAAGAAAAAAAAAAATCTTAGGAGAGACACTGATAAAAACAAACAAGCAAACCACTCCCCCCCAATAAATGAAAATATATTGAAGACAGTCCAGAATGGGAAATGGCCAAATTTTGGGAACTCTATGGCTACAATCCAAGGGAGAAAGGACGATGGCTGGAAGTGAGGTAGTGAATGGTGTGAGAAATTGGGAAACATGGGAACAAAAGAGTCTTTTTCTGCTGCAGGGGCCTGAAGAAAATAAGACATAAAGCCTTGATTGAGTGAGAAGGTATCTTTGGCTTTGCTCTTTCTCTTTGCTCTTTTTCATTTAATCTACCAGCAAATCCTGGTCCTCTTTGCTCTCCTCATCTAATCTATTAGCAAATCTTGCCAGCCTACTTTCAAAATATATGTTGAACTCATTATTATTGTTTTTTTTAACATAGTACCTTAGAAAGATCTTACAAGCTAAATCAGCAGATAACATGAGGCCCATTTGCCTTTCCTGGGACACATTCTTAATTCATTTTCTCAGTTAATCTTCACAACAACTGAATTCCACAGATATGGACACTGAAACTCAAAGAGATTAAAAACTCTCGGAGGCTCACATGGCTAACTATGTGATGCCAGAACCCACAACTAATGTCTGTTTCAATCCAAAGGTCATGTGTTTCCACTAAGGATCAGAGGGTAAGTGAAAGGATTTGGAGGCTGGAAAGTAAGGAATGTAGGGACTAACAGTAGATTCTCAATCTTTGCAGCAAACCATGAGCTTTTAATACTGAAAATTTAAAGATGTGTCAAGAATGGAGAGTTGAACTAGGAATGAAAATTTGAAAAGTATGGACAATGTTTGTAATTGCAACAATGGAGATCAAAATAAAGAATCAATATCTAATGAATTAAGGACGTTAGAGAATCTGTGAAGGCTCCACTGATGACATTAGCTCCTATGGTATTGAAGTGAACCAGCTGGCCAGATGCCATGAACTTCCATAACAATGACCTATTATCCATGTGATCCAAGATCACAGAAAATGGGAATGGAGATGAACAACGGAGGCATAGAAAAATAGCAAGAACCTGAGGATGGTGTGGGCAAAAATTTAGCCTTATTTTGAGTGAGAATTTCCAGAAAGTGAAATTACTTGTCACTTTCATGATTTACTAGAGGCCATGAAGTTTGTCTGTTTTATCAGATATTCAAGAAACCTGATTTCTGTTCTTATTGGTGAGACTCTATGCATGCCATACTTCCAGTTTGTTTTGTTTTGTCAATTGCATATGCATGCTTTCTAAAGGAGACTTTTCTTATCACCTCCACCAGAGAGACTTCACAATATTTTCTTCTCATGCATTGAAAACCTTGAGACCCTTCAGATTGTTTTTTAGAGTCCATAGTCTTTCATGGTTCACTTCCCCTTCCAATTTCCCCCAACTCCCTTCTCCTCTCTAACTCCCCATGTCCTCCATGCTATTTGTTATGCTCCACAAATAAGTGAAAACATATAATTGACTCTCTCTGCTTGACTGATTTCACTCAGCATCATCTCTTAAACCTTGAGACCTGTCTCATTATTCCCCTTTACCTCTAAACCTACCAACTTCCTAACAGATTTCAGTATCTGTGTAGATGTCCTGTGCATCAATCATTTTGGGCCATTTCTTAAAAATAGACTTTACTCTTTAAAGAAGTTTTAGGTCTACTGGAAAATTGAGCATAAAGTTCTAATATACCACTCCCTTTCTCTGGTATGCTTCTCCCTAAGCACAGTTTTTTGGTTTTATTGTTTGTTTGTTTGTTTTGTTTTGTTTTGTTCTGTTATCAGCATCTTGCTTTAGTGTGGTACATCTGTTACAACTGATTTATCCAATACCAATGCATTATTAGTTGAGGTCTGTAGTTTACACTGAGGTGCACTCTTTCTATGGGTTTTGGCAAATGATGTCATGGATCTACGACTACAGTATTAAATAAAACAGTTTCACCGCTCTAAAAGTCCCAGTGCTCTATCCCTTTGTCCTTCCTCTTGCCCCATTTTGGCCATTTTAAACTGCAATTCCTTTTGTCTCCTCTAATATTCTGCCATTATCTACAAGGCCAGCTCTGCATTTTATCCCTAGAACTACTAGATTTCATTCTCTGGTTACCTATATCCATTCTACTAACTCTTTTATATTTTCAGTTATACTTTATCTGGTTTTCAACCTCATCTTGACATTCTGATTAATTTTTCCAAAATTTCATCCCAGTCTATCTCCCTAGTCATGACCATGCTTCCTTGAATATTTTGCTTTCCTTTCATCTCACTCCTTGCCAAGTTTATCCACCATCTCTCAACCTTGATATGGATGTTTTAATCTTCTCTGCATTAAAGAAAGTCATGCTTGTTTAGCCACATTGCTCTTACACTTGGGCATTTAATCCCGGCTAAAGGAAGTCACACTATTGTTTAGACACACATCATTGCTAGTCTTAGCAGCAATGAAAAGTGTTAGTCTTACATAAAAATGTGCTCAATCCTCAGCAACATTGATCCATCCTTTTATCTATTTTGATTTAGCAGTCACAATCACTTCCCTATTTCAAAGCTTCCCACTTTCTTGTAGACAATTTCATAATACCTGTCCCCATTACTGTCAACAGACTTCATCTCCTATTGTTATCAAGACATTTGAAGTGATGAGATATGATCTTTCTCAAGCTCCCAACCTCTTGTCTGTAAATTTAAGTACTACCAGACACATTCTTAAAATGTGTTTTCCAGTATCAAAGAAACATCTTTATTCCATTAAAAGCAATTCTCAGTCTAAGCTTTTATTCTATTTTCTGTGGGATCTTTCACATATTAACTTCCTTTTCTTATATTAAATTCTCATTCTTTATTTTTCTATCTCAGTTTATAATTATATTCAGGTTTCTTTTACTCCAAAAACAAACCAGCAAAACCCCCACCTAAACCAGTGACTTTCGAACTATTATCTCTTTCTTTTTATCCCCACCCAAACATTCTAGAAGAGTGTTATATACATATGTTGCTTCCACTTTTTCACTTCCAAATTTTTCCATCTTCTTTGGCAATCTGGCTTCTTCCTCCACTCCTGCTACTAAAAGAGATACAGCTTAGGCCATCAATGACTTCCAAAGAGCCAAGATAGTAGACATTTGACAGTCCTTAAGGCTTAGAAATTTTTGACATTGCTAGTCATAGCTTATTATTTCTTTTTAAGCTCGCTTAGCCTAACTGACCTTCTCCTGTGGTTTGGTCATGCTTCTCAGAATTATTATTATTATTATTATTTTCTTCATTAACTCTTCTTTTTCCTTCAGTTCTTAAGTGGTGGTCTTTTTCAGGGTTTCATCCTAAAATCAGTTTAGTAATCTTACTGTATGATTTCTTCTTTGCAATCTCATGCATTTTCATGCTGTCAGCTACCACTCATAGGCTTAGGGGCTCCTAAATATATGTCTCTTTTTGGGCCATTTTGGTGAGGTTCAGAATCCTCTCTATCTGTGAATATTCCACAAACATCCAACTCATCTTATCCTTGTTTTGAGTGCTATAAAGGCCTCCTTAATCTTGGCTTGCTCTCTGTGCTATTTCTCACCTTTCTGTCTTTGCTTATGCTCCTTTGTCTGTCAGTAGATATCCCATGCTTTTTCACCTGGATGATACAACTTATTATCCTGTCATGAGTATACACAACTCTTCCTTTAGAAAGTTTACCTCTACTTTATTGTCATGGCTTCCATAGCATTGCGTGCATGCCTCTAACGTTGAGCTTAACTGCACTGCATTGTAGTTATGTTTAATGTCTCTGTTTCCCATTAGGCTAAGAGGGCCGTAAGGGCAAGAACCATGTTCTATGTATCTTTATGTCTCTAGTGCCTAACTTACTACATAGAATATAGAGACCACCAGTGAAACATGTTTATTATAGATGCTTTTATCTTATTCACACTTGCATTCCTCCATTGTACCTTGACTAAGGCATTAATACTTTTAATTGGTATATGTTTAAAAATATTTATAAAGCAACCCACATAAATATATGTTTTGAATGCATTGATGAATTAAAATAACTGTGATAGAAATATATTTACCTTTTAAGACTAAAGAACTGCAAAACTTCACATCAACCATTTAAAATGAGGAAACCTCTATAGCGCAGTGCAGATTATTTCTTCTGTTCAGTCTTGGGGGCACTTTCTTCCTCAGGAAATGACATTATTTGCACTGTAATCACTAAATAGTGTCTACTCTTATTATCAATTTCAATATTATATCTACCTCTGAAAATTTCTTTATGCTTGTGAAACTATGAAAGGTGGAAAAGGGACAAAAAAAATCCCAGTATTGGTCCAGAAATTTAGAAATGGGAAACAAGATTCTAAATAGGGCTATTTTAACTTTGCAACTTACTGTAATTAGTTGCATTCTAAGTATAAATATTTCATCCCAATTTTACAGATCTATAATTTACTCTACTTGCTATTCCTTCTGTTCTGTTTCCTGAGTTCTGGCTTTATTCCATTGTTCTATCTATTTTCCTTGGGGGTGAAACTCCTCCCATATAATCTAATACTTGATATTAGTTAGGGTGAAGAAATATCAAACTTTTTTCTTCATATAACCTCCAAAGGAATTTTCAAACTAAATACCTCTCCATGTTTATAATTGACATATTACATTTACATTTGTTTAGACAACTGCAAAGTGTGCAGTTTCTAGACAGAATTGGTCATATCTCTGTTTCTCTCAACCCCACCCCTTCCGTTTTTACTCTGCTATGTACTGTGAGCCTTACAGGGATGGAAATCTGTACACTACTTTTTCCAGGCTCCTCTGCCATCTGGACTCTTCTTAATTTCCACCAGAGTGAAGCCGCTGAGGATGTCAAAAAGAAGAAAGAGCAGAGCCTTCTGTTTTAAATGGTTATTTCAGTGGCTGTAGCAGCAGTGGCAGGAGATGATCCCTGACTCTGGCATCTGAGGCAGAGGCACCATCTTCGTGCTGGCCCCGGTTAAGCCCTGTGTATCTTCATTGGGAGATACAGTCAACTGGACCATGAGTGACTCCTGATACCTTGATTATTCTTCTGTTTTGTTTTCCCATTCCTTCTAATGTCTTTTTGATCAATCCCTGTATTCAATCTCTTCTCTTTGCAATTTCAGGAGTGGTTTTTGTTTTCCTAACCAGACACTGACTTAAGTGTGTTCTGTTATAAATATTAAAAATTTAAAATAAAATTGTCAAGTGCTTCCTACAAATGTTTTCAACTATCATAGCAATTTAAACCATCACTTTTCTCTAATAGGAGAAACATTTACATCATTTTTAAGAATTTTTGAACTCTATATTCCATTCTACCTTCACAAAAGTTTTATCCAAATATAAATAAATGCATACCTAAAAGTCTTTTCTGGATAACCAAACTATATTTTTTGCAACAAAAATATGTATGCAAATTAAATTTAAAATCTCAAATAACCTATGACCTAAATTTCAGGTGTAAAACATTTCTTCTGAGTTGAGTCATCATATCTGTATGCAATATATTGATTCATGGGGCATAAAAGTGAAACTTTATGACATTGATAGAGCTTTTTTTAAAAATTAATTTGAATATCTCATGAGTCAATATTAATTATGGTTCGGGTGAGCATTATGCTATATATTTTCATTTTATAGAAACCTTGTCCAAATGAATGAATAAAAGAAAATGGAAGGAGTATTTTGTTTTGTTTTGTTTTTATCAATGCCATTCAATTCCTTGAAATTTTTCCTTGTTATACATGGAAAATCACTGTGAACTCTTCATTAAAAAAAAAATTCTTTTTAATGATCTAGCATTTGACTACTTAAGTTTTACGCTCTCTTACTATTGCTTTTAATTTTTTTTTTTTTTTTTTTTAGATAAAAGCATCTGGCTTATAAAGGGATGTAGGGTCACCAGAGTTTCTATTGTGTCTTAGTTTGGTGCATAAGAGAATATTAATACCTAGAGCCACATGTCATAAAAAGATTTTGTATGCATGAAAGATATGTCCTTATTTTATAAAGTAGGAGAGGGGTGATTATATAAAGGATAAGGGAAATAAGAAGCACCAAGGTCATGTTTTCAGGTAGATGATTTTTAGGAAAGATTACTTACAGAAATTGAGAATATGGAAATTTATTTCCTGCCATGCTACTTCTATCAGTTTGCCCCTTAAAAAGTCTTCTAGTACAGTACAGGTAAGGTATGAACCTAAATGATAGAACACCCAGCTGTTTTCCTAATTTTTTTGTATTTCTATCCTAAACTTTATATATTTATTATTTCATATATTATTTTATCTCCAGTTTTTGTAATTTTGTTCTTCACTTTTAAGCCAGAAGAAAATAATTTATCAGTCACATTAACTCACCTTAACAATTCCTCCTTTTCTGATCAGAACATATCTCTCAATTTTCTATTTTACTCTGAAACATCTTTTGGCCAGGCCTGAGTTCTCATATATTTTAAGAGCATATTAATTATAGAAAGTTATAAAACTAGTAAGGTGGATGAGAAATAGAGAAGACTTTGCCAAATTCTTAGTTTTTGTTGTTGTTGTTGTTGTTTCTTCATTTGTTTTGTTTTTTAGTTTCTACATATAAATGAAATCACCTGGTATTTGTCTTTCTCTGACTTATTTCACTTAGCATAATATCCTCTAGGCCCATCCATGTTATCAGAAATGGTAATATCTCATTTTTCTTTAAGGCTGAAAAATATCCGATTGTGTATATATACAACATCTTCTTTATCCATACGTCTACTGATGGACGCTTAGGTTGTTTCCATGTCTTGGCTATTGTAAATATTGCTGCAATAAATATAGGGGTGCATATATCCTTCTAAATTAATGTTTTCAGTTTCTCTTCAAAAAATATTTAATTTATTTATTTGAGAGAGAGAGAGAGAAAGTGCATGAGTAAGGGGAGGGACAGAGGAACAGGGAAAAGCAGACTTCCTGCTGAGCAGGGAGCCTGACACAGGGCTCCATTCCAGGATTCTGAGATCGTGACCTGAGCTGAAGGCAGATGTTTCACTGACTGAACCACCCAGCTGACTCAATGTTTTCATTTTCTTTAGGTAAGTACCCAGTGATAGAATTATCAATCATATGATATTTCTATTTTTATTCTTCGAAGAACTGCCATACTGTTTTCCACAGCAGCTGCTCCAATCTACATTCCCACCAACAGCATACAAGTGTTTCTTTCTTTCCACATCCTCACCAATGTTTGTTATATCTTCACTTTTTTGATACCAGCCATCAATATAAGGAACATTTTTGTTTTTAAAATATACTTCAAATATATATTTATGGGATTATGTGCTCTCTCTGATTGTACGTTCCTCTCTAAAAGTTATGTTATGTACTGAACACCTGACTTCTGGTTTTAATGGAAAGTCCCTTTAACATGAGATCAACCCAACTCTGAAACATGAGTGCCACCTCTGGAAAAATCAAATACCTCAGAAACTTTCCATGTTTCTTCTTTGACTCTTTTTTTAATGCGATAGCCTGTCCATAGTCATCATGACAGACTCCAAGAAACATTCTTTTAATTCTGGTTTTCTCTTAGGAAGATAGACAATTAAGTGAACCCATGCAGTTCAACCTATGTTCTTTAAGAATCAACTGTGTTTACTGTTATTTGAAATATACTTAGATTCATGAAAAATGTCTACACTAGCAGAAAATTTATAACAGTAATATACTCATTTTTGTGGAGCTCTGTTATAACATTATTATGTAATTTCATCAGTGTTATTTTGCTTTACAGGGGTAAATAACCCTGAAGAAAATTTCAATATGATGAATCTTGTTGGATAATCTAAATCACTTTATGATATTTTACTGATTATCATTTGTATAATTGAATTCATATTTTTAATTTTTGAAAATTAGAGCTTACATTTCTATTAGTAACATAATAAAGTTAAGCAAACTGTTATGAACCCTCAACATCTTGACAGTCATTCTATAATGCTGACTGTTCTTTCCTCCTTAAAATGTCTTCCCTTGGCTTTCATAACACCACATTTTCTCAATTTTTTTCCTATCTTTGCCTTCTCCAACAAACTTTTAGTAGGCTTATTCTTCTCCATCTGAGAAATATCTAAATATTTCTCAGAGCTTGGTCAGAATGGCCAAATATCTCTGTGAATAAAATAAAAATCTAGTTGCAATAAACAGAGTTACAACTTTTCTGGCTAAAAATCATATGGCAGTTGCTTTCTTTAAGCCCAATTTTTTGCTTTCTAAAAGGACTGCACCGAATTTTAAGTTATCATACAGTCACGACATGCCCTTACATGAAAATGAAAACAATTAAATTAAATGTTAATGAATACTAGCATACTATTGCTTATGTGTGGTTGTTATATAATAAATTCTTAAAGTGTTTAAAGTTATACTTTTAAGTAATCTTTACATCAACATCCTTATATTCCTCACTTCAAAGATGAGAAAGCAAGTCTTAAGAATGTAACTAACTGGAATAAGCCTACAAGTCTAAAAACAGCAACAATATTAGACTAATTCTCATGCTTTTTTATCATCAACTTGCATAACAAATGAAGTTTGTTAGCAAAAGAGCTCATTAAGAATTTTATCCATTCTCTATAAAGCAATCTTTATATTGCTTTTTAATAATGCCTGTGCATTTCTTTATCCTTTGTTTTAACATTGTTGCTTATCTGGGTTCAGATCAGGTAGGACCTCTCAGAGATAGAAAGGCAGAATACAGAAGGTTTGTGGGTTTTTAAAAGAGGAATATAAGATAAATTATCATAGTTTTAATAAGAGAAATGAGAATTGATCATTCTCTCTTTCCTACTGAAAATATTTATATTAATGTTTTTCAAATAAGATTCCATGTGTAATTGATTTAATAAATAAAACAAACTCAGGAAGATTTTAAAGGATATAAAAATCGCATTATTATTTTTCTTATAATTACCGTCAAAACATTTTATATTTTCCTCTTCCCCATGTCTTGAAAACAACTTATTCAGACCTTTTAGCTGTCTGAATATGTTTAAGTATTTCAGAAATAATTCCGGTTCTGGCAATGATAAGGTAGTTTTTACTGAATTAACCCAATAAAGAATAACAATTATAAATTCTGTATCAAATTTAAAAACATAAATTAAAAAGACTGGAGATAAAACCAAAGGAAGGAAGAAACTGAAGGGTATCTGACTCTTGAAAATGGTAATTGCATTAGGTGAGATCCACTTTTACACGGTTTATTTATTGAAGACCCACCTCAGTTTAGATGACAAGAGGTACTGGAGCTCAAACATAAAGTCAGTGTCTTATAAGATTTAAGTGTCAGGAGATGGGAGCCCGAGGCAGTCAGGGTGGCCAGAAATTAAAAGCAAATCACAGACAGGAGAGAGTCATGGAAGAATGAGCCAAAAATTTGTGAATAAGCTTCCCTCAAGTCCTTGGTTGACTCCTAAACTGCACATGCATGAGGATAACTTTTTAAAAAATCAGCAGAAAGCAACAACCAGAAGACTGAAAGAGCTGAACAAAGATTATAATTACTGCTTATGACAGGGAAGATAGAGATAAAATTTTGAGTCTCTCTAAGTCACAAGGGTTTGATGAAAACCACAGGCTTTTCATAGAAACTCCAGAAGGCTATGCTTAAGAACATAAGGATTGCTAAAACCAATTGATTTTCCCCCAAAACTAAAGAAAATAAAAAAGACCTGGCTTAACAACATGTAAAACCGAAGATCCACAAGTTCAGGGGAAACCTATAATAACTAGCTACTAAAACAAAAATCAGTCCTCTTCAGAGTATGCAATCTCAGAGACATAATCTCAAGTGTTCATAATGTATCAACCACAATGGTCAGTATTCAATCAAATGTGACAAAATAGAAAATGAGAAGAATTAGAAAAATGTGATCTACAGTTAATAGAAAAAGTAGTGAACATAAGTCTATCTGGAGATGGCAAAGATGTTGAAACTGTAGCAGATAAGGACTCTGAAACACCTGTTATCAGTATGGTGAAGGATTTACAAGAAAAGATGATCATAAAAAGATATGGAATCTCAGAAGAGAAATGGAAATCACTTTTTAAAAAACTGACATTCTAGGACTGGAAAATAAGCTACCTAAAATAAAAAAAGTTTACCACATGAACTTAGCAGAAAATTGGAGACTGCAGAAGAAAGAATCAGTAAGTTTGAAAGCAGATCAAGACAAATAATTTAAAGTAAAAGTCAGAGAGTAAAAATATTTCAAGAAATTAAATAACACCTCAGTAACTTAGAGACAATATTAGGAAGTTTAACATGAATATTCTCCAAGCTTTAAAGAGAGAGGAGGAAGGGAAAAGCATAGAAAAAATAACTATAGAAAAATTGCCAACATTTACTAGATTATATGAAACTTATTTCGGAAACTCAGTGAATCCCTAGGAGTATAAATACAAGGGAAACCACATGTAGGCAGATCATAGTTACACATCAAAACATCAAAAATGAAAAAAAAATGTAAAAAAGCCAGCCCACACTAAAAAAAGGAACAAAAGTACAAATGATATCTGACTTCTCATCAGAAGAAATATATGGCAAAAAGACTACGGAAAGACACCTTTAAAATGTTTAACATTGAGAAAAACTGTTAACTCAGAGTTTTATGCATACTAAAAATATAATTCAAAACAGGGCAATACAGACATTTTAAAGTTAAAAAAAAAAAAGGGTGAAATACACTTATAGGACTACACTTCAAGACATTCCAAAGGAAGTTCTTCTGAAGTAAATGATGTCAGGTGAGTGAACAGAAATGTAGAATTAACTGAAAAACCTTAGAAACAGTGGATAAATGGTTAAATACCAGAAACGTTTTTTCTCTCTATATTTATAAAAGAGAACTGAAAGTTTAAGTTAAAAAACTATTACATTTTACTCTGGAGTTCTGAAATAATTATTATGACAACAATAGCATAAAGGATAGGGTGGTATAAATGAAATTATATTGTTACAAATTTATACCTTTTCAAAAATGTGTAGTGGTATGATATTACACTAGATAGAATATGATAAAAACACATATTGTAATCTCTATACTAACCACACAAAGAGAAGTACAAAGAAATACAGTAAAAAGTCAAAAGAGAAAATAAAGTCAAATATGAAAAATATTCAATTAACCAAAAGAGAAACAAAAGAAGAAATAACAGAGAGAAAAATGGGACATACATAAATCAAATAGTGAATTATAAACCTAAACCGAACTATTCAAAAATTCATCAAAAACATAATTATAAGTGTGTGAGCACCTAATAGCAGATTCAAAAAAATGAAAAAATTCAAAATCTGACAGAAATAGAGATAAACAAATAAAGAAGTTTAAGCACTCTGAAAAATCAAAGAACAAGGAGAAATATAGTAGTAAGGATAGATCTACCTTACTTAGATCCTGAAACTAAATGAGTAGCCCCTAATTGGTTTTGGGTTTTTTTGATTTTTTGTTTTTGTTTTTGGGGTTTTTTTTGCAAATAACACTGCATTTTTAAAAGAAAACAATGATATGAATTACATTGTGACTTTGGTGTGTATCATATACTGACAAAATATTTCGAGTATAAATTTGGCAAAAGTAAAGCCTTTTATAGATACTTTTCTATTATATAAAATATTTTAAAATGTAGCTTTATTTTTCTCATCAGTTTCTCTACACAGAGTTCATAAAATAGTACTGGCTGCAACTTTTGCACTCAACATTACCACTTAAACCTCTGCTTTGCACTTGTTTTATAGGAAATAAGCTTCTAGAAGTTACAGTTCAGTCATTGGTGATGGTTAGATAGGTAGATAGATAAGTAAATGCTTACCTTAAAGACTAGTTCTCCTACCAAGCCATTCCATGTCCCATCTTCTTGTGGGCTTCCATACTTGTGATCCGGTGCAACATAAATTTCATAGTTAAAACCCAGGTAGTTAGATAAGGCATCCAAAACATCAATGGAGAAGCCTTGGTATTTCTTCGGCTTACCCAAGACATTTTCAGAGACCATTACAAAAGGTTCTTCCTACATGGAAATAAGAGAAATCCTTGATGTCAATCTACAGTGCTCCCTGAAACCAAAAATTAATTCTTCAAAGAGTTTTGCTTATACACAACCTAAAAATTGCTTTTGAACTTTGAAAGAATTAACTTAAAAATATAACTTATATGTTATTAATGTGTCATAGTATTGAATAATGTTTAATCACTTAATTTCTTTTCATTTCTCATTTAATTACTACTATAACAAAAATTAGATGAAAGTGACTATAAAACTTCAGGGGCCATGAATTCATTATTCTTGTCACTCTAGGACCAATCTACAATTCAGCAATAATAAAATTAAATTTAAGAAACCATAATTTTTTTGTATCTTGAAGCATTTGTTATCTATATATGTCAAAAATATGTAAAATAATATTTTAACAGATAAACTCTACATAAACTCTCTGAAAAAAACCAAAAAATTCTAAGAACATATAGTTTAATGAAAATTTATAACATAACATTTACTTGGAATTATTTGATAAATAATTTTGAAATGTAGATATAACCACACATTTCATTGAAAAAACAGCGTCTATCACTGCTATAAAAATCCACTTAAGTTTTTGGCAAACTGTGTAATTTATTAAATTTAGCAAATTGGTTTCTGTTTCTACATCTTTTACCATTTTGAGTTTTTGTCCTCTTACAATTAACAAATAGGCTCCTTTCACTTTTTCCTGGTATTAAGGAAGCTCAATTGGTTTGAAACATGCTGGCAGACTATAGGAAATTAGATAATCTACTCCTAAATTTCTTAAATTTGTTCTGAGACCCCTCAGAGCAGTAATATTTATAGATAACCATATATATATATACATATAAAACAGTAATATTTACAGATAACCATATATATACAGGCAGATTTTAACCTGCCTGGAGGGCTATATGTCTATCTAGCCCATATGTATACATATACATATATACACACATAATTATATGCATACATATGGGCTACATAGACATATAGCCCTCCAGGCAGGTTAAAATCTGTATATACATATATATGTATATGTATATATGTATATATGATTTTATCCTTGGATCATTTTTATCCTTGGATCATTTTTCTTTAGAGACTCACAGATGAATCTTCATTGAGTGTAAAATAACACTTTAATTTGGCTTTTAGTCAAAGATCCAAAGTAAGTGTCTTATAAAATCATTTCATCTATTATAAAAATATTGCCCACCATAACATTCAGTTTTCCCCTAAAAATACCATGAGATGAATTTTTGAATTTTTCAGAGCCAATAGGGTTTCATTTTGTGCCCACTTCTAAATAATTAAAATAAGATAACTAATTATCTTGGTATCCCTTTTCACTTTGGACACTCAGAAAATCAGTTCTAAGTTTGAGGCTTATCTACAACTACGTTGATTTTGTGGTATTTGTAATATTTTTTAAATTTTGGTTTTCTAAACTGGTGACACTTTCTTTTTTTTAAAATGTGGTCTTGGTCTACTGTTTATATCTTACCTCAGAGTAAAATAAATCAGTAAGTAAATAGATAAAGGAGGTGACTGCTATTTGTTCCCAGGTAGTTGTTCTCTTCTGCACTAATTATATATACGTATATGCATATGTATATCTATATCTATCTATCTATCTTTTTATATTAGCACCTGAGAAAAAAGACAATCTATAGTCTCCTTTTAGGCAAGGTGAGACCATGTGACTAATTCTGACCAATGGAATGTAAGCAGGTGTTTTGTGCAATTGTTCTTTCATCTTTCCTCTTTTTTTCCAACTGGAATGAGCACATAATTTCTGGGGCTCTGGTAACTGTTTTAAAGCACACAGAGTGGAAAAATAAGAAGAAGTATATTCCCTTGAGATGTGAAATGCCATACCAGACCGTAACTTTCTAGGATTCTAGAACATAAGAAAAAAAGAAATTTCAGATTTTTTTTGTTGTCAAGCTCCTGATTGTTTTTCCATTACAACACTATTTGATGCTAATGAACACTAATAGATCAGTAGAAGAGAGGTTTTGGGAATGGATAAAAATTTCAAGTAATACTGATTTGTTTAATCCAAATGATGTCAAATGAGAGAAAAGTAAAAATTTAATCAATCCTTTAATATTATGTGTAAAATATAGAACATCTTAATGATTCTAAATATTTATGTATTTTAAAATATATAGTAATCTTTCAGATAATTGTCAGAATTTGTTACCAAACATTCAGTTATACAGACAAAACACAGACCTAGCCAACGACTATGCAATGCAATGTACAAATACTCTGAAGTAGGCCATGAGGTCATTAGAATCAGAATGAATTAAATAAACTCCAAAACGAAGATCATATTCAGAAGCATGCCAATAAGAATAAAATTCTGTAATTTTAGAGTTAGAATTAGTCTACATTTTAAACATTTACTTATTGACAAACCAAAGTAAAGATGATTCAAAAGAGATCTTATTTGATTGATTCCTTTACCAGTAGTTTTGGACCATATACATTCTCTATTTATTCGTGGTCTTCAAAATCTAATAAATCTTTAAAGTTAAACAGCAATTTAATAAACAGAAAGCTGAATACCACTCTTCAGGATGATACTAAAACAATTAAGAATACTAATTAAATGTATTGCAAAACTAAAAGATCTATCTGGCAAAATATTATCCCAATATATGCTTTGATATGAAATATTGTTTTTTAATTTTTACTCTTATCTCATTAAAACAGTTGTTGAATATGCTAAGTTATATTTCCTTAATATGCTAGATTTTCCTTTCAAAATTATTTTTAATTCCAATATTACAAGTAAATACCCAGGCAAATGGATCCTTTCAAAGTTTTGTGGCCAAAGTCTGGTTCCAGAAAAATCAGCTGGAATTGATTAAAGGTCTAGAGTAAAAATGGCTATCCTAATGGTTCTTTTACAGATGACTGATGAATTATTAATGAACATGGTCTTCAAATTTTACGACCCAAATAAACTTTTATTACATCCTATCACTTCTCTTCTGAATAGATGTTTTTAGACTTTGTTTTTAAGCTCTTTAACAGATTAGGATCACTATTTGTACATCCTACCTCAGACCAGTTATGCTTTATGAGGACAATCAGCCAATACATTGGACAGGTAAACATAGCAATAGAAATTAGATTGAAGGTCTAGGACCTACAGTAGAAAAAATACTTTCTCTTCCCTATGGCAATACTGAACGTGGTTGAATCATTTTTATCTATATACCTATTTCCAAAATTTATTCATTCTTTGACTTACCTATTTAACATGAATTGAGCATCTACAGCATCAAGTTACTACACTCAGTGTAGTGAGTGTAGTACCCACTATACTCGATACTGTAGAAAGTCATGGCCACCACTTCCAAAATAATCACAGTTTGGAAAAAGCCACATACTCAAAAAATATAACATAAAACAAAAGCAACATACACTGCAACTATTAAACACAAGACACCAGAGAAACACAACAGAAAGTATTTAAAAAAAAAAAAAGAAAAGAAAAGAAAAGGAAACCTTCATTTTGGGAGTTACTGGCTATGGACTATTTTAACAGATAAGAAAAATTTCAATTCAAGATCACACAGAAGGTTACAGAACAGAAAGTCATCATAAATCATTTTACTTCAACTCCATCTCTTTGGACCTCAAATTTTTCAACCCTTGGATTAAAACCTAGGTCTTAATAATCTGTCTCAAATTTTAATGCAATTTAAAGTGGTATGAAACTGGAAGAGATTCCAGATGCATGCCAGAAAATAAATAAATAAATAAATCTGTAGTGCTCTCTGGAGAAAATATCTGCATTTTAGGTCTTACATTATTCCTTTAAGTAATTGTTTAAACAATGTTCAAAACAGAAGTCAAAGATACCATGTAAAAGGAAATTCTATTTCACATATACAAATGTGGAAATAATATACAAAAGAAATAGATCTTTCAAGAACTCTGATACTGAAATTTTCAGATCCATATTATAAAAATTGTGTTACCATACTAGAACAAATTGACAAGGGACAAATTGACAGGAAATTGGAAAGCACATGAAATGTCATTGCACAATCTGAAAAAAACTAAACATAAATTTAAGAATGAGTAAAGAGAATGTCTGAAGTTAAGAATTTAATAACTGAGTTAATCAGAAGATTAGAAACAGAGGAAGAGAGAATTAGTGACTTGTAATACTTCAGAATTAATACCCGTAGTGCAAAGGAATAAACAACTAGAAAATCTCAAAGCAAAAGTAAAGAGATGAGAAGCAGAAAGAGAAATAGTCTGATAATCTCAAATATTGCTAAGGATATGAAGAAACAGGAGTTGTCATTTACTATTGCTGGATGTTTAAATCGGTTCAATACTTTAGAAAATGTCCTGACATATCCAGCAGAGAATGGATATTTACAGGCAAATTAGTTTTGCCTGTTTTTGAGTGTTACATAAATATTTATCTAGGATGAAGATATGTACAGCAATGTTCCAACCATTTTACTCCTTGGGTATGAACACTTAAGAGAATCCTGGGCATCAAAATGTATACCCGAGAATGTTTATAACAACACTGTACATAATAGCCCAAATCTGGGAATAATAAAAATCCAAATGTCCATCAATATGGAAAAGATAAATCTCCTGTGGTATATGGATCCAATATGGATTCAATGTATATGGATCCAATGTAACCACATTAATCCAATGTGGTATATGGAACCAATGTAATGTAATCCAATGTAATACTAAACAGCTTAAAATTTAAGAACCTAGAGCTATACAGAGTAGCACAAATGGACTTTTAAAAGAATAATGTTGGGTGAAAAAAAAACAATACTTGAAGAAAACAGTCTGATTCCATTTTTTAACATTCATAAGCAGGTAAAGTTAATTGTGTATTTAAGGATTTACATGCAGGTGGAGATACCATAAAGAAAATGAGGAAAGTGATCACCTCTGGGTGATTAGCTCTGAGATGCTGGGGAGGATATCATCAGAAAGATGCACAAGGAAAGTTGGCTTCTGTCATAATGATAGCCTTCTATTTTTTGATCTGGACAGTGGTTGCCTGGTTGTTACTTTATTTTTCATTCATTAATGTCTGAGCTTTTTTCTGTATGGAAGTAATATTGCAATATAAACAAAAATAAAGAAAAAGTATGTTAAGTGAGACCAGATCATGGAGGGCATTGAAGCCATATGAAGTTTTTGCCTTTTATTTGGAAAGGAGCTGGAAATTTGTGGAAGGAAAACAGCCTGATCAGAAAGTAATTTTGAGAACAACATATAGAATGACTTGTGGCAGAAGCAAGGTCTAGGGGTCCTTTGCAACAATGCAGATGAATGACAGGAGATTATAGCCTGTGCCTATTTAACATATATTTCCAAAGTATGTACAGGTGGCTTTGAGTCTTGTATTACAGTGATGGCGGGTTGGGGAGGAGGGTAGAAATGACAAAATCCTGCCTTTAAAATTCATTTTCCAGAAATTAGTTTCAAAGAGTATTAATAAAACTGAGCTTAAGCCAGTGAAAACCTGTCTACCTATTAAGAGAAAATAAATTGCAGATTTCGATTTTCTGATCATTTGGATGACAGATTCTCTAAACACAATCCACAGCAACTGGAATAAACAAAGCTTTCACGGAATGCCTGTAGTTATCAGTCTAAGCACATTAGCACGAGGATCCACAGACTTGCTTGTAGAAAAGAGTATTTCAGTGGTTTGATAATTTTCATATTAGCAGGGATTTATTCACATCACTTGTTGGGTTATTAGATAGTAACTTCATAATTCTGAATTTGTATTCAGTCACTTAAAAAACCTCATGCTAATTGCTTAGTTGATTTACAACACTGTTTGCCACTTGCAGATTTTGTAGTTAATTCCCGTATTTTAATAACTATGCAATATTGTTTGCTAGTGATAGAGTTGGAAAAAAGCTTCTGACATTGCTGATAGGCACAAGCGACAAGCTCTATTGCCAAGACTTTCCGAGAGCTGTTTAGAGGTTTTAATATGCACAACCTCACAGAACACGAGGATGGCCAAAACTAGGAATGAGTCACTAGAAATTCCTTACAATTCTGCTCACACGTACAGTTCAAAGACATTAAAAAGGGAACAAGAATATTTCTTAATGGCCTGCTTAAAAATTTTTTTTTTCCTCATAAAACATGCCTCTGGCCGAAGCAAACAAGAGTTGTCTTTATGCACAGTGTGAGCTTATATTTTGCTTAGGGATGATACATTCCACTTTGATATGGGCAAAACTAATGACTACCATTCTCCTTGGAAAGGCATCATTTTTTTTTTAATATTTCTAAATTTAATTTATTTATTTATTAGTTATAAACATATAATGTATTTTTATCCCCAGGAGTACAGGTCTGTGAATCACCAGGTTTACACACTTAACAGCACTCATTATAGCACATACCCTCCCCAATATCCATAACCCCCTCCCCCTCTCCCAACCCCCCTTCCCCCAGCAATCCTCAGTTTGTTTTGTGAGATTAAGAGTCACTTATGGTTTGTCTCCCTCCCGATCCCATCTTGTTTCATTGATTCTTCTCCTATCCCCTTAAGCCCCCATGTTGCATCACCACTTCCTTGTATCAGGGAGATCATATGATAGTTGTCTTTCTCCAATTGACTTATTTCGCTAAGCATGATACCCTCTAGTTCCATCCACGTCATTGTAAATGGCAAGATTTCATTTCTTTTGATGGCTGCATAGTATTCCATCGTGTATATACCACATCTTCTTTATCCATTTATCTGTTGATGGACATCTAGGTTCTTTCCACAGTTTGGCTATTGTAGACATTGCTGCTATAAACATTCAGGTGCAGGTGCCCCTTCGGATCACTACGTTTGTATCTTTAGGGTAAATACCCAGTAGTGCAATTGCTGGGTCATAGGGTAGTTCTATTTTCAACATTTTGAGGACCCTCCATGCTGTTTTCCAGAGTGGTTGCAGCAGCTTGAATTCCCACCAACAGCATAGGGGGGTTCCCCTTTCTCCATATCCTTGCCAGCATCTATCATTTCCTGACTTGTTAATTTTAGCCATTCTGACCGGTGTGAGGTGATATCTCATTGTGGTTTTGATTTGTATTTCCCTGATGCCGAGTAATGTGGAGCACTTTTTCATGTGTCTGTTGGTCATCTGGATATCTTCTTTGCAGAAATACCTGTTCATGTCTTCTGTCCATTTCTTGATTGGATTATTTGTTCTTTGGGTGTTGAGTTTGCTAAGTTCTTTATAGATTTTGGACACTAGCCCTTTATTTGATATGTCATTTGCATATATCTTCTCCCATTCTGTCAGTTGTCTTTTGGTTTTGTTAACTGTTTCTTTTGCTGTGCAAAAACTTTTGATCTTGATGAAATCCCAATAGTTCATTTTTGCCTTTGCGTCCCTTGTCGGAAAGGCATCATTTTTTATAGGCCACATATGAAGATTTGAAACTTCTCTAAGTTACAAAGGCTAATGGTATGGAATTTGTTATTAAAAACATATAGAGATACCAGGATAGTAAAGCAAACGTGAACAACCTCTACAGAGGAATAAATAATCTGGGTAGTGTAAAGGTAGTGTAAAGAATGTCTGAGTTGTGTGGAGAGAAGAAAAGAGGTCACAGGGCTATGCAATGAAAATATCTTTAAAAACGCTCTTGCAAAAAAAATTTATAGAGGAGCAAATATTTAGAAAATATCACACTAACATATCTTTCAAAATCCTTGCAAAGTATTTTTATCATGCAACATTCAGGTTACAAATCATAGAAGTAACCTTAAAAAGCAATCCTAGGGATCCCTGGGTGGCTCAGTCAGTTATGTGCCTGCCTTCTGCTCAAGTCATGATTCCAGTTGTCCTGGGATCAAGCCCCACATCAGGGCTCCCTGCTCAACAGGGAGTCTGCTTCTCCCTCTCCCTCTGCCTGCCACTCCACCTGTTTGTGCTCTCTCTGTCGAATAAATAAAATCTTAAAAAAAAAAAAGCCATCTTAACTTCCTAAAACTATATCTTATTATTTCTGATTCCTATTTTGTAAATAATTAAATGGCAAAAAAATACTTTAAATTAACATGAAGTTAAGGCTATTAGTATGCAAAGTAATTTATTTTTAAAAATAATATATTTGATTTTATACATTGCTTTCAAATCCTGAAATGGTTACATCTTAGTGACTTACAGGCTAAATGGAGAGTGACAAAATGAAACCAAAAAGCATTCATTTCGTTTTCATGAGAATGTAAAAGAAATATAGAATGTGGTAACAGAATACAAGGTTACCAAGGACAATATGCAATCACAAAAATCCTAAGTACATTATTTCTCATTTATTGATTTTCCCTAGCCTGCACTTGAAAATATGTTTTAGGAGACTAATATTTTATGGACCAAATGATTATCATATACAAACTTAGAAATACCAGGCTCTCAATTTACTTTCTGACCACTAGATAATATTTTTTGTTGTTTGGCCCAAATCTTCATTATTTTGCTCAACTTAACACCTATGTGAATACACACATGCAAGAGTCAATTCTATTCTATAAGCAGTATTAAAAGTTTACTAGGTGCAGAGTACTTCATAAGCACAGTTATCCCGCAAAAAGGAATCAAGAACATGTTTTGAGATCTAGCATATTGCAACTACAAGAAGTGAGTGGCTATACCAAATATAAGAAATCTACAAAAATATTAAACTGAAGGACTTGGTAACATTTGACTTCAGAATGATGATATTTACAAACTCTCTCATTGATATATCATGTTCCTGTTAAAATATTGCCGAGAACAGTAATATTAATAAATGTCAGCTGAACCTTATAAGACTCTTTTTCCATCAGGATATAAAAGCATTTAATAAATGCAGACTAACACTAATTAAATACCAGAATATAATGAAAGCCATATAAAATTAAACTTGGAATGTTTATGACTAGTGTTTTTTTTTGTTTGTTTGTTTTTTGTTTTTTGAAAGAGAGAGAAAGCATGAAAGTGAGCAGGATTATGGAGAAGGGCAGAGAGAGAATCTTAATCAGGCACACCCAACATAGAGCCTGATGGAGGGGTCGATCTTACGACCCTGAGATCATGACCTGAGCTGAAATCAAGAGTCAGATGCTTTAACTAACTGAGCTATTCAGGCATCCCTGGCAAGTGGTATTTTTAACCAAAATAATAGTACTTACAGGAACATAACAGAAATTCATATTTTTTAAGTCATTCAAAAGAGTGTTAATGCTGGGCTTTATTTAAGAACGTGCTAGTGAATAAGCAAACAAGAGACAGACATCTCTATCCTTCTAGGCCTACATCATAATAGGAGCAATAGACAATAAATAAAGTAAGTATTATATATGTTATGTCAGGTGGTGATAAGTACTATAGGGGAAAATAAACCAAATAATGAGAACAAAAAGCATGTGAGAAAAGGCAGTACCTTCAATCAGGAAAAGCCTCTGTAGAAAAAGCATTCCAGACTAAAAAAAGAGTAAGTGCAAATGTGTCAGGCAGGTGTTTCTCCTGCAAATGTGTCAGGCAGGTGTTTCTCTGCCATGTGGGAGAGAAGAGGGACACTGGTATGGCAGGAACCCAGGGAGCTAGAGTCAGGTAAGGAATGTTTGAGAAGTAATGGGTGGGGGCCAGATGGAGCCTAAACAGAGCTTTTAAACTTGTAATGACTTGAGCTGTTAATTCCACTGAGACAGACAGCCTGATGGGTTCCAGGCAGAGGAGGGACATGACCTAATATGTTTAACAGTTTACTGGACAGTTGACTTTTACTGCTGAAGAAAGATTGGAAAGAATAAGACAGAAGCCAGGAGATCAGTTACGAATCCTTTGCAGTAAACCAGAAGTGAGCTGATCATAACTTGGTAGGAAAATGGATTTGATGAGAAATAATTGGATTCTCAGTAACTCTTGAATGTAGAGCTAATGGGATTCATGGATATACTGAATGTGAGGTTTTAAGTTTTTAGTGGGAAGCGATGTAATGCTATGCCATACATCCTAGAGAAACTCAGTAGAGGCATCAGTCTTCAGAAGAAGATGGACTTCTGAGACTCTCCTTGAAGGTTTTTTATTTGGGGTATGTATCATAATTCTATTAATGGAATTAAAATGTTCTTTTTCTTTAAGATATTTTATTTATTTATTTGAGAGAGAGCAACAGAGAGTGCACAAGCAGGTGGGCGGTGGCAGCAGAGGCAGACAGAGAAGGAGACTCCCCATGAGCAGGGAGCCTGACATGGAACTCGATCCCAGGACTCTGAGATCATGACCTGAGCCAAGGGCAGAAACTTAACTGACAGTGTCACCCAGGTGCCCAGGAATTCAAACTCTCAATAAATAGACTAAAGTCTTCAAGGTGAATGTTCAATATGGAATCAAAGGTAGTATTATGTAAAAACCTACAGTACTGAATACAAAATTAATACACATTCAAATTTAATAGAAGAAAGCATGAAAATGTATACTTTCTTTATTTTTCCCTGCATATTTGTGACTCATATAATCAGTTAAAAGGGAAATTATATTTATTGGAAGCAACTATAATCATTAAAATTTTCATCTTTTTTTAAAAGATTTTATTTATTTATTTGAGAGAGACAGAGAATGAGAGAGAGATCGTGAGAAGGGAGAGGGGCAGAGGGAGAAGCAGACTCCCCATGGAGCAGGGAGCTCAATGCAGGACTCGATCCCGGGACTCCAAGATCATGACCTGAGCCAAAGGCAGTCGCTCAACCAACTGAGCCACCCAGGTACCCTATCATCATATTTAAGATTAAATTTTAAAGGGACAAAATGCAATAACAAACACTGAGAGTGAACTATTTATTTTTGTTCTCTTAACACACCTTTGGAAAATATAAACATTAAAATAAGATGAGTTATTTTATTTATTGCTCATCAGACTGGCAAAGATTAAAAAGAATGTTAATGTTTACTAACAAGCGTGTGAAGAAACAGGCTTTCTTATACACCACTTATGTGAGCTAAAATTGCAACAGCTTTTCAAGAAAACAAATTCACAGTAGGAAAGCAAATGTCTCAAATTTTTATATTATTTCTTCTGGTAATTTTACATAAGAGGGTAATCATAAATAAACACGTATATATCTAAAAAAATGTTCATTGCAACTTCTACAGTGAGAACTTGAAAACAAAGGAAATGCTCAATGATTACAGATCTTTTTTTTTTTAAAAGTATCTGCATGATCAATGAGTACACAGCGCAGTCAGTCATCAACCTCAGAGTCTCCATGCCCTGGCACCTAGCCCTCTGCTCAGAGTTGGGCTGCAAGTTGTTTTCTTAAACCAAGAATAACATTTTTTACGTTTGCGATTGGTTTGTTTTTGTTAGTCTTCTAGGAGATTAAAAATATCACTTTAAAAGCGTTGTTTTCCTTTGCATTCCCATATATTTCAGTGAATGGGAAAGAAAAATGTTGAGTTTCAGTTGGCATGTTGGGAATTATATAAAAGGGTGGATAAATTAATGGAAGTCTGAAGCAAGCATAAAGATAATTCATCAAGTAGATGGGGGAAATATTGATCACATTTGCTGTATAAAAACTATTTACATTAAGAATGTTCATTCATATATTACTAAATAGGAAGGAAATGTACAAAACTACTTGTGAGTGTGTGTCTTAATTCATGTTATAGCAAATCACCATGAACTAAGTGGCTTAAACAATACTTATTTTGCACAGTTCTGGAGACTAGGAAGTCTGAGAACAAGGTGTCAGTAGATTTAGTGCCTAATGAGGGGTTTGGTTGCCCCACCTCATTTGGCAGAGACCAGAGAGACCATCATTCTTCTGTCTCTTCTCATGCCCTACTTGCTCTCAAAGGCCTCACCTAAAAATACCATCACATTGGGGATTAAGCTCCCATGAATTTTCAGTCCATAGCAATGTGTGGTTTAAAATTTGAAAAATAATGATAGTAATAATAGCAGCAAAGGTCTGTATACAAATTACTACATGCTGGGCATTTTTCAAATGCTTTTTGTATATTTATGCCCAATAGGCCTGTGAGTTTAGAATCATAATTATCTCCATTATTATGAGTAAAGTAACTTCGTTTTGTTTAGTTAGTAAGTGACAGACACCAAAATTTTAGTAAGTTTGTGATGGAAGAATTACAAAATGATTTGTTATTATTTTTCGTTTTTCACATTTTCTAAGTTTTTGTTACTGAATATTTAATACTGCAACACTTGTTTGATACATCAGTCTAAAGTATGAGGGGGAGGCCAGGGTTAGAAATAAAAATCTGTTTGTAGTTTTCAAGAAAGTAAGTGAAGTCATTTAGGTTTAAAGAGCCAAAAATGGAATTCCTGAAGAAGACAGTCCAGTGAAAGAGGTAGGAGAACAGAGAGGTCAGAAGAGAAACAGCAGAAAACACTGCTAGAGGACTCAAGAGAGGGCAGAGCTTCAAGGAATAAGTTGGCAGTGGTTTCTAACATAGGTAATAGGTACAGAAAATGTCCATCTCATTTGTCAAGTATGAGATCATGACGACCTTTTGAAAAGCACTTTCTTTGGAGAAGTCAAGATAGAAACCCAATTTCAGTGGTTGGAGAATTAAAAAAAAAATGAAGTAGACACAAAACTAGCTGCAGACACTGACATGAGAAATCATTAGTAGAATAAAGGGAGTTCAAGGTCAAAGAATGCTTTTTTTACTCAAAACATACTTCAGGTGAAGGGAAGAAGCAAATAAAAAGTACCAACAATAATAATGAGGCCTGTGCTCATTCTTATCACTTGACGTTCATCACCTCACGTAGTTCTTGGAATGCTCCAGTGTTGTTATTGCCATTTTATAAATAAGAGAACTGAAATTTGGAATAGAATAAATAAATAATGTGCCTGCATTCACAAACTAGTGAGAAAGATTGAAATTTGAATCCAGTGTTGTCTGATACTAAAGTCTGTATTTTTAACTATTAATTTAGGCTGCCTTTATCTGTATTTTGGTGCATTCCCATGCATAGGGGGTGGGGAACGAAGGGCATAAACTACTTGGCAGATGTCAGAAAAAAACAAAAAACAAAAACTTGGTCTTTTAACACATGGTGGTGTCTCAATCACTCAATCAATCTCTCTCATTCCCTTTCTGCACTCTAAAATTCCTTTTTATTTCTAAAGTAATTTAAAAGTTCTTCTTCTGATTCACACTTTAACTTTAGTCAGCTTGATGGGATCACTGTTTTAGCACAAAGATTATTTTAAAGTGAAAACATTTAAAATCTTATTTGAACTTCCCTTATCTGACTAAAGCAGAGACTTCTGAAAGTGTATGTGCCACTTACCCTACTCCAAGGGAGTTTCCAGCAAATTCCAGGAAGGAGGCTTTTCATTCCCTTTAGTATTAAACAAACAATAGACCCTTCCATACTTTCCTTTTGGAAGCCCTAACCCATTGTTAATCTGCCTATCACACATTCATGCACAAGCTCTCAAATGTTGGAACCTAGAGGGTAGAGGAAGTTTTTCTCCCAACAGTCCCAAGCTTTTTTTCTGAATAAAGATGGTCTCTTCCTTAAAAGGAAACCTGGAGAGAACAAGACACCTAATAATTTCACTAAGCCCTCTCTACACCCTCTGTGGAAAATGCACTCACTATTTCAGCCACTGGCTTGCCCCATCTAAGGTTTTAAGAATAAGGTGACAGGTTGTCTATTTCTAGTGAACTGAATGCTTTCTGGAGGATGTACCTTTTCTTTTGATCTTATTAGGAAGCACAGTGGGAAACGTAAAAGAAAAGATCTCCTGTTTAGAGGGCAGAAACATAACAGTAGAAAGCAGAAAGGTGCTGATATTTAAAAGCAAGAAACAAATCTGTGGGGATTTACAAAGTGTAGAGAAGTCTGAACTTTTAGCTACAAAGACTATATTCTATGTTTCACAAATTAATAAGCATATAGAGAAGATTACCTGAAATATTATTAAAATTAATAATAAGACATATAAAAATGACCTCTGTGCCACCTCTAACCAGGACTATGGATATGAATTACAGTTTTGAATTAATTATGGGGATACAAAAAAGGAATTAGAGGTAGGTTCTGATAAATTACTGGAATGTGTAAAGATGCAGAAAATTTTTTTTTTCATTGCTATATTTGATAGAATACTTAGCCTATACCAGCCCTAACACCTCTCTGTGGAATCCTCCATTGGAGAGCAAAAGTCACTTAAGAATGTCAAAAAATAACATTGGTCCTATTTATTCTTGCATTCCTCAAGGAGATACTCTAGCGGTGTTCCTAAATGTAATACTATGTGTGTTAAAATGCATCTTAGTTCTTGGAGTTGATTACCAAAGGTCGTTCTTAAAATTTGAAAGGACTAATAAAACAAAAGTGAGATATTCTTCAAACTCTTTGTTCTTGAGTGATCACTTTTTTATTCTCCTTGACTTTTAAAAAGTAAAGGACCTTGCTTTCAAATGCTAATCGGTTGCTTCTTTATTCCCCCAGAGACTTCAGACCATTCTGCTTCAAATCTTCATTTTCTTGAGTGCTTTATTGACCATGGTCTTGGAGATTACATGTAGTTCAGAACAACATACAGCTTGTTATTTTTAACTGAACTGTGGAGCACACTAATGTACATAAGGATCAATGGGGAAAAATAGTTTGAATAGTCCATTTTCCCATTTCAAATTATCATGCTATTAGCAATGGTTACAAATAAAAGAGAGATAGAAAAAAAAAAAAAAAAAAACCTTAAAATTTACCCAAGAGGGGCACCTGGGTGGCTTAGTGGATTAAAGCCTCTGCCTTCAGCTCAGGTCATGATCCCAGGATCCTGAGATCTAGCCCTGCATTGGGCTCTCTGCTCAGCAGGGAGCCTGCTTCCTCCTCTCTCCTCTCTCTGCCTGCCTCTCTGCCTTCTTGTGATCTCTGTCTGTCAAATAAATGAATAAAATCTTTTAAAAAAAAATCTATCCAAGAAAAAAATCCTTAAAAAATATAATGTTTGTTTTCTCCCGCTAACATCCATCTTCCAGAGAACCTGAAATTCCTTGCTAAAAGATTTTAAACATGCAAGAATCACAAATTCTGCGCAGTTTCCAACATGATCACCTTTTTTTTTTCCCCAGGTTAAAATAATTAGTACACAGTTTACATGGAGATGCCGTGAAACGACACCTTACAACCCAAACCTCTTTGTATTTTAACTGATCATTAAAAAACCCGAGGGGTGTATTTTGAACCAGTATGCATTTGCCTTCCTTTCCTTGACCAACTTTTCCATTTCTGGGGCCTCCATGCAGTATGGTGATTCTCTCCTTGACTGACTCCTACCTCCCTAGAGAGAGCTGAATTTTAGTAGCTGTTGTGTTCTAGAAGCTGAAAGATGAGTAAGCTAGTTCCACGCTGAATGCTTTTTGGAGGTAACTCTTCTCGTTTCAGTCTACCCTAGAGTCCCATTTAGTACAATGAGTAGTGATTTAATAAATGGTCCTCTATTGGTCAAAACCTGTTACTGTCTCTGTGAAAGAATCTGAATCTCACTTGAGGTCCAGCTTCCTCACTGACATCCAACTCCATGACTCTTTGAGAGGCACTGGGAAAGCACACTAGGTTTTCTCAAAATTTATTTCCTTTGTAAACAGAAACCTAATTATTCATTTTATAATGATTTATAATTAGATTTTTATATAATTTTTATATATTATATATAATTTATAATAATAAATATAATTATTCATTTTAATTCAAAACCATTTTTCCCTATTTATTGGGAAGATGTCTAAAACATAAGCAAAGAGATCCTGTGACTTTTTCTTTTTCTTTTCTTCTTATTCTTTTTTTTTTTTTTTTTGCATCTGTTTACCCAAGGCTAATTTAGGTCAGCAATAAAACAGCAACATCAATGTGCTATTGAAGTTCAGAGGTGGCAGATGAATATGCATCTTCCTAATAAAAAGAGGGACCTTTTGAGAGATCAGGGCAACATTTAAGACACCAAAATAGCAAGATATATGAGACTATGCCACTTAATAGCTATATAAGTTATATACTTAAATATCTATTAATTGTTACAGAATTCAAAGATAAACATATGCTTTTCTCATATCCTTTTAAGGTCTTGGTAGAATAAGATCCTCCCCCTCCCCCGCCTCAACACACGCACAAAACAAAATCTTTCTCAAAAGTCTCTACATCATATGTGAGTTCTGGGACTTGATCTGCTTCCTGTCATTCTTTGCCCAGCTTTGTATAGTTTCTCTGTATGCATTTACAACTTATTACTCAGCCAAGACTTAAAATTTCTGCAAGTATTCTCCTTGACAGCTCTCTCTTTTCCAGAACATGTCCCTAAATTACCAGCCACCTCAGCCTTCCCAAACTTAGATCTCTAATTTCTAAACTCAGTAAGGCTGATAAACTCTGTTTTGGATCTATATCCCTGTTTCGCCAGTATGGAAATTCCCACCAGCCAGAAATCTGGGGTGATTATTAGGATCATTTTGTTGCCTCCAACCTCTTAACCATCAGGATTCTTTTTTACCTACTAACCAATATTTGAAAGTTTTTTTTTTTTTTTTCCATTCATCGCTCTGTTTTCTAGTTGTTTATTACAGAGACTTAGTCTAGTAATCCTTACTCCCTCATGGGTGGTTAGGGAGTCAGACAAACATAAATTCAACACTTATTTTTATCAGTGCTTATTTTTGCCAACTTGAAGAAGTTATTTAATTAGTTCTAAGTCTCAGTCATATCACGAAAATGCAAATAAGAAACTTAAGGGCTCCATGAAGACAGGCGATTTTAAAATACCAAGAATAAGATTTATTAGTAAGTGTGCTCTGAGTGTTAGCTGGTAACATTATCTATAAGCTTTAATGATTATTAATTCATTAATAGAATCCTTTGTAACTCCAAAGAGAAAAATCTATATCAGAGACAAGTCTCTGTTTTTTATTCTTTTTATTTTTATTCATTTTTTATTTTTATACTCATGTTCATTTCTGAGGAACTGTATATAGGATTGGTTTAGTGTTGTAACTGTACTAAAATGATTGCACTGGCGAAAGCTGAAAACTTCAAGGTCACTTTAACATTTACTTTCTTTCAGATGCAGTGGAATAATGCAATTTGAAAGTAAAGTATAACACAGTTCATATAATTTTGGTTAGAATACTGCAGAAGTAATGGAAGTTAATATAGACCCACAGTGCCTACATCTTTAAATTTGCAAATGCTCTGTCAATTTCTTTCTAAACATCTAGAGACAAATAGTAAATCTATTTTTCATAAGTTAAGTTATATGACACGTCTCTGAAATATTTATTCATTGTTTAGTCCAAGAATTCAGGTTTCAGCTTCCAAAAGGAAAAATGTCAGATCATGCATGGTTACCTCAGTGCAGTAGTGATACTCACACAAGTCTGCATGACAACTATCAACTTAAGAATTGGTGTGATGAGAAAGAGTAAGACATTGTCAAGCCATTGTCATGCATCAATTCTCATGATGATTTCATTCAGTAAGCACTGAAGTGAACAAGTATTCCAGTGTTGCTATAAAATACATTGTTTGTATAGGCCATCATTTGTATCTAATTCTCAAGGTCTGTTTATAAAAATAACCCTCTTCCCTTTTCTCTCACATAAGATGGGTACAATCAACAGAGAAGACAACAAAATATGTATACAATACTGAGCTACGTTTACTGATTATAGTGTTTCCACAACAAAAATGAGAACTATTTTATCTAAACTTGAGGCTGGATCAGAGTTGTAATGATGATATCTTCAACTTGTGGATGGATATTATTGAAATTGTATCATGCTAACCTCACTTTCACAAACAAATTTTTAATTGAATTGTCTCCAAAAGGGCTCTTAAGAAAAGAATACCTTACACACAGGCTGCTGGAATTTTCTGCATTTCAAGCACATTTATTTCAGGTAATATTCCTATTTAGTTATAGGACACTTTAAATTCTTGATGTCTGCATACCTTTGCATATACTCTTTACATTGTTGAATATCTCTTCCCTTTTATCTATGCCTTGATAATCCTTGCTCATCTTTCAAAACCACGATGCATCATCCTTCATCATCATTTAAGCCTTTCCCACTGCCCTACCCATGAGTTAGATGTCTCTTTTATGTTTTCTCTTAACACCCTATGCATAAAGAGAACTAATACACACACACACACTTCCTATGTACCAGGCGGTTACAAGTCCTTTGTTCTTTGTATGCATTAATTCCTTTAATTTCCATCGTGGCTCCATGTGGTAGATGGTATTATTATTTCCATTTTACAGATGAAGACAGAATCATAGAGAGTTGAAGAACTGGGAATTTCAATATAATCCAGTTCCATGCTGTTCTTCTTTCTTCTTTCTTTTTTAATAACTTCAATGAGATATAAGTCACATACCATATAATTCACTCATTTGACATGTTCACAGTCACTGGCCTCAGTGTATTCACAGACAGGCTACCACCACTGCAGTCAGTTTTAGAACTTGATTCCGCAAAGAAATCCAGTTCCCATTAGTCATCACTTCCCAACCCCCTAATTTTCTCCAGCCTTAAGTAGTCACTACTCTACTTCTATGCCTATACATTTGCCTATTCTTGACATGTCACATGAATCGAATCACATGATATATTATCTATTGTAACTGACATCTTTCATTTAGCATCAAGTTTTCAAGTTTGATCCATGTACAATGTTATCAGTGCTTCATTTGACTTTATGGCAAAATAATATTCTATTTTACCAGTATACTGCCTTTTCTTTATTCATTCATCAGTTGATGGACATTTGGGTTATTTCAATTTTTTTGTTATTATCAAAAAAGCTATGAATATTTGTGTACAAGTTTTTTTTTTTTTAAAGATTTTATTTTATTTATTTGTCATAGAGAGAGAAACGAGAGCAAGCACAGGCAGACAGAGTGGCAGGCAGAGGCAGAGGGAGAAGCAGGCTCCCTGCCAAGCAAGGAGCCCGATGTGGGACTTGATCCCAGGACGCCGGGATCATGACCTGAGCCGAAGGCAGCCGCTTAACCAACTGAGCCACCCAGGCGTCCCGTGTGTACAAGTTTTCGTGTAGACATACGTTTTCATTTCTCCTTGGAATATATAAGTATTATCTAAGTACTTAGATCAGATATATATATCTGATATATCTAAGTATCAGAATTTCTGATTTCTGAGTCATATAGTAACCCTGTGTTTAACCATTTGAGAAATTGCCAAACTGTTTTCTGAAGCAACTACATTATTTTACATTCCCACCTGCAGTTTATGAGGATTCCGATTTCTCCACAACTTTGTCAACAGTCACCATTATCTGTCCTTTTGATTTATAACCATCCTAGAAGGTGCAAAGTGGTAGTTCATTATAGGTTTGATTTGCATTTCCATTATGACAAATAATTTTGGTAACCTTTTCATGTGCTTATTGACCATTTATATCCCTTCTTTGAAAAACTATCTGTTGGGATCTTTGTCCATTTTTAATTGGTTTATTTTTCTTCTTCATATTGAGTTATTCCAACTTTATTATTTATATATACTAAAAACAAGTCCCTTAACAGAAATATGATTTGCAAATATTTTCTACCAAGCCATGGGTTGACTTTTCACTTCTTTTGATTCTGTCCTTTGAGGCATAATGTTTTTAATTTTGATGAAATCCAATGTTCTAATTTTTTTATTGTTTGTGCCTTGAGTGTCACATTTAAGAATCTATTGCCAAAATAATGTTACAAAGTTTACATCGATGCTTCTTCTAAATGTTTTATAGATTTAACTTTCACATTTAAGTCTATGATCCATTTGGAGGTTTTTTGTTTGTTTGTTTGTTTGTTTTTAAGTAGGCTCTACAACTAGCGTGGAGCCCAGTGTGGGGCTTGAACTCACATCCCTGAGATCAAGATCTGAGTTGAGATCAAGAGCTGGACACTTAACCCTGACTGTGCCACCGAGGCAACCCTGCAGTTAATTTCTACATATGGCTTAAAGTAGGGGTCTGAATTCATTCTTTTGCATGTGGGTACCTAGTTGTATCTGCATGATTTTAGAAAAGACTATTCTTTCCCCAGTGAATGGTCTTGACACACTTCTTTAAAATCAATTAATTTTGGCTTAATTCTGGTCTCTCAGTTCTATTCCACTGATCTGAATGTCTGTCTTTAACCAATATGATGCTATCTTGATTACTGTAGCTTTTTAGTAAGCTATGAAATTGAGAGGTGTGAGTCTTCCAACTTTGTTCTTTTTCAAGACTTTTTGTTGTTGCCTCCCCTCCCCCCCACACTGGTTCTATGACATTTCCACACAAATTTTAGAATCAGCTGGTTAATTATGGCAAAAAAAGAGCTAGAATTTTGATAGGAATTTCATTGAATCTGTAGATCCATTTGGAGAATATTCCCATCGTTTTTTCTTTTTTTGAAAATATTCCCATCATAATAAATATTGAGTCTTTCAATCCATAACCACGAAATATCTCTCCATTTATTTAGGACTTTTTAATTTCTTTCAACTATGTTCCATAGCATTCTGTGTATAAAAATCACAGTTCTTTTGTTAAGTTTATTTTTAATTATTTTATTTTTTGATATATTTAAATGGAAATATTTTTTAATTTCTTTTTTAGATTTTTCATTGTTATATACAAAAATAAAATTTTTTGTATACTGACCTTATAACCTGAAAAATCATTGAATTCATTTATTAACTCTTAACAGCATGTGTGTATATGTATGTATACATGCTTTAGGGTTTTCTGTATGTAGATCATGTCATTTACAAATAGAGACAATTTTACTTCCTCCTTTTTAATGTCATTTTTAAAATTTAATTTCCTTGCCTAATGGTGCTGGCTGAAATCCTCACTACAATGTTGAGTAGAAATAGTGATAACCAATGTCTTATTACTGACCTTAGGGGTGATTTCTAGTTTTTCACCAGAGATATGAGATTAGCTATTGAGTTTTTTATAGATGTTTTTCTCAAGTTGAAGAAATGCCCTTCTATTACAAGATTGTTGAGTGTTTATCATAAAATAGTGTTTGATTCTATTAAATTCTTTTTCTACATCTGTTGAGATGATCATGTGACTTCATTCCTTTTTTATTAATATGGTATAGGACATTGATTTTCATATATTGAACCAAACTTATATTCCTAGGATAAATTCCACTTGCTCATGGTGAATTATCCTCTTCATATGCTCCTATATTCAGTTTGCTAGCATTTTGTTGAGGATGTTTGTGTCCATATAGGTATTGGGTCATAGTCATTGTAGTCATTACACTCCATGAATTACTGGCTGATTGCTTTATTGTTTTTAGGAAAGCCCTGGATAAAAAATTGTTCATCTGTCTGAACAAAATAAATTATGGTAGGTGTTACTTTAGAGGCCAGCCTTTAAAATTCTTTTTGATCCCAGGAAGACTATTTCTGACCATCTCTTTCCCTGGTTTTCACTGGTGAACTAGTAGGCTTATGATTTAGCTTGTTGCTCTAACTTTAGAGGAGCCTTTGATATAACTTCCCTATACTATTTCAAATAATTGGAGAATGCCTATGTGCTCTCTTTTCTTATGGACTGTATCTTCCCTGAGCAAAGTTTCAAATACTGAATACTGGTCTGGGTGCAGCCTCCAGTCTTCTCCACTCACCTTTGTTGGCTTGGAACCTTTGGAACAAGCTGGAGCAATCAAGGCCCCAGTATTCCAGGCCTGCCACACCTGGAGTAGAAACTGCATTCTGTGGGTGGGAGCTGAATGGAGAAAGGGAGCCCCCATACTGTTAGCCTCTCTCACCTGGAATTTAGCCTCTTCAGATCAGAGGTGGGAGGTATAAGAAATGCTAGCTGCCAGTTCCTCCAGATGAAATAACTCTTGATTGGAAACTTGGGTGTGAGGGAGTCCTGTCTTCTTGGAAAAACCTGCTTGGAGTGGAACTTCCATCAAGCTGAGTTGGGGAGGAGTTGAGGTGGAAAGGGAAGGATTAGGAGGTAGTTCAGATGCCACAGACTTTTGTAGTTCTGACTGAGTTTTAGATTTTCTTGAGTGTTACTTCATTTTCTGTATGCCCTTAGAAAAATTTCCAGACTTTAAATGGCTTTATATATTTATTTACTTACTTAATTTTTTGGTTGTTTTGCTTGGAAGTAGGTCCATGAACTCCCCACTCTGCCAGTCTGGAGATGGAACTCCTCCAGGGACTGTTTTTCACAGGGCTATGCTGTATACTTCCAATGCAGTATTTATGACATAGTACTTGTATTCTATTGCAACTTTCCATTTATTTTATATAACATCAATTGGAGACTTTGCCAGCCAAAGCTGCCATTTTTGTCTGAAGCCCTGAACCAAACTATATTATTTATTAACTCTTCCAAAGAAGCCCTCTTCAGACATTGCTGTGGAAGCTACCAGACTTAGCACCTCCCGACTGTGAGTACCTGTCCAGCGGAGCCTCCTGTCAAGCTTATTCTCACTGTGCCTAACTTTGTCTCTAGTCTCAGGAGGCTGAGAGGCCAAGACTTCATGAAAGCTTAAACCTCTGTGGAGGTTCAAAATGTTGAAGGTTTTCAAGTAGCAAAAACTGTGACTATGTCCATAGCAAAAAAAATGAGGACTATGAATTTCTGGGCTATTACTGAAGCATTTTCTTAGTTATTTATTAATATATAATCTATTTAGAGATAGCCTGGAATCAAACACAATTCTTCTGAGACAATCTAATTGGATACACAGACTTTCAGAAATTTTTTAAGTTTATAATTAGGGGCTTTTTTTTTTTTTTATCCTCGGGTATTTTTTTGTTATTGCTCCTCATTTTTCCTCTCTAAAGCACCAGCTTCACTAGCAATAAGAGTTGTGGTGGCTCTCATTAGCAGATTTTCAAATTAAGGTAATAGTAACTAGGCCTAAAAATCATGAGTCTACAATTCATGCATCTTTGTCTGCCTTATGTCCTATAAATAATTTCCCACAAAAATCTGAATATTGGTGACAATGATGAATTATAATTTTGTGATCAGTCATGCTCATTTTTTCTTTTCTTCAATTTGCATATCACGTTCTACTGCAGGGACAATACATTTTATATTTAAAGACGCTGTGTACTTTGCTAACTGCTTTCACATACTTTAACATATTTACCCATAAAAACCCATTTGATCACATTAAAGGTAAGTATCATTATTTCCTTTTACAGACAGAAAAACTAAGGTTCAAAAATAGTTCTTTTGTTTCCATAAGTTCAATGATCTATTAAGTGGAAAAGCTGGAACTTGAACGGACCTCCTTTGATTAGTAAGTCCAGAACTCTCTGCAGTACATGCCAAATGCTTTGCATGTATTTCAGGAGAGAAGATTAGGTGGAGAAAAGGTATGAAATAGGCTAAAGTGCTTCCAGTAAGAAAATTAATCACATGTGATTTACTGCTTAGTTATAATGTATCTCCAGAAGAAATAAATGTGTTCTTCAATCTTATACTGACATAAATCAATTACTATTTCTAAACTTCATACCTTCTTGTATATTATAAAAATTGAGATTTTGTTAGTTACATATTAGCCATAATGCCCCTTAACATTAAAAAAATCCAAGTTTTATTTATTTGTATTTAATATAAGAAGATTGAATAAATTTTCAAAGAGGCACAATCCAAGAGAAAAAAAAAGAGGTAAGTTTTTCTTTTCTTCTATTTGGATTGCTCTTTCAATAGAAGATTATGAACTGTACAGTCATACCATATTTAGCTTTTTTTTCTCTTATCCATTTTCCTGATTTTGTCTAATCCTATACTTTCCACAGACTGGGAAAATGAATTATGAAATATCAATGAATTAGAAATGAAAACATTGTGGGAAAAGGGCTAATGATGACTGTCTCCAAGATCCAGACTATTATATGATTCAATATTATTTCTAACTTCTTGTCATATATGATCTTGCTATTTAATAATGAGAGTGATCCTTGATGTTTTGAGTTAAAGATTTTTATTTCTTTACCTTAAAGGCATAGAGTTATCTGAACACAGTGTAAGTGGGTTAAGTCATTTCCTCATGTCAATTCTGTCAAAATATTTAATAGCTTTGAGTCTTTTGCTTTTTGAAAATAATTCTTTATGTTCTTTGTACTTTTAATACTGAGTCTAAATGTAAAATTTTAAGTGTCTGATCAAACCTATAGAGTTTATGGGCCAACAGTTGGTCAAATAGTATATAGATTATATGATTATATTCCTACTGATTTTGGACTTTAATAGTCTAATAATATAACATGGGTTTTATTTATGTGTAAGTTATCTTGTTGCCCACATCCTGTCTCCATCTTGCACCTTTCAAGTTATTTCTGCAAGACATCTAGGACATATATAATAGTCCTTCATATTTTGAATGCTATACCTCAGGTAGTTCTGTCAGAGAAGCATTTCCTTATATCCCCACTTTACCTAATCATTATTGTCTCTTTTTAGATGTTGTCAATATTCCCAGTAGATGTCATGGTCTATGCGATGATCATGCTATTTTGTTACCTCTGCAACCTTAGCACCTAGCACAATGTATGGGACAGAGAGGATGCTGAATCAATAATGTTGGGTTAATATAATAAGAAATGGTTGGAAAGGCTAAGGAGACACATTTGGAACACTGAATGGCATGAGCAGTAGGACCATTTACAAAATGGTTATCTGAGGAGACAGAGAGGTAGCAGATATCTACTCCTGCCTTCCTCACTCAGGTGTGCAGAGGAAGCGAAGGAATAAACAGCAAGGAATAAATAGCAAGGAAAAAGGAATAAATGGCAAGAAGTCTACAAAAACTGAATGCTGTGCTTTTTCAGCCATTTAGGCTTTGACTGCGGAGAGTAACAGACCCAGCCATGGTGATTTCACAGCTCTGGGAAATTTGAGAAACCCAGGTGTTCTTCAGAAGGGAACAGTGAAAAGCAGGGAGCTTGGTGACTTGTTCAAGATGTAAATAAAAGAGATAAAGGAGTCTCCAGCATGCCAACAAATTTGTCTGATTCAGCAAGGTGTAATAAAGGGAAAAAGATTCAGGGATAAAATCCCATGCTGGAAATGAATACCTGTCACTCCAGGCTATCCTTTGCCATCTGTCTTGGAAATCTGGACTTGGTGAATGGAAACCAAAGAATGAGGAATCTTAAGACCACCAATTTATAGTGTGGCCTATTCACATAGTCTTGTGTCTAGCCTGTTCTTATTTTTTGTAATTACATACAGAGGTGCGGTTTTTTATTTCCTTTTTCCTTCCTCTTTTCCTTTTTCTTCCCTTTGCTTCTACTCCTCCCTCCCCTGCCCCACCAGACACACCCCTTCTGGCTATCTGAATATTTTGATTTGTTCATTCAACAAATACTTACTGATTGCTTTTATAATCCAGACATTATAAGTGAAACCAACTTTGTGTCTTATTGTTATAGTTTAGAGAGAGAATATAACATTAATGAAATTATTACAAAAAAAATAAGTTACAAAGCGTTCTAAATGAAAGAACAAAATGAAATAAGGAATTAAATTGTCCTGTAAAGCCATGAAGTCAGTCCTAGATGTCATTGCTGAGATTAGATCATAAAGAGTGTGATGTCTGTCCTTTATTTTTCTCTATGTATTTCTCTCAACTTTATCATTCTTTTTCAGCCTTTACAAAATGTATTTAATTCTGAGTCCTTCACACATAGGTTTTATTTTCTGATAGCTTAATAATTTTGATAAAATGGTTTATGTAGAGCTCCTGGAAAGCAAGGACTATATCTTATTTATTTTTGCCTTTCTGGAATTTAGGATAATGCCTCAAGCTTATAATATATGCTCAATAAATAGTTGAGTCAAGGCTAATGGTTTAGGTCATTTTACCTTTCTCTGATCTCAGATAACATTTCATTCACCGTGAAATAAGGTCTGCTGAAAATTAAATTCCAAGAAGTGAGACTAATAGTAAGGAAATATTTTAGGAAAAGGAAATTACTATTTATTTATTTATTTATTTGAGAGAGAGAGAGAGAGAGAGAGAGAGAAAGAGAGAGATATCAAGACAGTGAGGGATGCAACACAAGCCAGGGGAGAGGAAGAGGAAGAAGCAGGCTTCCTGCTGAGCAGGGAGCCTGATGCAGGGCTCCATACCTGGGATCATGACCTGAGTAGAAGGCAGACACTTAAGGACTGAGCCACCCAGGCAACCCACAGCTACCTGCTATACCTTTCTTATGGTGAGCTGCTTGGGGAAACTTACCTTCTCTCAACACACAGTTTGGACTTTGCTTTATGTGATATTGGTTTAAGATAAGCTGCCTTTGTTTATTTTCTACTTTTATCTTTCTATGATTCTAATGATAGTTTTAGTTTAGATAGTAATTTTTAAATTGCTATTACAGTCCTTTCTTTAAAGAATTGGCTTCATTTCCTAATGTTATTTCTTTTCTTTTGGAAGTATTCCTTAAAATAGTCTCTCTCTTTATGATGGCTTCTTGCCCAGATTTGTTGAATTCAGCTTTCCAGGAATATCCATTAACTTAATTAATTTTATAAAAATATCCTCCATATATTATTTAATTTAAAATACTTTCAATTATAAAATGCACAATTGTTTTTTCTATCACTAAGATAAAATATGCTGCCAAATATAATTATAAGGAACCATTAATTAACTGAAAAAGTATCTTGATTTCAGATAATAAAATGTTAAAAATTGTATGGTTTCAAATTTATAAAATACAGAAATATCACTCTCATAGCTTTACCATAAGTTTCCAATCATACATTTATACAAAGTTTTAAAATTATTTCTATGGTAATGGCAAAAGAAATACTGTGTTGCACACTTACTATAGGACAATGGTATTGCATCTTTTTCAAAAATATTCTGAGAGCTTTAGAAGATGCCTACTGGAATGTAACTCCCAAAAGTCAGTTTCTTTGTTTTGTATGTACCCCAAGCACCTAGAAGAAGGCACTCAATAAATATTTCTCAAATGAATTTGAGTAAATTCATGTTTCATTAGAGATGCCATGTGTCTGTTTTTAAGAATTATTAATCAGTGAGTTCCTTCTAAATGCCAGTTTATATTTTCAGAGATCTTGTACAGCATAGCTTCCTTCTCAAGCCTTACTTTGCACTTGTTGCCAACTTCTTTCCATTATATTTTAGTGAGTATTATAATGATATTTACAACCCAGTCATGTTTGCAACAACTTTTTGTGACTTACCATGAAAATAACTGAATGACATAATGAGTTATTTATGGCTATCCATAGTTCCACTACTTTAGAAGTTAAAAGGAAAAAACAAATCTTAATAGATGTCTTGTACTAATACAGTTGGTACCAGGAAAAGGAGAGATTAGTGGGCCAATATACACATAAATTGTAGAAAAAGGACTAAGTTTGCTGGGTCTGAATTTTATTCTCATTCCATAACATTTACGTAGCTTTGGAGATGGCGGAGTATAAAGTTATCCATATGTGATGCTATTTAGAAAAATGCTTCAAAGTTATCAATCCCATAAATTTGAAACCTTCCCATCTCAATAATTATACTTAATTTAAGCATAACATGAGTTCATTCAGATTCTTTTTTTTTTTAAGATTTTATTTATTTATTTGACAGAGAGAGATCACAAGTAGGCAGAGAGGCAGGCAGAGAGAGAGGAGGAAGCAGGCTCCCTGCTGAGCAGAGAGCGTAATGCGGGACTTGATCCCAGGACCCTGAGATCACGACCTGAGCCAAAGGCAACAGCTTAACCCACTGAGCCACCCAGGCGCCCCGAGTTCATTCAGATTCTTAAGGGAGATATCAGAGGGGCTAAGAATGCGGCCTCTGGAGCCCAAATCTCTGGGCTTGAAACTTATCTCTAGCTCTTACTAGCTATACGGTCATAGGACTTTAGTTTGCATTTTTGTGCCCTATTTTCAACCTTCTAATGTCATTGATCCATCTCTCATAGGGCTTTTATAAGGACTAAATAACACATATAAAGTTTTTAACAGGTTCTTTGAAATAGTAGATGCTAATGTTGGTTCTCCCCTATTTCCCCTCTGGATCCACTCTGCCCTTCACTGCCCTGCTTTGTGTCCCGGCAGCCTGGCTGACCTTCACAGTCTTCCTTACTTGGGCTCCCTTGCTCCCTGACTTCTGGTTAGGTTTTCACCTGGAGACAGTGAAGGGATGGAAAGACAGAAGAAGGAAAATTGACGTAACCCCTCTCCCCACTTCCTCACTGCTTGGTTGTGGTTTGACAGTGACTTTCTCCATCCTCTTTCTGTATGGAAAGTCACAGCTACTAGTGAATGGCCTCCCACGGTTCTAGCTATTGCCAAATCTTAGTACTACCACCTCGCCATGCCCCATCAGATTTCAGGGTAGTCAAGACTTGCTGTGCAGCTAGGCCTGTGCACCTAACCTATGTAGCTAGGTGCATCAACATCCCTTGTTGAATCCTTTAACCCTATTTATATCCTTGTTAATGGATGTATTAACTTTTATTTGTATTGGTCAAATACCTTTTTTTTTAATTACTTCATTCTTTATTATCAAATGATCAAGATTAGCAGTTTAAAAGTGAAGATATTTACTTACTACTAATAAAATCATTATAACTCTTCCTTTTTTAATAACTTTTAATAGTCATTTTATTATTTTTTAATTTTATTTTATTATTTTTATTTTACTTTATTATTTTTTTAAAAATTTCTTTTCAGCGTAACAGTATTCATTGTTTTTGCACCACACCCAGTGCTCCATGCAATATGTGCCCTCCCTA